>NW_008824676.1:919982-921496 GCF_000699105.1 Pygoscelis adeliae
TCCCAGCTCCCAGCCCGAGCTTCAGCGCCTGGGAGACAGACCCGGGCTCACTCCCATCACACGGGAAGGTGCCTGGGCACCGTGTCTGGCAACGGTGGATGGAAGGTCCTATCCCGGCACTGACGGGCGTTTGCACAAAAGCAGTTAGCACATAACACTAACCAGCTGGGTTTCCGAGGGGTAGTCAGGCTTGCTGGGGCTTACGGGAAAGCAATTTGAAATGTGATGAAGAGAGCTCTCTGCTGATGACACTTGTCTTCACCAGACCCTCCCCAACCGGTCCCTGTGCCGATGTAACCGTGCTGTGCTTTCCAGCGCTGACAAAAGCCAGAGCTGCTCTTTCATAGACCCCGCAGAGCTGCAGAGTGCCATTTCGGTACTCAGACCCCCCGCTCCAGCTGCAGCGGCTCACAAACTATACCAACTTCTATATTAACATGCAAATTGCAGCATTATGGAATGGGTCTGTATGTAAAGCTTGTAAATTAATAAACATGCATCATTAAAAGAAAAAGCTTGCTGGAACGGCTAAGCATTCCCTCTCTTTAACCTGTAGACGGCATGTAAGTGGAGAACTGGGAGCATCTCCGAGTACAAATGAAGAGCACACATCTGCAAACCTGATTTTCCTGGAACTTTTTCATCACTTGGTCTGGAAGCCGTGGGCTGCAGACACAAAGAAGGCATGCTCTGTTCTCAGCAGGGACTCCTCCGCAGCCACAAGAGCTGCACAGAGTCAAGAAGCAGGTTATTCCTTCCCTCCCCAGAAAGAAAGAGAATTTTTTCCCCACATTTTTCTAGCAACAGAATTTTTTTCCACTAAACCATTCAATCTTTGCCAAGGTCCCTTGCGTGGGTTTGTGCACCTTGCCACCCTGCCTCTGCAGCTCTGCCACCGTGCTCGGGGCTGCACCGCACCCTGCGCCTGGCGTTTGTTTAGTTATTGAATACAAGACTGCTTTTCCCTTAAACTGCTCCTGTTTGCGGTTGTCTATGGGTTGTGTTAGCCTGGATGTCAGAGGCTGGAAATCCAGGTGGGAGTGGAAATGGCAAAGGAAGGACAGAGGGACCGAGAGCCCCATCATGCCATCAAGCTGCCACCCACCACGTTGCTCACAGGCGGCTTGCAGGTCCCGTCCAGACTCATGAGATGGCAAAGACGTCTGCAGACGTTATTGCTGTGGACCGAGAGTTCCAGGACACAGTGCCAAAATGCCTGTCGCAGAATTGGGCACATCTGGCTCAACTTGATACAACGGGCGTCCAGTTAAGGCTTCAAGGGGCAGAAGAGCCCTTTTTGGGGTCCCACAGCTGCCACGGTCAGTGCTGGGCACACCGCGTGCCAGGAATCGCCACCCGTGCACCACGTTTGGCTTCTGGTGTCTGTTACCATCGCTGCTCGTCCTGGTAGTCTGTGAGCGCTTGTTTCCATTTATAGGCACTGGCACTTGCCATCCTCATTCTTTGTCACTGGAGAAGGGTTTTATTATAGAATATCAGATCTGGGAAGTTTG
>NW_008824676.1:921551-929242 GCF_000699105.1 Pygoscelis adeliae
TATTGCAGCTATGTTATTACAGGTTGCTTTAATCAAACCATTACAGACCTTGTTGCCCACCTCTTCATACATCATAGTATTTAGAATACTCTGAGAAAAATAGTAATGTTGTGAAACATCCTTTAAAAATGAAAAAATGTTCATCTAAAGGGAAGGAGGTTGTTGAGCCGTTTTTATTTGTCTTCACATTCAAAAGGATCCACGGCCTTTTCCAAAAAAGCTGAATCATAAATTTGAGAGGGAGAACAGTAACTCTGGCAGGTCGACCTCCTCTCCAACGTGTCCTTTCGTGCAGCACTCTGCAATGGCGTGGTTTGGAAGGTAAAGTCTGGGGAAACTCTGCAAGCAGCATAACTTGTGCAGAGAGAAAAGACATTCCTGCATTTAAAATCCCCACAGCTGAAGGAGATGTGGCTGAGTCAGTGGGCACCAGCACTGCGAGGGGATGCTCGCAGGATGGGTCCCGTTGGGTGAGCCGGCACCCGGGGGTCCGGGTTGTCACGTACAGAGCCCGGGGGCTGCTCCGTGCATCTGGAAATGCACCTACGTTTTCAGAAGCATGGTCGCATCCTGGCAATTTGAGCAAAATTGTTGGGAAGATGTGGCTCGGCCCCGGAGCAGGAGTGCCTTTCGCTTCTGCAGGGGGGTTGGTGGCCCCTGGCCGGGGCGCCCCGCAAATGTGTTTTCTACGGTCACATTAGGAAGCCGGTGCCATTCTTATCATTTTATGCAAATGTTATAATTTCCTAGCTGCACACACAGAGGCAGCGATTATGGTGGGTTTAACCTGTGTTTAGTATATCACTGTCAGTAACTGTCTCGTGAAACTTCTGCAATATAAATGAACCAGCTGGTATTAGAAAAAGTGTGAAGATCTTTTTTTTCTCCTTCGGGTGGGGGAAGGGAAGGCGAGTGGGTGTGTTGCAAGGTTTGTCACATAAAGCTGAGAGATTTGGTGGTTGTGAGTATGGTTTTAGTAGAGTGCGGGCTATTTTTTTTTTTTTTTTTTTTTTTGCTCTACCAAGTTTCAGGAAATCTGCTGATCTTGTCGCACCTATTTGGTCAGCAGCTGCTATTGAGCCTTGTGACACATTTGCATTTCATCAACCCTTGCTGCTGGGAATCCCAGTGGGAAGTGGGAGCCACACCGCCGAGCCTGGCCCCTTCTACCCCTCCCTGAGCACCAGAGGCCCCTCCGTGTGCTCAGGGCGCGCAGCTGGGGAGCAGTGGCTGGGGAGACGCTGGGGAAAGCAGTGAAGGCTTTTGGGGCAGCACAGACCCAGGTGGGAGAGCCTCCACCTCCCCTTTTTCAACATACACGTCCAGCGTGAAAGACAACCCTCCGCAGCGGCTGCCTTAGCCGGCGGAGTGGCTGACCAGAGGCGCCCCAAAGCAGCAGACCAGAGCTCTGCACCTGGGCCCCGAGGCACCCAACGTGTCCTCGCGGGGAGATGTAGGGCAGAGGAAACAAGTTAAGAGACCCTCAGCATAAACTTGTCCGTGCGTCTTTGTAACGTCGCTTTCGGTTCATTTCCTAATCTGGGAAAATGCTGAATATCCACATGGGTTTGCTTATGGGATCAAAACAATTTGAGCAGAATTTTTCTAATGTTCATGTGGCTCTCGCCTCCCGTGATGGATGGGACCCCCACGCTGCTCTGGCTGCCTCGTGCGGAGTAGCCAGGAAGATGCACAGCAGTGGAGAGAGCCGGGGCGGCGGGAGCCCACGGGAGCGTGGGGCCAGCCCCGCAGGGACGTGCAGGCCACCAGCTCTGTTCGCTGCCCCTGCACCCCTGCCTCCGACATTCACCTCCAGGTTGTGTTCCGGGGTGTGCCTCCTGCTTTGAAACTGCTGATTAAAAAAGGAACGTGGCCTCTCCGTGGTTCAGATTTACTCTTCCTTCTCGGTAAGATGGAGGTGTATTGAATCCCCTTAAAAACAACAGGCATTCACTTATTTTTCAGCTGACACGATCAGCAGAAAAATTAAAAGCTTGAGGAATAGCTCTGCAACTGCGGTGGTGCATTTACGTGAGGGTTGACTACAGCAGGTCATTGTCACCCCTTGATGTTAGGTGGCTCCTTTGAGATACGCCTGCCATCTTCTCCTTCCCTCGCTTGGACTTCTCGGGAGTTTTTCCATGGGGAGCGTCCGTTGGGGGAGAGTGGATGTGACATTTGCAGCCTTTTGTTTGCAATCTCAGCCAGATTGGAAGCAATCAAAAGTCATTTCCATCTGACGCTCGTCCTCCAGCCTGCTGGGAGCAAGCCGGGGGTCGTGCAGGAGCGCAGCGCGCTCTGCCCATCGGTCCAGGAGGGCAGAGGAGAAGAAGCAAATGCCATCTCACATCTCGACGTGGTCCTTCAGAGGGCAGGGATGACTTAGGGCATCCCCTGGCAGTGGGGATGGAGGGTTTAGAGCTGGCCCAGCTTTGTCCTGGAAGCGGTGGTGTAATCTAGGTCGCAAAGGACAGACGGAGGTCCCCTGGTCCAGCTCCTGCTCCCACATCGACACCACAGCAGGTCACTCAGGTTGGACAGGGTGGCTTCGCCGGGTGCTCGGTGGGACACTGCCATGCAGAGCTCTTGGCATCCCACCGCCCCTCGGCATGAGGTTGCAGCAGCGCAGGGTGCCGAGCGTCATCTCCAAGCTCTGCCTACGAGCTGCAGGACCTGATGGGTTTGGGTGCCACTGTATTTGCCAGGGTGATGCCTGCAAAACTGGTTCGTACCGTGACCCCCCGGCGCTCAGCTGCCCCCTCGGCTCTGCCAAGACGAGCACATCTCTCCCGCCGCTGCGGCGAGTCCCAGCAGCGCTGTCCCTGATTTAGAGCCAGCTGCTATGTTTTCTCAGAGTTGAAAATTGTACTGTCAGCAATATCACAAAAGTGATTTCTTTATCAAAGGTCATTACCAATTATTTTGTAAAGAACTGACGCTTCAGTAATTACCTGATTTTATCTTTTTTTTATGTAGGTCATTTATATTTCATTATTGTCATGTTATGGCCTATCTGCTTGCAAAGAGGCATATATTAAAACCAGCAACTTCGCCTTAGTGTCAGAATTATTGCCCTATATTTCATTTGCCATTTTATCTACTGTTCTGGAGAACATCATAGCTTATTAGTTAAAGTGTTATATAAACTAACACACAGACACACACATATGCATGCTCCTCTCCCAACAGTTTCACTCTATATTTCCACTCTCTTTCCTACACAGCCAGCAGTAAAGAATTTCCTGCCTATTTATTTTTAAATGCAGAGGGCAATCGCCGGTACCCGGCTGTTTTTACATCACGTCCCCGTGAGAGGAACCCGACTACCACCTGCAAAGAAATGCTGTAACTGGCAGCTTTGTCGTTCCCTATGGGACGGTGATCCCAGAGGGTGTCTGAGGCAGGGTGACACGCAGGGGCCGGAGGTGCCAAACCGATGGGCAGGAGGCAGTGCCCTCCCCGGCTGCCCGGCCTCCCGCTCCCGCCTGCTGCTCCGTGCAAACCTCCTCAGCTTCGCTTTTCTGCCCACGGTGCAGGCGGGCACCCATGGGTGCCGCGGGGAGGCACAGCTCCCCAGAGGGGCGAGCATGCTGCATCACAAATGAAATGCTGTGCCGGTGTTAACGTCGTCCCCAGCCTTCCTCCCTCACAATAAAAATGGTCTGGCCAAGTATTACCCATGGAAGTAGTTTAATAAATGTTTCAGGCTGAGGCTGGGTAGGGAGCATGTGGGAAAGGAAAGGAGAGGAGATATATAGCTGCTGCTGCCTGCCAGCTCCCGCGCAGGGTGCCGGTGCATTGTCACCAGGCATTGGTGGCATGTCCCCGCCACCCGCGCTGCTCCCAGGGGGCTGCAGCAGGGCAGTCCTGGAGACCTTGCCTCCACGGCCCTGATGGAAGCGATTCAAGCCGATGGGTTATTTATTATCAGTGCTGAATGAATAATTAGGAGCAAATAATTGATACGACGAATTAAGTCTTATTTAACTCACAGGTAGATCCTGGCTCCCCTGAATTTGCATTCATTATTTTTGGGCTTGCTCAAATGTGTGTCTCCAGCCCAGTACACGGACTGCTGGGAGATCTGCAGGAGCCCCGTCAGCCATGCTGCAGTTGGAACTAGGGAGTTTTTGTCGGCGAAATACATCACAAGATGTTACCTCCGTGACCTTTGGATAGGAGGCATCCGTGGACATCTCTGGAAAATGACCCACCTCAGACACACGGAAGGGTGTCCCTCCAGAGGTACCTGTCCTTCCCCACCGTCTGCACTGGGAGACTACATCAGTAGCTAAGACGATCCAGCAGTTAACTGTTGGATAACGAGCGCTCAGGGATAAGTCCTGTTTCACGTGCAGAAGTGGATCTGCTGTAAGTATACTACAATTTAACAGGGAATTTCTAAGTCCTGTCTTCCCCTGTCCTGGTGCGGCCACGGGGTGACGGCTGGCGTAGATGCTGGTAGGCAAACGCGGTGGAAAGAGAGCTGCCCTGTGGCTCTCATGTAACGGGTTTAACCTCGTTATGACGAAACAGCAGCTTCCAAAAAGAGCTTGTCCCAGTGTAACTTTTCTAACGGAGGAACTCCCCTTAACATACATGCAGAATATCGGCAAAGTTTCTTTCCTTCCAGGACTTTGCATGTGCCTGTGCATGTGCTTTACAGTGTGAGCATTACGGTGGCGTCTTTGATGGTCATGAGAAGTGCGTGTGGAAAACAGCCCATTAGCAAGCCTTAACCGCCAGAGAATTGTAAGTAAAACAAATTGAGTGTGACATTAGAAAGTAAAGTATTGAATGGGTTTTCTTTCCGAGAATTACACGAAGTCAAGTATCTTATTAAGTTCAAGAGAATTACATTTTACATGCTTCAGCAAGAGACATGTACCCTTTAGAAAATAATAATGAACTGCTTTTTTTTTTGCATTCATTTACATACCTTTGATAAATTACTGTAACCAGATTAGGGAGATAAAATAACTAGTCTATTAATTACAATGATTATTATTTAATAGAAAATGGGATTCTGGGCAACGTGTATGGTAAAAGGAGAGCTTAGCAATGCATTATATGGATGTGGTATTTTATCTTAAAGAGTAAGATAAGTGTCCAGCTCTTTCTGCAATCTAAAGAATATGTTCATTACCTGTGCAAGATTTATAAGTATAATTGACTGTAATATTTTAAAACTATTTGCCGTATTTCGTAGTACACGGAGGACAAGGCAGAGCTGCTTCTTTAATTAAACTGTGTAAATTCCTTCGTGAAGTTATCTGACAAGGGTTCCGTTTGTAAGGAAGTTATTTTTTTATTTAAAAAGTTTGCAAGCTGATATAACTACAGTCCTGCTTGAACTTAAGTGGGTGTGTGCATGTGTAGTTATCTACATGTGTCTTTTCATTTTATGTATGTCTTACGTAAATCCTATTACCTCTAATGCATGTGTGTGTATATACACATATTAAATCCATATATACATATTTATATGCATATATATACATGTGTACCTACAAACACATATACTAGTGTGTAATAAATCATAAGCAATGTCAGACTTGGGGGCTCGGTTTCACGTTGGTCCTGGCCCACGTGCACCTCTCCGGCGCAGCACACGCGGCAGGGCCCGTGCAGAAAACAGCGGGTGCTCACACCTTCCACCCTTGGATAGCGAGTCTTCTGCTTTGCATTCATCCACAGCATAAAATGGCCTTTTTAAGGGAAGACGTTTTGAATTGTGTCCAAAAATAGGAGACTGCAGTCTGTCATAGCGGAAACACAGGAGAGGGAGGAATGGGAGTTACATGCACAATTCTAAATCTGATATTTTCCAGCTCTGAAATGCCTGGCTTTGTGGCTGGTGCACTGTTCTTTGCGCATAGACTTTGTATGCAGTTTCTGAAGGCTTTTTTGTAGTGGTTGTGTTTTTTACAATGAAAACAGTGGAATGTGCTTTATCCTGTGCTACCAGTCCCACCTCCACCACCACCGCTGCTTCTGCATCCGTGCCGACGGCATCTGCCGCAGGCTGGAGCCAGGGGCTGGGCTCCAGGCGCTGCCCCCAGTACCAGCACCCTTCTCCCTGTGCCTGTGCTACACGCTGCTTCGGGGACGGATGCTCTCCCCGGATCCCTGCCTATGTTATCATTTGTTACCCCACCTTTGCCGGTGGGAAGGGCTCAGCCTTAGGCACTTGCATACAATTCTTGCAGTGTGTTTTTAAGCAAAATAAAAAACATGGACTTCTCATGATTAGTGCCACTGCAAAACTGAGCAAACTCCGGCTAGATCACCAAGAAGCCTCATTTTGGACATGAGGAAAAATGTCTTTACTCAAAGAGTGGTTAAACATTGGAACAGGCTGCCCAGGGACGTGGTTGAGTCACCATCCCTGGAGGTATTTAAAAGACGGGTAGATGAGGCACTTAGGGGCATGGTGGCATTGGGTCGACGGTTGGACTCCATGATCTTAGAGGTCTTTTCCAACCTTAATGATTCTATGACTCTATGAAGCTCTATATTAGTTTGAGAGCATCTCCCATCAGACATCAGGAAGGTATGAGAAAAAGAGGTAGTCTAAGAAGTTTTTAAAATAGACACTGATAAATAACATGAATACACTAGTTGTCATCAGTTCATTCAATTAAATATATTTAAATAAATGTATTCTTCTATCCTTTCAAACCTTGCCACTAGGTAGGCATTGCACAAGAGCAAGACTTAAAAGTCGGCTAAAAGAGTATTGTTCCCCGGAGCTGGAATTCATCCTTGCACCCAAGAATAAGAAACATTTCCACAAGACCACTTACGTCCTACTTAAGCTCTCAACTGGGATGTAAGCCCCAGCTTTGCTATCTGTGCAACAACAAATTCATGCTTTTTATACTTGGGCTACAATATATAACCTCGTTTATGGACTCTCTCAGTAGTCACACACAGGCATGGTATCAGGTGAGGGGCAGAAAGTCTAAAAGCCTCATTATAAATATTGTTAGTCCCTCATTAGCTGGCCAGTGTGATGAGTGCTCTTGCATCCATGAGCTGCACATCCCTCCTTCTTCCCCCTCCAAAACTATGGCTGCACCCAGGAAACGGAAAAATGGGAATTACTGACTTATTAATTGAAAAATAGGAGGTAAGAGGCTCCTGTCCCAAAATAGGAGAATGCAGTTTTTCTGTTATTATATCTCAGGACAGCAGTTTTGGAGGCAACTTTCCTTTTGCATTGTTGACCCCCTCCAAGCCCCGGCGCGGCTGGCTGGGCGGGGGCTGCTCTCACAGCCGCACTGGTCCCTGCCCGCTCCGGCTGCCTCGCCTGCTGCTGGGCTGCCGTGGGGGGCTGCTGGCTCTCCCGCTCGCGGTACCCTGTGGCGGTGAATGAAGGACTTGATTTGCCTCTCACTCACCATGGTGTAAATGAGGAGCCGCTCTCCCGAAGTAAACACAAAGTTGATTAAAAGAGATGACGGTCACTCCCTAAGTACACAAATCATGCCAAAAGCTTCTGAGCAGCACCTCTCAACAGTTAACATACACCGTTAGGAGGATACGCTTATTTAAATGAACTTTTCCAAAATAAGTGGGTTTTTTGGAACAAAAGGAAAAAAATAAAATAAGGAACAAAAAATAAAATAAGCAGGCAGCAGCACTACCCGCTCTGCGGCTCTGCGGCGCTGCTCCCTGGCTGGAGCCAG
>NW_008824676.1:929590-974028 GCF_000699105.1 Pygoscelis adeliae
CGGGACCCTGCCTTCACCAGCCCCACCGCGGCCGTGCTTGCTGCTGCCAGGGCTGGCGGGGCAGCCTGCTCCGGTCCCTGCTCCCGGACCGCGGGCTTCACGCTTTGACAGGGAGACTTCAGCTTCCACGTTTTCCCTTCTCTTGCTTTCCGCGGGTCTCTCTCCTGTCTCATCTGGCACCGGAGCTGTTGCCACCTTTCCCAGAAACAGTCTCATGTCTCACATCTTCTGTTCACACTCGCAGCATCTATCATCTGCAGCCGTGCTGCCGTAACTTCTTTTGGCATATGTCAGGTCACCATTTATTTCTATGTTTTATTTTTTTAACAGAACATCCCACATGCTGCGATCAGTACTGCTGATTTATAAACCCCCTGCAACCTCTCTGTAGCTATTTTTCTAAGCAGGTCAGGAAGCAATGTCGGAGTTCCCCTGCCTCTCTGCAGCCGAACAGGGGCTGCTTTCCCCAGCCCTTGGGTGAGCTGACATGCAGTTGTTCTTAGCTTATCTGTCACATCTGGTTTTATTCACACATCTGGCAAAAGACAGCCATTACATATATTTTCCAGCTCTCCTAAATGTTCCTGCCTTGCATCCAGACGGAGGAAGGGTGAGGTCAGGCAGGAACATCGCTCTCTGACAGCTCCTTGATGGCTCTATGCGCGGAGGTGCTGGTCTCAGGCATGCTCCTCTTTGGGGTGCTCCTATGCTTAAGAAAATAAATCGTAATTGCTACTAATTAACTCTCTGGCATCTTTGCCCCACAGACTACGCTTGCATCCCACAGCCAGGCACAGCAACCAGAGAATGGTGATGCTGTGAGCACTGCGAACACCTCCACCTCTGGATGGCAGAGCCTGGACTGCTCACTGCCCCCCTCACCAGCAATGCCGGGACATGCCGAGCCCCCCAGCCCGGCTGCTCTGAGGCATGCTCGTGGTTCGGAGGGTCACCCCGGACCCTGGAGTGGGACCCCGTCCCCCTCCCTGGCTGGCAGCCCTGGCTCTCCCGTTACAAGCACTGGGGGAGGCTGAAGAGAGTCAGGTTTGCAGAATAATAACAACCACCTGTCAGGTCTTATTACTCAGATATTTCACACCAGAGATTTGTTATATTAAAGGGCACTGAAATTACTTATGTCAGGTAACTGAATTATAATTAAATACTATGTAGGTTATTAAAATATTCTTATGGCAATGGGGAAACATAAATGATAACACAAGACAGCCCCATTACAGAATTAGCTTACTAGCAGAGTTTTACTTTGATTTGTCATTAACTGGAATAACTACCCTCTCTCCAGCACTCGCCTCCTCTCCCTCTGCCCGGCCATGCTCCAGCCAGGCACTCTCTGCCGTCGGCTCTGGCATGCAGCAGCCACGAACATCCCAGCGCTGCGCAGCTTCCACCAGCAAACATGGAATTTAGCGTTTCTCCTGGGTGTCAAAAATCCATTCGAACCCCATTGGGTGAGCCTTATGTGCAGTGACGGGGAGCAACCCCCACCCGGAGCCCCGCTGATCTGCATCAATCTGCCATCACTAACGGGGGGGATGCTGCGAAAAGGAAAGGAAGGTGGCAGGATGGGGGTTCTGTTGCTTTCTTTTTAGCTTGAGAAAAACCTATGTTTTGTTATATATTCGTATCTGAAGAAACACAGAAATTATGTACGGAATAAGCTATGAGTTTGCAAAATTATTTTCCCTTTCCTATTCATTCCTACATACGTGGAGGAGACAGTCATGATAAACTGTAAAACCATATGATAAACAGCAGAATAGTCTCTAAGCCCGCTAGGATTTAATAAGGATGAATTTAATACATTTAATAGGGTTCTGCAATAACTGTCCTGAACCCCTATAATACTACATCCTTGGTTACTGGAACAAAGACGGGAGCCCTGGCCTCTCGCAGGGCCCCCGATCACCCGGGTATGTGACCATGTCCCTGCTCCCTCTCCTTTTCTCACTCCATTTCTGCCCTGTAGCTGAGTTTCCACGGGAGGGAGGGGAAGAGCCCAAAAAGCCCCGGTACCGCGGGTCACCCGTGACTAAACCAGTTGTCATCTGTTCTAGCTGGCCAAGTCACCGACGGTGGATCCTTCTCCTCCTGGCTGGCGTGTGCCCGCCCAGAGGCTGCTGTACAACAGACGGGCACCGCTGCATTCGGGATGAGCAAAACCAGCTGCACGCGGGAGACGGAGGGGTTTGCACGGGGAGATCAGGCCCCTGAATGGGGTTTGGATGTCTTCAACTGATGCTTGTATGGCTCCCAGGTCTTGGACCTGGCCTAGTTTTCTTTCCCCCTAACAAATACGTATTTTACAAGCAACTTACAACCCCAGAAATTTCTTCAAGGAATTGCTAATCAGCAAGATGCGACAAGAAATAAAAAGTAGTGGTGGTTAATAATAAACCAAACAGTGAGGAAAGCACAGATTGCACTCAATATTACTGTCTTCCCCTAGATTTGGGGTTTTGGTGGGGGCTTTTTTTGGGTTTGTCGGTGGTGTTTTTAGCTGATAGTTCCCATCTGGGACTATAAATTCATCTCTGTGTGGAGCTATTTTCCTACTTGTCTGTGCACTCATCGGGATGCTTTATCCTTGGTTACCGGACAAAAGACGGGAGCCCTGGCCTCTCGCGGGCCCCCCGATCGCCTGGGTATGTGACCATGTCCCTGCTCCCTCTCCCGTTTCTCACTCCATTTCTGCCCAGTAGCTGAATTTCCGCGGGAGGGTGGGAAGAGCCCCAAAAGCCAAAGAGAGTGGGATATAATCCTTCCCCCGCTTTGCGCAGGGCAAGCCTCGCTCCCGCCCTGGGAATGGAGGTTCTGGCACACTGGGCGATGCCCTGCGGCACTTGTGCTCCTCGTCCGCCGGCCGGTGCAGGCAGAAAGCATCTCCGCCTGCTCCAGGGCAGTGCTGCCGGTGAATCGCGGCTGGTCCCAGGGAAGCAATGCAGCCCCAGGTTCCCCTGCCACTCCACGGCCGGCAGCGCCGGAGCGGGCACGTGCCATGGGCGGCAGAGATTTCATGGGACGCAGCTGGTGGGTCAGAAGGCAGGGCAGGAGGGGCAGCTTGTGGTCTGGGTCTGCTGAACACGACGCCAGGGCACAGCCTCTCGCATCTCCGGGTCTCAGGTTACTCCTGTGGTGTTACCGGCCTGATCTCACAAGCCTTATTCAAGAGGACTGATGTTCAGTGGGGTTTTTGCCTGAGTAAGGACCGCAGCCCTCGGTGAACGTTGTGTGTCTGATTTCCGAGCCGTTAATTCAAAACCAGTTAAAAAAAGAGAAGGAAAACATTCAAAGGGTATAACGTATCTGCTAATAGAGGCAGTGTGGGCACCCAGATGAAAGGGATCTGATTAATGATAGCACCTGAGATAAGTGGCACTTTAACCAACTTTAACTGTTGATGTATGATGACATAATGTCCCCTCCAATTAATGACAAGGATATAAAACACCTGTATTTAGCAGAGCAGATGTTGCTTTTATGGTTAAATGCACACAGAAATTGACTTTTAAAGGACCAACGTTAACTTCTCCATTATTTGTTTCTCTATTTGTTGCACTGTATTATGAGCAGGAGTGAAATGTAACCCCACGTGCGAGGAAGGAAGAATACGTGTTCTTCACTAATAGTAATTTATAGGTCATCTCAGAGCGGTTTATGGAACATAGGGTTATCTTTGCTGTTACATATCTCTAGAGGCGTCTCTCCCAAAGGATCCCAAAGCAACTTCCAAACGGAAGAAGAGTTTTTGAGATATGTACAGGAATGATGTACATCTTAACCAGAACAAAAGCATTATGTAGCCTTTATATCGTATTTTCTTCTCATTCTTTGTCCACAAAGGGATAACTGCCTTTGAATCCAGCTAACATCTCTACTGCAGCTCCAGTGACAGTTATTTATGCTTTGACCCTAAGGGAGCCAACTTATACTGTTAGTCATTCATATGCTCACATCTATGTTATGCAATTCGGTTGCTATTTTCTGAGGAAAAAACATTTGTTAAGAAAATTCCCATTAAGGGCAAATAAGGATAAGGCACAATTTATGTCTGGGGTGATCAAAGGATCCTACCTTTCTCCTTTGGTTTTGCAAAGCATTTTGGAGTGTTTTCTTCACATTAAACACACAAAACAGGGAGAAGGTGTTGCATTTCCCCATTGCCTTTCATCTTTGAAGATGTCACAACTATCTGCTGTCACCCACATCACCCCAGGCGCTGGGTGAGGAGCACCCAGGTGGGAGCAGAGACAGGCTGGGTCGGGGTCTTGGCCGCGGTGGCACAGCGGGGAAAGAACACAGAAATTATCATTCCCCTCAGCTCCCGCGCTAATGAGCAGGACTGCCTTCTCTGTGTCTCCTGAGGTTTAAAATACAGTAGCTGCATATGGGCTCTACGGAGGATTTATTTATAGAGCATAAGTGTTTCCAACTCTTCCAAGTTGATTGCAAGTCTTACAATATTAGGCACTGTTCTTAAAGTCCCAGCTTCTATACTCCTGGTATTTCATGAGAATCTAAGATTTCAGTGGGTAAATGAGAAGTGTCTGAGCCTCACGGGAATAGAGAAATGCTACAAAACATTTCCTAGAAGGAAAAAGCCTGTGAATAACCCTTCCCGCTTTCCCCTCCTCACAGATGAGTGATAGAGAACCGCTGACCACAGAAGTCACCCCTGCTTTTTAAGTCAGCCATGAGCTGTGGATGTGTTTTTAAACACTTGTAATTGGCAATGCCAGGTCCTACGTCTCCTTCAGCCATTGCCAGGCAGGGTCATCAGAAATACCCACTCAACGAGGCTGAGACCCTCAGGCACAGGCTGCTTCTCCCACTGGTAACTGCTTCTCAACATGCCATCTCAAGATGCTAACACGATAGCACATACGAGAGACATTAATGTGTTACATATTATGGGCTATATCTGAGATTTTAAAAGAGCGTTTCTTCATCTTGATACTAAAGGGGGGTAGATTTAGACTAGATATAAGGAAGACATTTTTTACGCTGGGGGTGGTGAAGCACTGGCACAGGTTGCCCAGAGAGGAGGTGGATGCCCCATCCCTGGAAACATTCCAGGTCAGGTTGGACGGGGCTCTGAGCGACCTGATCTAGTTGAAGATGTCCCTGCCCACGGCAGGGGGGTTGGACTAGATGACCTTTAGAGGTCCCTTCCAACCCAAACTATTCTGTGATTCTATGATCTTCTGGCTGGTCGTTTTTTTAGAATTGAACACTTAGCATTACAAAGATTGCAATAACGACCTGTCTCTTCCAGTATACTAATATTATGGTTTTATATACTGGACCTTTTGCAGCTGCTAAAACCTTGTGCCTGTCTATCTGTCAGGTGTCCTTGACACAGTAAAAAATTACCTAAGAAATACTGTCCCAAGACAGCAGAAGAGCATCCGTGCAGTTCAGCATGCATCTCATCAAAAGGCCACTTAACCACTCATTTCACTCCTCAAGGAGCTCCTCTTCCCCAGCTGTGAAATGGGGCAAAAATTCAGCAGAGAAACAGGAGAAGAAGCTGAAGGAAAGCAGACTAGGGCTATATCGTACGTGTCTCACAGGAATTACTTTGTGTGAAGAATCAGAGTTGAAGTCAACAGAGTGGCTTGTATTTTTCTGTTTGCCGAACATATTTTTTTCACATCCATCACCCTAAACCTGCTTTGATTCTGACACCGAGTTCTTCAAATAGTATTTTCAGATGTTAAAATATGGCTCAGTAAGTGATTATAGCTCAAATATAGCGAATGACCTTTCCTCCTAGAGAAAAAAATAAAAGACCTAAAGCTTGATATCCATACTGTGGTAAAACTCACTACAGCACTTACAAGGACTGTCTTGATGTGTATTGGACTTCTGTAACTGATCTCCAGTCCAACAACTGCCTTTTGGTGTCTACAGATAACCCCTCTGAAGGGCAGGGTCTTTTTATACATGGTCAGTCATGGAAGTAGGGTCTTGGATTGCAAGTTTGAGAGTAGGTACCACCTCTTTCTTCACTTTTGCATGGCAGTTGGCATGAAGACAACAACAGTAAATTAATACTTTGTTGGCTTACTGTGTGTAGAAACAGCTGGCTTTATTTCATCTAAAATATCAGGATTATTAGGGATGTTTTGTTTGCATGTGATCTCTTTACTTTTGTTTGGCTCATTTTTTATACGTCTCATGGGGACAGACTTGAAGTTAAAGAAGAAAAGGAGGTAATGTGGCATTTCAAGGGTGACTTGCCATGTGTGAGAAACAGCCTGGGATCATGTCCAGCAACAGTACAGGGAAAAGGAGTTTCTTTCTGTTATTAAGGACATCAAGTCTGAACACAGTCCTTAAACACACAAAACATTTCTGTAAATATTTATTGGCCAAATAAAGTCTTTGGAATTGCTTGCATTTCCTTGGGGGACTCTGAAGACTTCTGTGTGCCCTCTTCCCCAAATTTTTCCCCATTAGTGAATCACTCCACATAACACCTAATATCCCGGTATTACCTGGCATTGGGTTTGCCCCTTTAGCCTTGTTCTCTACCTAAAAATTAAATAGCAAAAGTAAAGTTTCTTTTCCTTCACTTCTGCCCCTTGCGTGCAATAGGTAATTGTTCATTTTGCTTTTCCCACCTTTCTACTGCGCTAAACCACTTGCAGAGCCCGGGGCTCCTCTGCAGGAGCTGGGTGGCTGCGTTTGGCCCTTTGAGGGCAGACACCTACTATCTGCTGTCACAAGGCATCTTGTAGAGGCTATGAGAAGGCATGAAAGCAAAGAAACATTCAAGCTCACATACAAGGAATGCAAAATCATGTCCAATTATCACAGCTTTCCTAAAGATCCTAAAATATTGCTTCCATAAGTCAGTCTGAGACAGAAAATTACATTTATTTCATCCTCCTGAGATTAGAGAAGAAGTTCAAGTTTCTGTTCTAGATAAATAAGATTTCCTTAAAGCAGTTTAACAGCTGCAACAAAAAAAAAAAGAAAAAGTGAAGACATCCATTTTCTGCAATCAGTCACACAGTGGCAGGTGCAAGTCAAGGGGCATGGCCTTTAGCAGGACCCAAGGGTTGGCCAGAGCATTGCCAATTAATCATCCAGTAAAATGCACTTGACAGCTTGGAGAAGTCTCCAATTCTTTTTCTCATGATTGCATTGCTAATTTGGTCTTTAAACTTACTAAGAACAGGCAAGACTTAAAGAAAAGCTGTCAAGTTTTCTAATATAATATTTTTTAAGGGGAAGCTTTTCTACGTTGGTTCAGTCATAGCTTGTGAGTGGCTAGTATAGCTCAGTAAGAAAGCATTTGAGAAAGTATTTCACCAGTGATGGGTATTCTCCGTGGTGTTAATGTGCATGGGCTAACGCACGTTTTCTTTCAGGCATGATGTAAACCCCTCTTTTGTTTCATCCACCTGTTTTATTTTAGGCAAGACTGGTGAGAGATGATGCCTGAAGGCACAATTTAGGTGCCAAAGCCCATGTGGAAAGGGCACACAGGCATGCCTTGATGTTTCAGAGAGGTGTTCAGATGTTCAGAGTTACTTCACTGGATCCAAAACACAATTAGGGTCCTCAAAATACCACTGGCTTTCACAGGAGTATCAGTATTTATAAGCCATGACTCTGGTGTCCCTCATTTGTCCAGGACCACATAAGCCCATTGGCAACGACTGTGGTGGGCAGACCCACACTGGTGTGCCTGGAGAGGCCCGGTTCAGTGAGCATGGTCTCCAGCCCCACTACAGCCCACCCTGCCGCAAACTGATGTCCCCGTAGCTCTGCCCGACCATCCCGGGCTGTGTCTGACTCTGGGTGCCCCCACCCAGCCCTGCTTCCAGGGAGCCCCCGGCCCCTGCCGTGACAAGAAGAGGGGCTCAACATGGAAACTGCTCTGTCCCAAAAGGCTCCTGGTTCATTTACCATAGGCTGAAAATGGAAGCAACCCCACAGGCTCAGTGGCCTGTGCTGATCACTGACTGCCACGCAGGAGGTTACACCCTGGTATTGGTCTTCCAGCACACAGTATTTGGGCATTGCTCTTCAGACTCAAGTCATCCCTCCATGGTCTCTGATCCTTATAGATCCCCATCCCATCTTGTCTTGGACAAAGAGGGGTTAACATTCACTGCAAGTAAAGGGGGGACCTATCCAGAGCATCCAGAGCAGTTACACATCAAGCACTGTGATTCAGCTCCTGGAGAAATCAGTGGCAGGAGTCTCCTGGCCGTGAGATGAACTCCAAGGCACTGGAGTTACCTACAGACTAAATGGAGGTGCCGGGGTATCTTGTGTCCCTTTAAAACTAAAAAAAAAAAAAAAAAAAAGAGGCAGTAGCCATTAGTGTATTAGAGTTGTCATCGTTATATTAGAGGTGACAAGGGTGACTGAGAAAGTACAGTTTAAGGGTAAAATTGGGATGAAATTACAATACCTGAGTAAAAGAGGGGACTAGAGTTATGCTGGTGGGCCCTGTGGGGTGGTACCCGCCTCTCCTGACTGACAGTGGTTCAGTTCATGCTCAGGCAAGTGGTGACCTGGGCGGCATCTCAATTTGTACAAATAGAGAAGGCATAAAGGAGGCATAAAGTTGTCCCCAGCTCCATTGCACCATCTGCACAGTAGCTGGGTGCATTGGGGTCTTGCACATGGCTGCTTAGAAATGCTGGTCGCTACCAACAAAAGGACACTGAAAGACAGTGTGTGTGCGTGCATACGCGTGTAGGTATTTGTGCACGTGTGTGTGCGCGCGCGCGTGTGTGTTGGTGCCCATGTGCATGCAATACTCCCACACCCACACGTACCCAAAGTCCTACATTATCGTGTGGGAAAAATATGTAAAGGAAAGTCATGACCTTGTGCTCACAGCATTTAGAGAAAAGCACCAGAGTAGCTTTATACTGTGTTCTCCTGTTTTCTCAAAATAGTCAACTTGTTTGTTTGATGCCAACATCTCATAGACCGAAACAGCTCACTGGGGGATTTGGGCATGAGTTGGCACGTGTTACTTCTAGTTTATGTAAGGTCTTACTGCAGTTTCTATTTTTAACCATGTTAATAAAAAGGATTGTTCATCATTATACCAGCTTAGCAGACACAAATCACATGCCTAGGCAAATCTTAAGGGGAAGTAAGGTGATTCATTCCATTAATCCTCTGCTGCACAAAGTCACAGTAAATCCTGGTTCTAATAAGTGGGTTGAAGGCTAAGACCTTAGGGTTCCTCTGTCTAGCGTTTGGCTCTACTTGCTTTTGGGATGTCAGATTTCCATTTCCAATATACGCCGGTTTTTTGCCGGTAAAAAAAAAAAAACCCAAACCCAGAAACTGAGCCCTTTATCAACACACAAGACTGATCTTAAATGAGTAATAGTAACAGACAAACATTAATAACTTGCAGTCTAAATAAGCATTGAAAAGTTTGGAAGCTTTTTTTTTAAAATATAAAAATAAACATGAAAAATGCTTTGTCCTAGAAACAGAGCCAGCAGTGTATTATCTCAGCAGACTGCAGCTGGACAACAAATGACATGAGATTGTATTTTGGTTCCTCTACTTCAAGAGAAACATGATGGAGCCAAGTACATGCAGAAGCTGTATTGGCAGAGGGAGGAGAGGAAATGCAAGTGTACGTGAAGTTAACGGGGTTACTCCGGTGCAGAGCAGGGAATCAGACACTTCCCTGTAAACAGCCAGGCAGTGGAATTTGCATGAACACAACTACTGTCAAAGACTGAGGAATTTTTAATCTGAACGCATTAAGAAAGATATATTCTGTTTTCCATAGGCACCCACTCTCGAGTAGTGGGTTACAAGGAGAATAAAAGTCCTTGGAATATTCAGGGTATGTCAAACCCATGGGGACCTGATAATATTTACTTTGGCATCAGTGCAGATCAGTGATTAGACAACTTGAGTGTTGTCTCGAAGACTGTACTTATTAATGATATCCAAGCTCTCAGCTTCACAGCAAAGCTGTTGTCTCCTTGACATCTCTCATCAGGACCTACCTCCACGTGGAAGGCCAGGTAGTGCTGGATGATACGCAAAGACCGTATCATTACGACTATAATTTCCTTCCAATTGTGGATGCTGTTATATCAGCATACAGGTACAGGTAAAGAGGAATAAAGTGTTCTAGTCGTAGGCACCTTTAGGCTAGCGAGAAAGGAACCTCATCTGTGTTTGGGCTTGGACTGGGTTCTTGTGTACACAGCACAAGAAAATTCAAAACTTATATGCAGATGATGTGAAAAGATTTTGGAAATATCTGCAGAACATCAAATGGTCTAAAACCCCTTTGTCATTTAAGACCCCAAGGGCAAGTGGGAGATGCCCAAGCCAGGACCATGTGGCCACGTCCTACGAAGAGCCAGTACTTACAGCTGGAGCAGGCAGCTCTGCTAACCGCGCCAGGCTGGTTTCAGCACAGCCCTTCGCTGCCCACCTGGATGTGCAACGGCCAGATCGCGTGTCCCGGCACTGGTTCCCCTACCTGCTGCGGACACGCCCAAAGCCTGGCTGGAATAAAAATGCCTTGTAGTAATGATGGTGATGAAGGTGTTGCAAGTGGACTGATGAGCAAATGTTGGGTGTGGTTTACCGGCTGCACTGTGCACGAGAGGTCAGAGCAGGCAAGGACCTTCCCTTAGCTGTTCTGTCACTCCTCTGCAAAACCAACAGTGGGAGAGAAGAAGAAAAGCAAGAGTCACTTCTTCTCTTAAAGAACTCTTACTAATTCCACCTCTCATCCCCTCACTCAGAATAAATAAATAAATAAATCACCGAGACTCAGACCCCTCAAACTGCTGTCTGTTACAGTAACATTAAGTACCTCACATTCACAATTAATCCAATAAAGCATGGAAATTCAGAGTTAAGTCTGACACCCTGTCCTGCAATCAGACGTTTGTAATAATAAAAAGGTACAATTATGTAAGCTGAGACCTGAACGTCAGTTTGGTTTTTCTCTGATTTTTTTTTTCTTGCTCTTTATTTTAGAGGTATGAACACGGCCGTTTAGCTGCAGTGTGACCTTGTCCCTCTTCCCCTCTGCAGCCCACTGGTTTTGGGGGAGTAAATCCAGCAATGACAGTCCCTCAAATCTCCCGTGGCCTTTGCCCCCCGCCGGCACACATCCACCCGGCAGGGCTGTCGGGTCACTGCCTTTAGCTAACACAAGGGGAGTTTCTGGGAAAAGCCTTTTATAACAAATGCAATGGCTGTGCAGCATTAGCGCTGGCACGAGGTGGAGAGCTTCCCATTTCCGACCTGCCCGTCGGGACCCTGCCCCTCCACGATTCCCAGTGGTTTCCAGAGTCGGGATTAAATTAGGATTACATTTCTCAACCTCTAAAAAAAACAGGAATGGATGAAATGTGGGATTAACAGCTCTGGGCAACAATCTAGGAAAATCTGTTTGTTGCTCAAAGATCTTGAACCGGTAATACGGAGATTTTGCGAAATTAGGAGTTTGAAGTACTGCTTGTAGCAGTCTGCGCTAGGCATATGGCTAAACCAGTCCTAATCTCTCAGATACCCAAGTCCATGTGAAGAGCTGGAAGATGCTGCAAGATTCTCCCTTTTTCCCCACAGAAATATATTTTTTGAATGTGAAGAAACTCTATAAATATCCCATAGTAAAATACCTAAGGGTAATAATAAATGACAATACCTGTGCAGCAATGGCACAATGCGGTACTGCGGTTCAGAGGTGTCGTGCCCTTACTGTCCATCCCGCGTAGATACCACCTCCAAAGCTGCAGGAACACGCGTTACGCCTTTGCTGCTTCACAAGCCTCAGGTTCGTTTCCACCTAATTTTGGATATCGTATGGTGGCTGTGCATACGCTTGTGAGCAGTCAGGGTCTCATGGTGAGGCACGGGAGGGTCTGATTTGGTCAAAAATTAAGGTTTTTTGGGTCAAATTAGCTGTTGAGTTCCTGCTGCTGCATGACCAAGGGTCTGCAGTGTCTCGGTAGTGTCTCAATCAGCAGAAAATCAGAAGGTGGAGGCGAAGTTTGATGGGACTGTTGGCTGCGTTTCTGAGAAGGATCCAGCTGAGTGCTGGATGTCTTGAATTACCTTCCCTTGTTTCTGCCTGTATGAATTTTTCCCTGCGGAACCATTTTCAAAGAATCTCGGTGCATCCCTTGACATTTTCCAGAAGCAAGACCCGAGCAATCCTTTTCTCACAGTACACTTGGAAGTGGGCCCAAAAATGAAAACTTTGCCCAGTTCAGACAGCAGCACCTGAGCTCCGTGGCTCAGGGCTTTCACTCGGAGAGAAGGGAGATGACAATGGTGAACCGCATCCCGCTGCTCGGGAGGTCCGGACCCAAGTTTGTTCCAGACCCACCGGACCCCGTTTGATGGGACAAGAATTGTACAACGACCGCTGAAGCACAGTGATCTCCAGGACCAAAAGCTTTTCCGTAAATTAACACTGTCCTCTCTGGGGTGTGGGTGCATAAGGGAGTTATTTTTAAATGCCATGGATTCTTGTGTTGTGGGTTACCCCTAATCACAAATGAAAATGCAATGAGATATTGCTTCCAGTTTCTAATAATGTCTCACAGACGTGTTACACTTTCTTTAGGACTGATAGCCAGGAAGCACCTCGTTGCTGCTGCAAAGATTATGATAACACTCCAACCCATTTTAAAATTGAGGAAAAGTGTCATTATCAAAATGTCATTCCGGCATGCATGCTGGCGGTTTTTATGTCTTTATGCTGCCTTTGCTACCAGGAAAAAAAACATTTTATGCATAAGGATAGTCTTTCCAACCTGTTTCCACCCACCGTTTCAAGCTAGTGCAGCCTAAGGCACGTCCTTGGTCTCTAAACGTGGATGTGGGCCCACTGACACCAGCGAACACCTTCTAGTCTGTAGCAGCGGGTAGCACAGATCGCTGACCTGGCTTCATCCCTGATCCATGAACAAAGGGGCTGCGGCTGGTTAAAGGGTTCACCCGCGTCACCACAGAGGCATCGCGCTGACGGACGGGCTCCCTTGTTACGGACAAAAAAGCCGGGTGCTTTTACAGCATCCCACGTTTGGCCGATCAACTCTCATCCAAGCATGTAAACCCCCCTCTGCCTCATTACCTCTGACAGGGAAGGTAACATGTTGCATGATTCAATGCGACGATAATGCAATAATAATAATAAATAATAAAATTACACTCCCCTTGTCTTACTACCGATGAAAAGGGAAATTTTGCCAATATTGCTTGGCTGAGAAATGAAGCAGAAAGTGTTAATAGCAGAACAGTTTCTGTATTAATTTGGAAGCGACTGGCCTTATATGATAACGTGGCAAGAACATACACAAGGCAAATAGGACTGCAGACAAACGTATCGTTGTCTTTTGAGCGTCTAAACTCCTACAGCAGCGAGCAGGCTCGGTGGCGAGCGTGGATCCGTACCTGCTCTGGGAACCCAGATGGATGACATAAAAGCCATGCATCTTTATTAGCAGCCGTTGTGCAGCATCTGGAAACGGAGCGGGAAGGACTGAGCAATTATTTTGCCGTACCTGTCCCAGGGACAGCTGTATTGTGCCAGGATGTTTCCGTGGCTTGTTCAAGGCTCCTGGATATGGATGGAGATCATTATACTTTTGTGTAGTCAGCAGTCTGACACTGATGCCACATGATCTGGCTGATATTTTCTCCCGGGGGAATACAGACCAGAAACTTAGTGGAAAAACAAGGGCTCTGCTTTAGAAATCTATTACTTAAAGATTTGGGGGAGGGGGCGGTGACAGGTTTTTATATTTGATGACAATTTTCAAGGCTTTCTATACCAGGTTATGTGGGAAAGTTAATAGGAATTAGTAAAAGGTGTGAATTTATAATGAGTTAGTTAAATTAAGCCATTGTAGAAACATGCGCATTTGGAATTAAAGCGACCTTAATCTGAAATATCTTGATTTTCTGCAATGTGAGGTGAGTTTAACTGGATTAAGGCCATTCTAATTATAAGCAAGGATGTGGTCAGACATTCATTCTAGGAAACACTGTGGTTTGAGACGTTACCGCTTAATAAAAACACATTCCCACATGGTTTTTCAGGGTCCGGCAGCTCGGAGGATTTCTTTTGCTGGGCTAGTAAATATGTCTCTGTTTTGAAATCAAGCTAGCAAGGAAAAGGCAAATTACCTCATTTTAAACGTTCAATTTACACTCTCAAAGGTGTCTGCCAGAGCAGTTAATGCTGCGGGGTGGATATGGGAATCAGAAGGAAGCAGAGGGGAGCGTGAAGGGGGATACATGGGAACAGTGAAGCCAAGAAAGAAACCAGAATGCTTTAGAAGACAAAATGTGTCCAGCCGTGACGGGTCTCCCGGGATCCCCACGGACTACCCAGACAAGGGGGAATAATGCAGGTTTTGCAGTGCAAAACATGAAATCTGGTGCAGTTTGATTTGTAGCTTTCACTTTGATGTCATGCAACAATCGCTTGGCGCACTGAGATTTTGCACTGATGTTCCTGCTTCCAGGAGGGTGTTAGCGATTTTATTATCTTGTTTTTTTAAATAAATTATATATACACACACATGTAAGTGTGTATGTATTATCCTGCTCTGGCTATGTATATATGGGTGTATCTGCATGTTTTTCTCTCCTGTTCTTAAATATTAAATACAAAATGATCAAATATGCATTCATATTCACAAACATTAACTACTAATACCAATTATTATTATATATTAATTTTCAAATATCGAGTTATTCCTAAATAAATGCCGATGCTATTAATCAATTTCAAACAAACTTTCAAACCAAACTAGAATAATTTTTTCAGCGATTACTGTATGCTTACAAGTGCCAAGAGGACAGACGATTGAGCAGGGCAGGAACATCCTGTAACTGGCCAGGCGACTGTGTCAGTGTGGCCCGTGTGTCCTTCCGCAGGTACGGCTCTTGCCTTTCCCCGTACTCGGTGCAGAGACGATGGCCCAGCTTGGGCGGCGGTGCGGAGGGGACCCCCAGGCTGCAGCCCGAGAGCAGGACCGTCACCCTGGGGTGAGAGGCTCCTGCAAGGGAGGATCTCCTCCTGCCTTAGCTGTCCTGGGTGCTTGTCGTCACTAAACTAGCATCTCCTGGGGACAAAGCTGGGAAAAAGCATTGAAACCTCTTGGCTCTGTATATTTTTTTTAGTTGTGTGATTATTGCTTTAGCTGCTAAAAGAACTCATTAAAAGCACAAACTCTTTTGCTGTCAGAGACAGCCAAGGAGAAGAGGTATATGTGCCCATCGGTGGTTTCCTCTCTTCCCCCACGTGGTGCCGTCCCGTCTCGCCGTCCGGCAGCGCTGCGTCCCTGGCTGGTGGCTGGCGCACTTTGGGAATAGCAGGGTGTCTGCCTCCACGTTTCGCTTTCGGTTCTTAATGAAAACATATTGCTGTAGTCATCCAGTTACTGCAGTGTGAGCAGACGGAAGGCTAATAAGGACATTATTGGGGAAAACATATATGAGCCAGGAAGACACGTTCCTTTCCCAACATATAAACATACCGGGATGATAAAGATGTCTGCCATTCCCCGATAACTACAGGCTGTGCATCAAATGCAGTGGCGTGGACAGTAATACCATTCCCATGACTAATGCCACAGGAATATCTAATAGCATCAGGTCCCAAAATATCTCTTTTTTACCTGCATTTTTTTGACTCATATTTCTATTCTGTCATTCCAATATTCATTTTTCCTAATATAATTTAAAAACTTCCTGATATGATTATATTATTCATTGTATCCTATTAGTGAAAACAAAATTACTCAAATGAACCTATTAGGACATGACAGAAAACTGCTGACATGATGGAAAGTTTCTAGGGTTCTCCTATTTGGATTCATGTAGCCATTCTTCTTTATTACTGCTGATGCTGCCTATCACACCGTACATGAGTACGGATGCACTGGGGGCTGCCGGGGCGCAAGGGCTCAGCTGCGGGTCAGTGCCGGGCTCTGCCGAGGAAGGTGGGTGCTGCCAGGGGTGTAGTAGCTCCTTGGCACCTAGCGTGATGGATTTGTGGGGCAGGAGACAGACAGGTCGGGGGCGGCTCACAGCGGCAGTCCTTAAGGGGAGCAGTGCCTCAAATTATCCCTATTTCAGGTAAATAAACAAAAAAGCAAGACAAGTTGGAGAGGGCTCCCACCTGTCCTGCAGGTCGAGAGCAAACCAGCCCTACAGCTACTCCTGGTCTGCAGAAAACCCCCTTCTCAGGAGGAGGAAGCCCCACATTTCCTTCCCCAAATGTCCTCCAGAAGAGCTACTTAAAACTTACCCTTCCTCGGGGCGAATCTCCGCTCCCTCGCCAGAGCCAGGCTCCTGGCTGGTTTCCAGCAGGCTCCTCCTGCCTCACCAAAGCCCGAGCTCTCCCGGCTCCCCCGTGTCCCGTGGGGCCACCACACAGCTCTTGGGGCCCCCCCCCCCCCCCACCCCCCCCGTTGGCCCGTCCAACGCTGGAGGGGCCGGGAGCCGGGCAGGGGGAGGCAGGAGGGCTCCCGCCTGCGGGGTTGCCTCCAGCATCCTGACCCTGCAATATATATTTGCCATTACTGACGCGCACATGTAGATGCCGTTTGCTTCTACAAGTGCGCCTTAGCACAGCTACGGCATTTATTCTTCACTGAATTATGACAGCCTAAGGGAATGAGAGGAATTTACCTAAGCACTACAAGTTTAAGGTCCCGTTTTTTCCGCCGGGTTCAAGGATTTAAAGCAAAAGTTGATTCAAATGAGCATAAATTGAAATGTTAGCTAGCCAATGCTTGCGGGAGGAAGGTAAATATTGTGGTACCCGTTGCAGAGACAGACTCAAGGTGACAAAGAAGGTGAGTCCAGCAACACAACAAACTTCTGGAAAGAGCTGATCAGCCTGAAAATCACCTGTGCTGGCTGAAAACCTGAGAGAAAGGCATAGGCTGTAAATGCTTGTGACCCCTTCATTTCCAGTGATAATGGAGCAAACCTTTCTCCTTCTTCTTGCCCTCTCTCTTTTTAGTATTTCAAAGACTGAAATCTGTATTTTATTCCATAGCTAAAAGGAAACGCACTCTGATTACAATACTACAGAAAGGCGTATTATAGTTACAGAAAATAGCAGCCATTGTGCTTTCCGTGAAAGTTGCCTTAAAAGATTTAATTTATATTTTTGATGATGAGTGAAATTTTTTACTTTAAAAAAATTAATCAGCTGTCAGTGCTGGAAATTTTAATTCTCTATTCACTAATGTTTAATAACACCATTATATAATAATACATTAAGAAGCAAAATAAGACAACCCACTTCATTTTGCTTTGGTCTGCCTTAAGGACTGGCACTTGAATCCTACAGATGAAAGGCTAATACTTTTATCCCTTAAACTACTCAGTCAGCCCCTGAAACTAAAGGACTTAAAGCAGAATAATTGGCTCTTTACAGAAGAACAACAGAACAATGTGCTCTCTGCCTCTCAAGTTCTGTTTTGCATCTGTCTCCATATTCGTTTCTTTGTATAAATAAATTAAATAATGTTACCTAAAGAATTAGATCACAAAAATATTCTCTCTTTGCACTTTGTTCAAAATTAATTTCCAGATGGCCGTTCTCTTATGTTCTGGCCAAGGAGAAGGAGAAGATCTTGGCCCGTGTGAACCACAACCGAGGGTGGAGGGGGTGACTGTCACTTCATCTTTGTATGTATTAATTGTAAAGACATCGCAAGCTGATGTCCATAAAAAACAATGTGAGGACAGGGTAGCATTTGCTTTCAAATATTCTAAATTTGCAGTGCTCACAGAGAGAGGGGAAGCATGAGAAAATAGAGGCATATTTGTATGGCAAATTTTTATTCATGTCCTGAAATCTATAAAGAGTGCTTTCGCCTGGGAGAGAGCAATTGTGCTCTCCATTTTGTTTCAGCAAGGGCAGTCTCAGGCTCCTGAATGTTGGCTGTAACTAGTGTGCACTCGCCAAACCTTGATCAAGGCTCAATGCCAAGAGGATTTCATCTAGTTGAAGCAAGAATTCAATGTTCACTTGAGCTGAAAACATCCCTGTGTTGTGGCCAGCACAAGGTTATGAACACTTATGTCCTACTTACGCCCTATTTTGAGACCGTAAATGTGACTTAAATGTTCTGCAGGCTGAATAACAGTCCTCACGACAAAGGTGAGTTTCAACCCAGGTCTTTAGGCATGTTACATCTATTTTTTTAGACTCCTTTTTTAAGTCGCTGCATGTACTCGCTCTGTATTTGGCCTATTTACAAGGCTAGCTTTCCTCCCCTTGGAGTTGTTCCCATCACTTCTGTGTCCACAGGCATTGCAGCTCCCTCCTTACTCACCTGATGCACCTAACAAGCACCATTGGCTTTGCCAATGAAGCTTGCAAGTTCCTTTTTTCCACAGCTATTTGCAAATCCATCATGTAGATCTTGCATGCTTGGGTTGTAACTTGGCCATCAGAGCTTGTAAAATCTTTCAGCCAACAAACACACACACATGTGCAGTAACCTTGATTTAGGATTTTAATCTTAGGGATGTTTATGTAAGCAAAGACACATTGCACATTGGTTGCCAGTGAACTTTAAACATATGTGAAAGTATAAGGGCATGTGTAACTCCAAGTGTGTGAGTAGGCTGCTGAAACTAATCTCATTATGGAGTTCCCACCCGAGCTCCACGATAGCAGCACTCAGTGGATTATATCCATCTTCACAAGTCATAACTGATTAAGGGGCAGACGGGGAGATAGGCTGATGCTCTTGCAGTCCACCTCTGACTGTAGCAAAGGAGTCAAGAATGGGAAGTCGTCACTGCTCAGATGCAGACAGCCAGGGAGGAAAATGTGAATCTCACAGCCCAGAGTTTGTCCTCGTGTTAATTAAATGGGAGGACTGCTTCTTTTAATGCACAGATGAAAACATGCTGCATTTCTTTCCTAACAGGGCACTCACCTGGGAAATTGGAGTCTCAGGTTCAAACCCCATCCCTGCCTTAAGAGACAGGAATACAACTCCAAATCCTTAGGGAAAAAATGTAAAAATATAGGTGCAATGTCTGCACAGCACAGCTTTGCACAGATACTTGAACAAAGCCTAAGGAGCTCTGCTAGGTAACAGAAGCTACATAACTGCACGGTCCAGCTAGTGCACACTGCTTACTGCACACAACTGGGTCAGCTATGGCTGCATGGCAAAGCCTTATGTGTACCGACAGCTTTACACAGCGACGCGGGGAGAGCCTCAGCCTCCTCTGCGAAAGCCGTCCCGCTTTGCATAGATCGGTTAATTGCCTGGGTTGAACACAGAGTGACCCCACCACTTCAGACTTGCAGGGTGGGAAAACTGCATCTCATTGGGGGTCCCACAAATATTTCTGTATTTCATGCAGCTTGGGGCAGGAGAGCCTGAAGGACAGCAGACGTCGCAGAGTCTCCTGTGGGCTAGCGGGCAGGCACTGCCTGGGGGACTTCCATTCCCCCCAGGGCAGAAGCGGGATCTGAAGCTGCCACATTACAGACTCCTGGGGTATGTTTGCGGCTTTTCAGGATCATGCATGTTCAGTACGCATTTGCTCAACTGGGCTGCCTAAGGGGCAGAACATCTGCTTCGGGGATCTCATCAAGGTGGAGGCACGATCCGAGACCCACCAAGGCTTTGGTAGCTCTCCAACAGATGAAATTTAATTGCCACAGCATTACCAAGGAAAATTTAGTAGGAGGAAGGCTCCAGAGCTCCCAAGTCCAGGCAGCAGCTGAACAGGAATGTGTGATGCTGAATGGCTGGAGCCGGGCAAGTCCAGCTCCAAGTCATGCCTAAGTCACTCTTGTGAACCAGCTTGTAACACGAATTATTTTGCAAGCCCAGAGCTCGTGCAGCTGACAGAATCGCTGTCATACACCTTCAGATACGTGAGGCAGCAAGCCGACTCATGGGGTTGCCAGATTTCCTTTAGAAACGACCACTCAAAATCTCCATGAACTTTATGCTCTGCACCTTATTTTCTACCCAGAGGCAATCAGACATGCAAACCTGTGTGCCTCTGGCTGAAGTCGATGTGTGAAAATGGTTTACACCATCAGAAGGGCTGTTTCTGTCACCCAAAGAAGATAATTAAACGGTGCAGAATTTCAAACCAGGCTTCACCGCTTTTTTCTGCTTTTCCTCCTGCTCACATCACTCAACAAATTATAGGCAATTTTTTTCTGTGACTCTTCTCAGGCTTAGAAATGACCGAGACCCCGAAGACAAGGGAGCACAGTTCTCTTTCGACACCAAGAGGTCTTGGGGTTTTTGTGTGTCTGGTTTTGTTTCTTAGCTGGATGTGAAATGTAGCTGCTCTTGCTGGCAAAAACTTTCCAAACAGGATGCTCGGATAATCCGAAAAGGATGCTTCCCCCTGCTTCCCCTCACGAACGAGGAGAAACAGAAAACAGGCTGTGTACGAGTGAGGAATCTTAATGGCTCCCAAATGTCTTGACACCAAAAGGCCTTCACACCTGGGGAGTGGACATCAGACGTCTCCGCCGGGCTGGTGGGCACCCGCATCCGAGGGGCTGCACCCGATGCGCTTCCTCCAGGAAAGCTGCAGCGCCCGCAGAGCCGGGATGCACTTTGGTGCAGTTTCATAACATCTGTTACAGATTTAACTAAGTAAAACCTGTTTGTACAATAAAATATTGAGCCTACATTCACTTATTATTCACAGGGAATCCATAAATATTCATAGTAATTTTCTGCCACTCCTTTTGGGATTTCTTTATGTTTAGTTTCTCCCATTTTCTTCACGCATCCAGGACTGTTGTGTTCCCTCTCCCTCCCTTTGGGCTTTTTACAGTGCTCAGGTGCTTTTAACAGCCACTGTGGGTACTGTGAGGAGCGGGCTCCATGCTCAGCCAAGGAGACGCCGTGCTGAGGCTGGACCCAGCGCTGTGCGAGGCGCTGAGCTGCTGTGCTGTCCGTGAAGAGGCGTGTATCCCCCTCCAGCAGCGCTGCAAAGGGGGTACCAGGGGCCACCTGCAGAGACCTCGGCCACGGCAGCCGCCTCCCCAGGTAGAACTGAATGTTGAATGAACACACATTGCTGAAATGCCGTGGTGGAGCTGTCTGGAGAGGATAAATCAGGCACTGACTACAGAGACCAAGTCTTCACAAAGTGTTCGGTGCCTGGTGTCGGCTCTGGGATCCCCACCATCCACCCGTGAGCTCGTCGCACGTTCTGCCTGTCCAAACCGTAGGAGACCATCGCATTAGATACCTGCGTCCTTCCTGCTTCTAAGCCACTGGTAAGTGACTGCTGGATCTCCCTGACGGCATGCTGAAATAGGAGTAAGCATACACAAATATAAGCAAAGTAGCAATGAAATAATCAGGTAAAGCAAAGTGACACACCCTTAGGGAAAAAATTAGGGACTGTGACAGCCTCACCGAGTATGGACAGAGTCAGGGTGCACTAACGTCACGTCCAGGGACCTCCCAAAACCCCTGGGAGGCCAGGGAGGCTGGCTGTGGGACAGCGGTGCCTTTGGTACCCACTACCTGCCACTCCCCACACATGATGGTGGCCATGGTGGAGAAGGCGATGGTTTCCCAGGGCAGCAGTGGTCCAGGCTGGGACCTGGGATGTGGCGTGGCATCCTTAGCCACAGCAGGACCAGGACCTTTCTGCTCTTTGACAGATATCATTACCTACATGTCAGGCTGTGCCCTTCGGTGCAGCCGGGCAGATCCCATCCGATGTACACCTGAGCTCCTGACACTCCTGACAGACGGGGATGCACAGGCGGTTCCCGCTGAAGAAATGGAAGTTGCCTGGGTGTAGAAGCAGACAGGAGCACGGCGCTTTTCTGAAGGGCATGTATCTTTAAATTCAGCCTGTAATGAATGCAAGGAATTTTTTTGATATTAAAAAGACGTAGAAATTCAGCTCTGAAACCCAGATTTCTAGAGGTCTAAATCTGAATTCCCTCTGCTCAAATGCTTCTGTAATATTACTTGATTTTTTCCAAAGCAATCTGACGGCATGTGAAAGTTATTCTTATTTTTACCCTTCTTACCCATATGAAAAAGGAAACACAGTCCATTTGCTGTAAGCCCCTAAGCATCTGCTGATTTGTCAGTTTTATTTAGTTAAAATGCATTCACTTTTGCTGCATAGGGGACCATTTAGACAAGCTAGCTGGAGAAAATTAGTTCTACTTTACCAACATTAACTACCCTGATTGTACATTAATTAAGATATGCCTTGTGACATATGATATGTCCTCAAATAAATATTTTGGGAGTTAGGCAGTTTTGACAATTTAAAATTAGTATGGAGGGGTAAAAATAGTGTTCGGTGGGAAAAATATTACTACACCTTGAGAATGTAGATGCTGTGGGTATTTTGCGTGTGAGTGGATGGTTAATGTTGTTTCATTGTTTTTAGTTTTGGATCCTTAATGAAAAATTCAGTCCAGTTATACTTACTGTGTGAAGTAACCCTGCAGTCTCTGAGAGCAGGAGAACATGACATGATAACCCACCTTTCTTTTCCAAATCTTTCCCAACCAGACAGAGCTGCTACTAATTTGCCAGTTCTCCAATATGGGAATATTTCCTGTGAAAGTGTCTTGGTGAAAGGCTTAAATCAGGGCACAGCTGCTGTTCAGGAGCACGGACCAGCCGGCCAATGTGACCCAGTATCTCCCAGCCACCCAGAGGTGACTCCAGTGAGAGAGGTCAGATGAGAAGGTGTATGCTCAGGAAAACCTGGTTCGTATTGCCTTGGGGTACAGGGATAGTAAATTTATTTCTAAAAGTTGTACCATCTTTCCAAACTCTCCTCTTCCTTAGCTGCACAGCCCTGCCTCGCTCTAGCTGCAAGCTGAGAGCCGTATTTTCGGGATGCTCAACAATTGCTTGTTCATCAAAATAGCCATAAGCTTGGACGTGATTTTCCCCCTCCTTATGGTGTCTGGAAAACATAGCTGCACTGAGGGCAGTATGGCGTGAAAGTTTACGACAGTCAGTACTGTTCAGCTCCCAGCTGATCAGCTGCTGGACCTCCTGGGTGGAGATGGGGACACGAGCTTGGCTCCTAGAGGCTTGGCTCAGCAGGGCTTAGGTAGTCTTCCTCTTAATAATGTGGCAAGAGGAGTGTGGGCTGCTCATGTGCAGTGACACTGGCAGCAGGTTGCTTGAGGTCCCTCCAGCCTCTTCACGTTGGCAGAAGTACCTACATCAGCACCTTGTACTGCTTGAAGGAGCTGTTGGTGAGACAGAGGGAGAGGAGATTCAGCAGCGAACAGTGGGGTGAGTTAACCCCCTGGGTGTGACAACCCCGCCGGGGTGAACAGCACTCCGCCAGCTTGCTGCTTTAATAGGGGTGGAATCTGCCCCTACAGCTGTCCTCGCATGGGGACCTGGATCAAAAGATGCTTGTTGTAACGAAATGTGGACAAGTGTGGCACATTGGAAAGGGACATATTCTGTGCAGCTACAGTGCTGTGCAAAGAACTTTTATAGTGATTAAAGGTGTATTAATATTTTTTATAATCCTCCTTCTTATTGTCTGAAATGAAACAAGTGTGTCTGTCTATTCATACGTGGAAACATAGAGGTGCAACCACACCGGCTTCTGCCAAAATATCCTTATGTGAGAAATTTGATGGTATTAACTGTTTGGAGCCTCACATAACATTTGATCCACTGTTTTTCTAATATTAAGGAATTAAAAGGCAATTTTCCCATAGCAAATATTTACTCTGACCATCCTTCTCAAAGCTTCTTTTTGCAATGAGGGAGAACACTGTGCAACTGGCTTAGAAAATGTCAGCAGCCATCGGTAATTTAGGGGACCTGGCAGCTCTGGTCTCAAGATCAGCTCCCACAGATCCTTCTCCCATCATTTCAGCCCTTTTCTTCAAAATCGCCTGACTGTGAGCAAAGGGCTTCAAGGGTCTGGTGAGCCATGAGTTATTTGCAAGCAATATAAAAGTAGTGATAAACCTTTAAAAACAGCTGTAGAGCATTTACCACATAAAACAAATAGGTATAAAACATGTAGGGATTTTTTTTCTTTACATGCGTGCTTTTTAAAGCAGAAAAAGCCTGCCTAGGTAGCTGGCCTTTAAGCCTTCAATTAATTGAACAAAGATTTAAAAATTGTTCAATTGGTTTCATTAGAAAGTATATAATAGAATAATAAAGTAAAACAAATGATATAAAGCAGACCCACTAATTAGCTCTACATGATTGATACAGCTTTGGACTAGGCATTTGATCTCAAACAAAATGCAGTTCCTTGTTAAGAGGATTTTTAATTGATGTGCAAAGAGGTATTAGATGATGTTGGAAAATAATTACTCAGAAGCTATTCATGCATTTGGCTGAACATAACAAATGAAGTTTGGGCTCTGGATCTGGCGGAGTGGACACATGCTAATTAATAATGAGAGGAACAAGAATCTTCCAGTAGTTTTTAACCCAGTGTTTACTAGGAGATTGCTTCGCAATTATGCACCATAATGAGGTTGTCATCTAAGCAAAATCAACATTACTCAGATGTCATTTGAGATTGCTAAACGTTGCGGCCCATATATATGTTCAATTCTTTTTACAGATGGTAATATGTTATTAATCAACAAGAGCTGTCGCTAGCTATCCAGCTGCCATCGGCGTTCTGGTACGAGGGGACACCCACATTCCTCTCCTCATTTCAGCCTGTAAAACATAATGTCGCCGGAGCGGCGGAAATTCTAAAATTTATTCTAAAAACCCTAAGCCTAGGCGTCTGTTCACCAGGGAAGCACGAGGGATTTACATATTCCTCCTCTTCAAAAAGCTGACAAGTGGAAGTCTGAGCCGCCCTTCACGTGAAAGCATCGGCCGGGTGCTGCTTGTCCAGCCACCTCCGCTCCGCTCGTCGGCGTGCCCTCATCAACAGCCCTCCGCCGCTGCAGGGGCCCTTTTCAACAGCCTCCGCAGGCGCCAGAGAAGAGAAGAGGGCCAGCCAGTGCTGAGTTTATCCTAGCTGTCTGCACGCAGTCCCTGCAGGTTAGATTTGAAGCCTATTGGCAAGGGGAGTGGGAGCTAGAAATGCTGCACGCCGTGCGGTACCTTTCCCCTGAGCAGGCTGCAGTCTCCAGGGCTACCAATCTGGCACTGCCACCAGCGCTGAAATCATAGCAGTTTAACAAGAAAATAATAAACCTCATAAGAGCCAGTTGCTTAGGTTTCAAGCAGTCTATTTTTTTTTCCTGGGCCACTCTTTGCCCTAATATCTCACTGCCTTTGCAGACTAAGGATACAGCCGTGCGTCCTGAAGATAAATTTCTCCTCCCGCAGAGTGGCAAGGGCTAGCCGTTGACTGTTCCTGCATTGAGAGGTTCTTGCCATGTGTTGGTGGGAAGGCTGCTGTGAGCAGGTGGGTCCTTCATCTCATGCCGATGTTGATGAGCGTCTGATTCAGATTCCTGCAGGTGGTTAGGCTGTTTCGACTGTCACCCCGTTCTCCTAACACAAGGGCTGTGGGACTTGACGGCTCAGGGGTGACATGAGGGCTTGGCGTTTAACTGTTGTCTTGCCATGTGAGTTTCTTTCATCTTCTGGCTATTTAAGCAAAGGGATTTGATTGAATTTGTGATGTCTTCCTTTACCTTTCTGCTGTGCTTAGCACAATGAGGTGTTGATCTTGACTGGGGCTTTTGCAGGATACCAGACTGGCTCTGACATCCTCTTATTCTATGGAATATTTGACGGTAAAGATAGTATAAACAAGTGGGCAGGATCTGCTGGTCTTTTCATGTCTTTCATTCATCGGTTATATAAACTCTTTGCCTTCTTTTCCCTTTGGAAAGACAACGGTATTGGTGTCAGCGCTTGTGAAGCACCCCAACGTCTCTGGAAGAACAGCTCGAGGTGAGACGTTCTTATTCAGGAGGTGGCATGCCCGCTCAGCTGCCTGGGCTGGGCTGGGCTGCTGTTGAAATGCTGGAAGCAGTTTAAAAAAATTCACAACATTTTCGAAAGTTCAATGTATCTCTGAATGTTGTGATGCCTATTCTTTATCTCTTCCTTGGAAAAAAAGCTAGATTTTAGGAGTTAGAGTTTTTTTATTTATTTATAAAAATCCCTCTAAAATACATTACATATTTTCAGATAGAGTGATTTTTGTCAAAGTCAGTAGCCTCTTTCCAAATAGCTTTTTCTGTTGATTTTTCAGCACCTTTATCAAGTACATTTTCAAATTGTGTTTTTATCTTACAGTCCTTCCAAAAAGAACCAATTACTTATTTTTTAAAATCATTTTTATGCCTTTATTCTTTGAAGACCAATTCATTTCAGACACAGGCTTTCTGCTTACACACAAGGTAGTACACAGTAAATGGCACAATGGGCTAGCAATATTTATTTTTGGGTAGACCTCGGCCCTGTACAGTTAGGAAATGAGGAGAAGGGGATTTGCGTCCATTGTTCAGCGGGTATCCCCGAGGGGACTCCCGGAATTCACCAGCTTGTGGCAATTCTCTTTGTTGATGAAAATGACTTCAGAATGATATAACAGGTCTCTACTATTCCTCATTTCCACATACATTTCAGGGACATCATCTTGCCAACAACAACGTATGTATTCTCAAGCGTTCTCGATCCCTTCAGAGGACTCCCCCGAGATGCTGGGGTGATGCCTACCCATAGTAAGGCACAATGAATAGACATTTGGAGGTTCAGTTGTGTAGATGCTGTCTTCAGTTTTTAAAATCCACCTGGTTTGGGCCTTCTTTGTCTAAATAATGCTGCCTAACATTCATCCTGTGTGTCAAAAACACGCTCCATCCTCCCAAAGATGAAATGGAACACTTGGAGGAACTGAAAAATAAATCAGCAGTATCTGATTTGAACTTCCATCAGTAGGAGTGTGTGGAAATATTTTCTTTCTCAGTTCTTCATTAGGAATGTCAACAACATTAAAAAAAGAAAAAAGATTACTATTTCGGCTGAGACTTACTCCTCCATTTTTTATTGCTCTTTATGTGACTTGGTAGCCTATCCAATGAGAAAAAACCCTCAAAGGTCTCCTAAGATAATGCTAGCGCTATGTTAAGTGCACTGGACCTGACCTGGTGAGGATAAGAAGCACCATGAGAAGGTGAAGATCAGCGTACGTGGGACTTATGAACAGTAGACGTTGTGCCAAACGCGTGTCTAGCTTACGGTGATGTTAAATCAGTTGTAGCTTTGCTAAATGACATGATGTAGCTGTGGATTTACACCAAGACTGAGACCTGGCTTTCGGTGCAAAGTGCAGGCACTAAACAACAGCCCGTTTCTGCAAGAAGTTGGTGTTGTGCAGTGTCACTTGGTGGTCACAAGGACAATCCCCTGAGAATGACTTCTCTTCCGTGGCTGCAGCAGCAGCAGCAGTTGCAGCAGCGGTAGCAACAATATGTACTTTTATCCCTGGAAACTCTGACAGCTGAATCCTCTGGGTCCTGCTGGTCCTTATAAAACAAAGCAAGTCTTAAAATTTGGCTACTACTCTTTATCTTTATAGACAAAAGTCAATTTATCTTTTAATAACTTAGCTTTTGATTTAGAAGTATTGAATGAGGAATGAGCAAAACCAGACTTATTTCCAAAAATCACTTTGGGTTCGGATGCTCCATTTCTAGTCGTCCAGTATGAACCACCTTGAGCAGGCTGGACTTCCAGTCTTGGTAAATGGTCTTTAAAAATCTTTTATTCTGGCACCTGAGTTTGGCCACACAGGTGCCAGGTCGCCCCAGCTGCTGGGCCAGTTTTGGAAAAGGTGCACGTTGGGCATCATTCAGGCATAAACTCAAAGAGGATTTTTCCCGGGGCCAAGTTTTATTTTCAGAGTACATTCAATTAGCGATTGTCAGGCAGCACGCTAAATGAAATTTCTTCCTTGCTATTTTTTAATTGCTTTCCAGTTTCTGCATTTGCCCCCACACAAGCACATGCATGTATGCATTTATGTGTGTGTGCCTAAATAAACCAGCCCTGTCAGAAAAATCAAAAAACCCTAATCCAATCGTGCAACGGTCTGGCTGGCTGTGCTGGGAAACATAAGCTGCGTTATAACCAGGAGCCTGTTGTTCACAGGACTGATTATTTAAGACAACTGTTGTTCCTGCGTGCAATCCTGTATGCACTGTGCAAATTACATTACTAATTTACTAGCTGGCCAAATGTCACTCTTTTGTAATGCGCCGCATTCCCTCTAGCTCCAGACAAGCCGCTCCGCAGCATCCCTCTTTGGGAGAGAACTTCTCGGCTGATTTCAAGAGTGATGCCAAAAGTCTCACTTTTCTACTTCAAATAAATTACTCTGACACTTCACAGCCATGGCTTTATATTTTTACTTAAATGTGTGTTTTGTGGGTGAGAGTGCGGCGTGGTTTGAACAGTTGTCAGAAGTTTTATTTTTGGAAAAAGACAGAGAGTATTTTGTGAGATAATTAAGAGTTTGTGAAGTTTCCTCGAGAAATGAAACAGGCCCAAACCATCATCTTCTGCTCATATATGCATTTTACACTCAATTCCTCATTTGCCACCTCCTCCTCCACTAGTTTATAAATCTGTTAATTAATGGTGTTTATTCTCCTCTCAGCCTTGCCTGAGAAATGGTTTTATGATTATATTATTAGGAAGTGATGATAACATATGTGGGAAAAGGTATTTTTTTGTATGTGGGCTTAGAATCGCTATGGAAACAAGCAAATATTTGCAGACCTCAGCTACTGATTAATACCTACTGGTTATTTTGGCTTTATAAAGTTACTGTCTGGATGTGAAGAATTTCTTGCAAGCGGTTCGCTATGACAATTTATTTACATGTGTAATAGTCTCATCAGAAATGACTCCGGTAATTTAAGGCTCCATCACGTTGTAGCAGTTTCTGAAACAGCGATTTTATCAGCGTGTGATTGAAACACAAGCACTAGGCATTATTTTTAAACCATTTGGTTCACATTTCAGTGAAAAGAGTTTTATTACAAAAATATTTCTCCCTGAAGGGAGGGATGCAGATATACGCACTGACTAATAGCGTGCTGTTAACGTAGTATTGACAAGGCTGCGGCTGCCAGGGGAACTGCTTGAACAGCGAAGCTCGAGCAGAGGGCTAGAGGAGGACTTTGCCAGCAGCGCGAGCCGTGGTCCACGCTCCCGTCTCTGCAACGCCTAGCACAACGGGCGCCCTCAACCAGACCGGGGTTCGGACACAGCCGTAATTAACGTCGAGGATACACCTAAGCATACAGAGCACTTTGACATCGAGTGACAAAGGGGGATGATAGGAGAGAGGAGGGACAGGTTTGTCTTGGTGTGTGAAACTCTTTACACAAGTGTTAACAGAACTTCCTACAAGAAGTGTTCTTCTGCATGAGCTGTTGGACTTCTCCATTGGAAGAAAATTTTTATGAGGTGCGTTTGCAGGTCATAAACCCATCACAGAATTCTCTCCGATAGATAGAAAGTATAAAAAATAAAACTTTGGTTAGTAAATTCTTTACCCTCCACACGGTTTTGTCTTTCTAGAGAATCCTAAATTCTCACCTCTGCGGAAAGAAATAGATTTGGTTTTGGATTAGAATGATTTTGATTCCCAGGGTGCTTTTGAAAATGGGATTTGAGCTCTTTAATCATATAGATATTAAAAATACTGTGGTAGATGGACAAAAGGTAGTACCAAGTGTCCCTCTTACTGAACTGTTAACTTGGCCAATACAGAATTACTAATCTACTTTATATTCTTGCTTGTCATAGCTCCACACTGACTCGTGTCTTCATGAAATCATTTTCTTTTGTTCTGTATAAATTTATGGCTGGTCAAAAGAGCCAAGCGGGCAGCACCAGAAACTCAGCCCTGCTGCATTTATGTGAAGAAGGGATGTAGCACAGCACAGACCACCATCACACGCAACGCAGCCACCTCACCAGCAATCCAGCCCAACTCCTTGGAGATGTCCATTAGCTCAAGGGTACCAACCTCTCTCCCTTTGATCTCCATACCAAACTATCCACATGTGCTGAGCCACTGGACACATACCGCAATCCTCCCAGACCCGAAGAGATGAGGCTTTCCTGGCATGGATGAAGGATGTCAGCAGCTGGGTGGGAGAGCAGAAGCTCCATGCATTCATTGTCTGATAGCAACAGGCTGGCGTGGAACCACTTCCACCAATGCCCACCAATGCTCACCGATGTCCACCAATGCTCACCGATGTCCTCTGTGGGTTCTTGCTGTCTCACTTCTCCCCCCAGCTGGAAATCGGGATTAATCAGCAGCTTCTGTGCACGGACAACCTCGTTATAATTTTGATATGAAAGCTGCCTTCAGATTTATTGCAGCCTGGCCTTGGCTTAAGAGCCAGAGTTTGGCCACCCATGAACTATTTCTTCGAGGCAGTTGGGACTGGGAGATACACGGGCTGTGGCGGAGGGCAGCGAGGCAGAAGGAAACGCAAAAAGTAGTAAGTGAAGCCATGGTGATCTGCAGGGCCTTGGGGCATCTCCCTGAACATCTGCAGTCACCTCAGGCAAAATCCTGTCCCTGCTGAAGTAAATGGAAAATTTGCCGCTGACCTCGAAACGGCCAGAATTTCGTCCGGGTGCTGCCGGACTGTGCAGCACAGTGTCGCAGGGTGCGCACGCTGCTGCAAGACGGGGCTTTGTCCCACCACGGACACCTTGCTGGGGCCCCTCCACCCGGGGCAGCTTGCAGAGGTTAGCAGGTCTCGGGGGTGTGAGCACAAACGAAAAGGGGGCAGAAACGCCGGAGAGAAGAAGGGCCAGAGGTCTGCGGTTTTCCCTGCTCTGTTGTTTGACAGTGAAATTTTTCTCCAGGGAAAACTTTATTTTTAATCCAGTTGGGTTTCACAAGTGAATGCTTTAATGGTTGTGCCCAAGGTCCTTAGTCAGTCTTAATCTACGTTAAAAAATCAGCAAATGTGGCAGTTTACCAGAGGTCTGTCTGAGGGAGACTCACAGCTGAAATTACAGAGAGGCAGTGCGTGGGCGCTGAACTGGGACGGGCCATGTGTGCTGGTAGCCCCCAAAACACTTTCAGCCTGCTATTGGGGTAGCAATCCAGCAACTCAGGTATCGTTCAGCAAGGTCGAATGTATGGAGCACGTACATGCCAGGGCATGGCTTTGATTCCTTTTAAGTCCTGGCTCCTCTCTTTTTGCAGAGTTTGTGAACAGCTTACGTAGTCACTGCGGCGGTGGCCTGAGAGCAAGTCCTTGAGAAAGTCTAGGGTTTATCTCACTTGATGAATATTTTCATTTTGCTGTGAATATAGCGATGCTTGCCTCTTCATCTCTTTCTGTGGGTCTTGAATTGTTTTCTAAGTAATAAATTTGGTCTTCAAATAGCCCTGTGAAGAAGTAGACACCCTCCCCTCTGCACAGAGGAGAAAACCACAACAAAGGAAGGATAAAGCCTAAACTGTGTTGTTGGTACATAGGATGTCGGATATTTCTGCAGCTGAACTGCAGGTTCAGAAACCAAAGTATGTGGTTAAAGGTATAAATCTAAATCATGTTTGTAAACTATAGAATGAGTAACTTGAATCATACAGATATTTATTATGTAAACAATACTGTAACAATGTATCGGATTATTTATCCCTTCACGCTGACAAATTTCCCCAAGTGACTTGCCTGAAGACACTCATGAAGTCCATCTGCGAGGGAAGAGCACAGCCTGGGTCCCCTGAGCCCCGGTCCTGTGGACTGACTGTATGAATACCTTCTTCCAGTCAATAGCTTCATCAATCATCATTTAAGTCAGCCTGATGGTTGGCTTTCTAAGGCCATCCCTGATGATTTATTCCTATCCTTCTCTCTTCAAAAGCTTGCAGCCTATGACTTGTCAGATGTTTGTAGAGATGTGCTCTTTGCCCATCGGTGCTTGCCCTAATGCTCACGCTATGAGCAGCCTGATGCTTGCACTGCTGCTCTCATGGAGGCGGATGGCAAGAGCCCTCCTGGAGTGACCTGCGCTCAGATGTGTCCGTACCCGTGTCTCCCTGGATGACAGCAGTGAGTAGAGCTCCTGCCACGAAGCAGGTGACGGGGCAGGACTGGTGGGGGGAGAAGAGAGGATGCAGGAGCGTGTGGAGGGCACCGGCGAGGCGAGCACGGGGCAGCAGCTCCGCAGATCTCCGGAGGGACGTGTCTGAGCAGAGGATGCTGCTGAAGGCAGGGGACAGCCTGAGTGATGGGACAGGCGGGCCACGGCTCTGGCCAGCAGTGGTGGCAACCTGTCCTCTACCTGACCCCGCCGAGGGGGGGGGTGGGGCTCCCCCCCGCCGGAGGCCGGCCGCCCCCCGGCCGCAGCCCGGCTGCTCCGATTTCTGGCGATAAGGGAGGAATGCAGAAGCTGATCTTGCCCCGGGTTTGGGCTCAGCCATTCCCTCAGGGCTGCCCCTGCTGAAGCGGTCTCAGCTCCCAGCTCCAGCGGCGTGCAAGCCCCCACTGCACACACGTGCACATGGATGCTGTGGTAAAGGAGGGCGTGCCACAAGCTCCTCAAATGGATTTTGGGAATATCGATGCCAGTTCTCTATTTCTATCCTCAGTCCCACTGCTTTATCCCTTTTCCCTCTGCTTTATCTGCTGTCAGTCTGGCATTCTGCTTGTCAAATATGTGCTTCTCATGTATCATCTTCTGCTACACCAACTCTCATAATTCATCTTTATTCTCCAGTTTTCTGTCTCCTTTCCTGTCCTTTCTACTCAGGATTGCTTTTTATTTATTGCCACACTTGGGTTTTCTTTTATTTATTAGTCCTCTGTTAAAAATCACTTGTGTTAATTTTTCCCACACTAGTGCTTTTAAAATACGACATCTCTGTGCACGCCTTTGTAAAAAAGTAATACAAAGCTGAGGTCAAAGCACAAATGGTAGGATTTTTCTCAGCATTGATCTCATTCTGCTCCTTCTGAAATTAATGAGACTGGGTTAGGCTAATGCTGAGCAATTCTTGGGAAAAAAGTGCCTCTGATTGTTGCAGTAGTACCACACGGTGTGCTTAGCGGGTTATTAACAGTCCCAGCTCCTGAAGACAACTGATGATAAAAGCATAAGGGATTTTAATAATAGCAGGGTAGCGCTTCAACGCATGACCTCAGGAGACCTCGGAGAAAGAAGAAAAATTCAAATAACACAGTATAGTCCTGCCTGGAATCCTGCAAGTTTGTGGTTAAGATACCCAAATTTTTGACAACACCAAAACCCCAGCCAAAACTCTTGGCTGTACCGGGTGTGCAAGTTCCCGCCTGCTCTTTGGGGTGCAGGATCAGTTGGAAAGAGCCGGCCAGGGACTTTTTCCCAGTAGACACAGGTCCTCTTCCCTTTTACCTCCTCAGCAGACCTACAGCATCCCAAAGAAGAGACAAACTCTTTACATAGGAGCTACCTAACTTGTAGCTTTCTTTTTTTCAGACTTCTCATGGAACATAACGTACGTTCGTAGGAAGGAGGAACCTGGAGGTTTATCCTGGGGACGTTCAGTAGCTGCGGCAGCCGGCATCCTGGAAAACCCACCTATTCCCGAATGCCACCCCAGGCTCTCAGTGAGGGCAGAACAAGCCCTGGTGAGGAAGGAAGCCTTTCCCTGGATTAATCCACTGTTAAGTCTTCACGATTATTATTTTGAGTGCCAAACGCAGCCCCGAAGGAGGATCAGTTATACCTTCTGCTTCCCCGCTTGCCTCTGCCGCATGAATCTGTGTACATGCATCACAATATTGATAATAGCATCAGCTTGGTATTTTACTTAGCAATGGTCTGGTTCCCTTAATGAAGCAGTCTCCAGCTTCTTCATTTCCTCTTCTTAGTAACCAGATTATTGACTTGTAATTTGTCACAATGATATAGCCTGGTTACTGAATGGGAAATGTTTAAATCAAGCAGCAATTAATGCATTGTAAAGCACTTCAGGTAATTGTGTAATAAGCAGCACATTACCTAGAGTAGTAACACATTTTACAGCTAAACCAGCAGGAAAAATAATGTTTTTTTTGCCAGGTTATTTTAGGGTGTGAAACATGCTGTTGTGGAAAGGCAGTGTGAATCCACATTATGCAGAAATCAATGGATACCCATCTTTTCAGACTACAGTAGGAGCTGTGTGACAAGGGCACAGCATTTTTCCTAATCAAGCAGGTTATGTGAAAGCTAAGAGTCAAGCTGAGCTTGCTATATCCAGCTGTACTTTGTTTGCTACTTAATGGAGCAGGTCATAGTTATAACACCCCAAAGAAATCAGCTCGTCTCAGCCTGAGGAGCACAGAGAAAGTGTTGGAACTCCAGCGGCTCTGCATTAAATCACTCCTATAGGTCATCTGCAGAGAGAGGACTCGGGGAAATAATAAACCAGCATCGTTCTGCTGCTGGTGCTTAAGGCTCGTCCCCAGGGGAGGCAGTCTCTGGGTTTAGGTTGGGAAAAGCAATATGGCTAAAGAAACACTGATTTATGTGTTATACAGTCCTTGGCGAACCATCAGGCACCAGGCTTGCGGCTCCCCCTCCTCTGGACAGAAGGAAGAGGAGTTTGTAAAGCAGGTTGGCGCGGATAAAGCATGATGTACGGCTTCTGCCGTTAGAGGACCCGGGGGCCCTTAGCACCGGCGGGGCTCTGCAGCGCTGCGCACACCGGCAGCGGAGAGGAGTTTACCGTTTCAGGGCAATGTCAGGCCGTACTAATCCTGGTCTTGCAGCAGCTGGTCATGACAGGGAGTAAAGCGTCTGCAACGGGGTCCCCAAAGCTTCACCCCCATGTGGGTTGCTCCACACAACACCTGTGTTCCTGCTGCCTTCCAAGTGTTCCTTAAGATCGAAGATGGACCCAGTCTCACATGACAGCAGATACGGTGGGGGGAGAGATTAACCCCTTCCCAGCAGTAAATGGCATTGTGGGTAGGTAAAGCATAAGCTGATCCTTTGGTTTTCAAGGGAAATCTTCCCATTTTAAAAAAATTGGATTTGAAAGAAATACTCCTGCAATGTATCGTATTTGGCCTTCCTGAAGAATCATTCCAGTTCTGGGACTTTAAGAGGAAAGAATAACCTGTACATTGTGTTCGCTCCTTTTCATGGTGCTCCCGGGGAGCTGCTGACCAAAGAAAGTGCTAACCATCATGTTTTCACCTTTAACTTTGAAACACGCTGATCACGTTTTCTCCTTCAGCCTTTTTCTCTCAGCTGCTCGTGTATATAGTTTATTCAATTCATGGCAGTGTACAATAAAAATCAATAAAAAGCATTTGTTATAAAGTACCAGAGATTAAAATGACTGACTTGGCTATGCTATTAAAACACGGGTAGCTCAAAGCAAGCATGCACACTTCACACAAAATATGACTTATGCTCTGCAGAGAGGAAAAAATCCAGTAAGCAGAAAAGGAGGTTTTATTGTCTTGCCAATGAATCACTGTCCTGCTTTTAAAAAAGTTAACAGACATGAAAATATTATTTAATACAACTAATTTAGCATTTTATTATAAATGTAACTATTGTAAATAATGACCATTTTTCCCTGCTAGCAATAGTACCTTCAAAACTTTAATCAGGTCAGCAAAGTAGCTGCCTCGGTTTTGAAGATTTACATAAAATTAATTTCATTTTGCTCATCAGTTTTACATATTCACACACTTCCAAGGGCATCAAAAACTTTTGTTTGCAAGCTGGAGTGACACGGGGGCTACGAGCGCAGCACAGGGGGGACCCATGCCACAAATACCCCCCCGTATCAGGAGCAATTAATCTGTGTCTTATTTACCCAGGCAGGACCCCAGCTCCGCGGGACCCCTCCTGCCCGCAAACCCCACCCTGCGCGCCCCTCTCCTCCTTCCCGCGGGGGCACTCGGGCACACCCTCGGCTTCACGTGCACGGGATCTGAGTCCCGCTAACGTACCACGGCATACATAACGCACCTTACACAGGCAACTAACTCCTTTTGGTCGAAGAAGACTAATCTGAAACGACAACATTTCTTGGGGTGTTGCAAGGGGCAGGCAGGTTGTGCGCCACTGGTTTTACACACGAAAATCATACGCTCCCGCTTTACGAAGCGCAGCCCTATTTCCCAGCACAGGCAGGCAGGGTTTCACGCCCTCATCCGTATTTAGTCACGTGCGGCCATGGTAAAAAGGTCTGGTCTTCAAAGCCGTCCCCACCGCCCGCGGGAGCCGGTAGGAGCCGGAGGGTCCCAGGAGGATCTCCGGGCGCTGCGTCTCCATAGGTGCAGCCCCGCAGCCGCCCTTGCAGCAGCGACGACTTACGCCAGGCTAAGGAGCCCGCGAGGATGGGGTCCTGACGTCCTGCATCTCCCGTTGATAGCAGATTAGCGAATACCCAAATGACAAGGCTGCGCAGCCCACAGCACAGATGCCTTCTGTGCATGCTGCGGTATGACAATGCGGAGTTGTGAAAAGCTGAAGTCCTGGCAGAAGCAGCAAGACGTCTCAGCTGCATTATTAGCTGCTCAATGGAGAATTTCACAGGCGGGTTTGAAGTTTACTCAGCTTAGTAAAAAGAAGAGGAGAAAAAGCTACTGTAGTTTGTTGCAACAGGCAAACTGAAATTCATTTAATTTGTTACTTGCCGTTTTGTCCTATAAACTCAAATACTTATTAACACTGTAAATATGCCTTTTTACTGGCTCGCTGACAGCTCACATGCTTTCTGTGCTGTCTCCTTAAACATTTATGAGCATTCATGAATATGCAAATTCACAATCTAATGCCTGCAAAATGGTTGCAAGTACAAATGCTGTGTTAATATTTCATACAATGATGGGAGCAAATCAACAATCATAAATTTTGAACAAATATGTTGCTTCATTAATAACTAATGAGGCAGTGCACGGAGCTCTAGATTTGGCATTTAATAGTAAAAGTGGTGTTTAAAAAGAGCTTATTGGGCACTACTCTCATTTGAAAGAGGGTTAGCAGCCTCTGTGGCTTGCAGGAAGCTTCCAGGATGAGAAATGTTGGAGGCGCACTCACAGAAACAGCGTTACGGATGCACCTCCAGAAGCGACTTCTCTCTCCCAAGTCTTTGCTGGTTTTGGGAGACCAAGAGAATTGTCCAACTGTACAGCACTCCCCTCGCAGCCTCGGTGGTCTGCGTGTCTTCGTGAAACACGGTTCATACCCTGGGCTTTGTTTAAAGACCACCACGTGAGATTTCAGCAAACCTTTGGGTAGGAGGACCTCATTTTCCTAGCCTAAGGTGAGGCTGGTGCCCTGCACTGGCGGCCTTTCCCCGAGGAACTCATGTGCGCTGCTTTGGCCAGCCTGGCCCACATGTCCACAGTGGATCATGCAGGACAGGACCACCAGGAGAGCTGCTCTTCACCTGAGGCTGTGGCAGCTCCCATGTGCAAAACACGAGTTGGTGATCTTGATGACTCTTGGAAAGTCACCAAGTGTGGCACGTGTGGCTCACACCCACATGCGAAGGGCACAACAGGCTACACAAGTTTGCTCTGCCACACACCAAGGGGGAGTGCTGGAGGCACCTTCCTCAGTCTTCACCTCTGACAGCCCAGAGGAGAAACTGGTGATCTATGGGGGGGAAGAATAACCAGCGTTTAAAATGCCACGTACGAATGGTGATATTAAGAATATTGTTAGTGTCTGAAGGTGTCAGTCCCATCCTGGGCAACATTTCTTTGCTCGTGCTGATTGAAGCCCATCCCCGAGCTGTGCATGCTCCCAGCAAGGGCACCAAGCTGCAGCTCCTTGTCCTGCCACTTGGGAACACGGCAAGGGGCTGCAAGCTGCGGGGTAGGAATACCTGTGCTATTTTCCCTGGAGATCATGGGATACTTGATGTCATATTAGGTTGCCAAAACGCCAAACTGACCACAGCAATCCTGTGGTTTTCTTGGGAGAGACCTGGCCGTTGTAAGATGGGTCCTGAGAGAAGGTCTCTGCACCAAGCTGGGATGCCATCACCCGTCTCCTTACTCTGAAACGCCCAGCTCTGCCGTCACGATGTCATAGAATCATTAAGGTTGTCAATAAGCATCAAAGTGCCCGATAGCACTACAGCACAGGTAACATTAATTTAATTGGATGACAGTCCATGGTGGAAGGGGAGGAAATCATTAAGAATGTCGCCCAAGTGACCCTGTGCTTGAGTATCTTCTTCCAGCATCATTTGCTTTATATAGAGTTACGCTGATTGTGATTTAATTAAAGCCCGTCTTCATTGTTTCCCGACATAGAACCTACTCTATTCCTCCAATGAGGTTAGCAAAATGGCATCTTTGAGTTTTCCTGGTAGCACTGTTTTCTCCCTGCTTTGATGGAAGGTGGACCCCCGTGCTTCCTCCAAGGTGCACAACATCTACCAAAAGTTCTTAATTTGACTCGATTCGCGTGGGCAAGCAACACCAGCTTCTGCAGAGCTGCTGCGCGAGCGGGAGAGCGTACCCGTGATTCATCTGTTTATTTTTTCTCTCCTCTTTCCTCCCAGTTTTGCTTCTGAAGTTTGGATAGCTGGGGCCGCTGGGCGAGCGCTGGAGATCAGATGAATTCCTGCAGGGCCGGGACTGCGGCTGGGGAGCGGCGCGGGCCCTGCTTGCAGATGCAAACTCGCCCCCTGAAACAGCCACCTTGTTTCTTTTCATGTCCATGTCCTTTCTCCAAAAGATTGTGTAAACTATTTGACAGCAAAGCGAGACAGGGCAGTAAATGTCAAGGGAAATGGATGGGGGTCAGGAAGATCACTTTTTTGGAACCTGTTGATTTGTTTTAGGTTGACCAAAGCACAAACAGCTCCGCCGTTTATCTTGGGGAGGGGAGGGCCGCGGAGCCGAGCAGCAAGAACTTGTTAAAAGTCTCCAGATCCTGTCAAAATGCCTCCGTTTTATGGCTTTCAGTCGAAGGTTGAAGTTTTTGATGAGGTGCATGAACAGTGACCTCATAAATTGCTCTATAAAGTGTAAACACGATTTCTAAAAATTCTTTTTGAAACCCAACTTTAATAATAAGCCAAACTTGTTGGAACTGCCTTAAATATTTATGTGCGTGGCATGCTCTCTGCACAGCTTGTAATTATAGAATATTATTTCTCTTTTTGTACATTTTTAGGCTGTGCTGCCACTAGCTTTTGACACTTTAATTTAAGCATAGTTAAAAAAAAAAAGGATAATTTCTTTTTTCCACCTTAGTACAAAGATAAACCAGTGAAATCATTCCTGCATTTGCTGGTACAATTTCAGTTTTTAGCTATGTTGATAATTTACTTTTGATGCTAATTAATTACAAGTAATCATAAAAACAAATTAAAAGCACTATACTTGCAGCAGGTTTTTTTATGCTTATGAAATAATGCATCTTTATGCATCTGTTTACTTGCTATGTAAAAAAAATGTAATCTATATTCATAGGAAAAAAACCACTGGTGCTGTAAACCATTACCACTCACATGTTTTTAGCTATCTTTCCTTTTTCTAGAAAAAGGGCAGTCCAGTGTAAAACCCAAAGTCCACCCATTTTGAAACTCGCGTTGAAGGTAAAAGCCTGGGATTTAGTGATCGACCGTATTTATAGACAAGTTTGGGAATACGGATTTTTAAAAAGTGCAGTTTATTTATAGATAAATATCCGTCAAAAATGACTTAAAAACAATTAGCAGCTTAAAAGTAGCTCATGCTTAAAATAAATTATTATACGTTGACGCTCAAGGCTGGACTTGGCAGGGCAGGGGTACCTGGGTCCAGGGCTCTGCTTGCAACAGAAGGTGGGGCCAGACCCCGTGGGTCCCTTCCCACCCGGGCTTTTCTGTGCCGTGAACTGTTTTTCAGCTGTGGGGAGGTAAGGCTTGCATTTGTGTGCAGGATTTTCTACTTGGTTTTGCCTCTTGCCTGTTTTGCATGTATGCAAATAATCCAGCTCGCACCCTGGCAGTCCCTGGTCCGGCTGGTCCCTGTCCGAGGCGTGTTGGGCTCCTTGCACAGGAGCAAAATGGTCTCAGAGGTGGGTGAGAGCACAGAGCCAGTCCCCTCTGGCACCTACAGCCTGCAGGAGGCATCTCCCAGAGAAACATATTTGGGCTTCGGGATCAGTCATGCATCAAGTTGGTGCTGCTCCGTAAGGGGAAATGTGACCCGGTATCGCGTCACGGTGCTGCTTCATTCATCAAAACATTCTGTTTGCCATGAAATCATCCCTATCTTTAAGGTTTTATGAGGGAATGGCCCCATTTTTCATCTGGGCTTCTGTCTCGAATAGCCACGGAGGTGGCTTTGAGGTGGTGCTGTTTGTATGTGTCAGGAAGATGGAGACGTGGACGTCATCTGTGTCCTGATGGCACTCGGCTCCGTGATGGCTCCTGATCTTCTCATGCGGTTTTCTGTATGTGTCAAATAGTTTATGGGAGAGGAGAGAGACTCACAGATAACCCACAGGTTTTGGGTCAATGCAGCTGGTCATTATGACCCTGTGGGATCTCACAGGGAGGAAGGATCAGAGCCAGTTCAGAAAACTTCCTCCCACCCTCGCCAAGTCTCAGAGCTGAGTCACCAACAACTCATTATCAAGACTTTGTGTATTGACCTAATTTCTGGAAGAAGGCCTTGAATTCCTTGGCAACTTCCAATATTAAGAAACAGAAGCTTTTATGGGATTACATGTGAAAATGAATAAAACAATGCCATACAGTCATCTTTGCCGTACGGAAGTCAGTATTAAATTCAATATTTTCGTTATGCTTCCCCGTATTTTTTTTAGTTTTCAACTTGGTGCAAAATTTTGGTGTTCAAAGCTTTGTAAAGAAAAGCATGGAAAGGTCTGGAGGGGGTGTCCTACACTACAGCATCTGGGAAATCTGTTGTCTTCACCAAGCCCAGCCAGGCTAGAGCGCTTTCCCAGCAGAAGGAAAGCTCTCGTTCCACACCAGAACTGGTGACAGGCATAACACAGGGGGGTCTGGTCTCATGGTGGCTACGGAGCCGGGAGGTACCCATCTCAGGCTACCCTGTGCCATTGTCAGAGCTCAAATGCTCTGCACAGGCAGAAGATCGTCCACCAGCTTGAACGGTGGCAAAGGTTCCAAGCTGCTGGAGCTGGTGGACTTCATCCTTGGGAATTTAGACCTGGCCACGGCAGCTATGGGGCTGTTGGCCGTCACCTTCTGGGACTGGGAGGAGCAGCAAAGCCAGGCTGTGCCGTAGGCAGTCCTGGTCAGGGTCAGCAGAGCTCAGGCTGTGGGCACAGCCTGCATGGTGAACCACACCTTCGGCAGGATGGGGCAGGGCAGGGCTGCAGCACCAAATCAGTTTGGCAAAGGAGAAACGGTACAAAAAGTGTGTGAAATCAGATCGGAACAAGCTCAGCAGGGACGCTTAGGCAAGAACAATCAACTGTGCAAAGTCAGGACGAAGAGCATCTGGTTTGGGAGCAGTTGCTTGGGTGTACAGGGAAAGAAAAGGCGGGTGGGATGCAGCCATTGAGGGCTACGAGGTGTCTCAGTGAAAGAGAAAATCTGTTTTCCAGGCTCATGGCAGGTACTTGGAAAGGGTGGGATTAAAATGCAGTGAGAGAGCTTTGCTGGCCATCAGGACTGGTGATGGCCATGGTGAGCATGAGGCGAGAAACAGATTGGGAGGCTGCGTCATCCCCAGCACTGGCAGCCTTTGGGAAGAGCCAGCGTCTATCAGGAGTCACAGCATAGCTGGTCTTGGGTCCTGGAGGTACTCTTAGGAATATCTGGAGGTTTATTCCCTTTGACAATAACCATTTTTGTTTCGGGTGTTTTCTCTGGCATTGATTTCACAAAGGGGCTGAACACCTGGACCGCTCTCATTTTGGTGGTGTCTGGTGTTTTTCAGCAAGCTGGGTAATCAGGCTACTAGCAGTGCTGAGGATACAAACGTCTCCCGTGGAAGCTTACCATATCTGCTGATGGAGACCAAAAGAAACATTTAGAAAAAAATTCTGGTAGCACTTCAAATTAGATGCTCTGAATAAAATACCTTAACCTCACATATGTTTGAAGTGTTTAGGTTTTTTATTACATATTAAACAAATGTAGAGGGTAGTATATATAACACATGCAGTACCCGTATTTGCTACATGGTTGTTGGACCTCTATATACAGTCTTTGCTTTTAATAATCAGCTGCCATATAATAAATATCCAATGGCTGTCTTAATAAATCTAGAAAGGTGCATTTACATGCATTCTTATTGTATGTTAATTATTAGCAGCACGTATGCCAAAGAGGTTTAACTATGCAATAGATATAGATCTAACTAAATACCATAGGTGTTAAAGCTCAAGCAACATGTTTTTGTTAATCAAATGATACTGAATTAACATACTGTACAATAATTGCCTTGTTAAATTTAAATTAAAACCTTATTTGAGACACATAATCTGGAGTGTGACTCACTGTTCTAACCACATTTAGGTTGTTGTCAGTACAATTAGGATTTTGAATTTACAAGTTGTTTTTTTTTTTTTTTTTAATTTAATCAATCACTATAGCAACTGCAAAATTAAACAGGAGATGTTCCCCCTTCCAAGTCCAGTTTGTTGTACTTACTCCTCTTGCTGATGGAAAAGCAAACTTAAAAACTTTCTGAAACCCAGCCATTTCAGAAGTTTATCCAAGCCTCTGAGCCTGGCCTCCTGAAAGCCAGGTCTGAGAGATGCAAGGACCTGTGAAATCCATCACTCACCCTCTAGGAAAAACCCTTTTGTGCCAGGTAGTGGAGCACAGCAACATATAGAAATCAGACGCGGCACACGCCGAGCATGCATTTGTCTGCTGTATGAATCACAGCCCTCACCTAAGCTGCTGCTGGTGCTGGTACTTCTCAAAAACATGGGTGCTGCCTGTCCAAACCCCTTTTTCCTTGCTCCGTTGTTGAGTGGAACAAACAATAAAGGCGTCCTTGACTTCCCCAAGACATGGCAATCTCAGATCCCCCATCTCAGGAGAGTTTCCCTGATGATTAGGGGAAGTTTCTCTTTGTTTGAGTTCAGATTTAATTTCACATGGCCAGGGAGAGGGTGAAGTTTCTGATGAAGGTAACGGACTGAAGTGCCCGAGTCCCCCGGCTCTCAGCGGGACGGCACTGCGCGCTCTGCCAGGTTTTCAGCTGTTTTCAAACTTAAGGTACAGGTAAGGTGCCATGTTCAAAAGTGCACGGGCACAAGGGGTGCTGCTGGCAACAGCTCTGGAGGGGAGAAAATGTCTTATGAGCTATTTATTAATTTTGCCTATGACTATAGGAGAAAGGGTAAAATTAACTAAGAAATTGATTTTCCAGAAACAGTTTTCTTAAACAAACAAACAAATTTAGAAAAATAACAAACATTCTTCTCTGTGCTGTAATTCCCAGCTAGGGAAAACAGCTCCCTCCCCTTCAGAGGGAGCTGGAGAGTCCAGGAGAGGTATGACTGCATGAGCAGATATCCCTATTCCCCTGAAAATCTAGCCTTTAGATAACACTTTCACAAATGTCTATAATTGTTTCTCCTATTTTCAGCAATTCTGCTTCCCTCCTTGTGTTTGTCCTTATAGTGTAGCTATGCTCTCACTTTGGAGAGCTATAAAATCCACCGCGTGTTGGTGCATGTGACCTTTTTCCTTGACTTTTCGCCTGGCTGTCTGTCCTGCTCTGGCTTACCGCTCGTACTGGAAAAGCTGTGAGAAAGTCACTCAAAGAGAGGAAAATTCCCCTCCTTGCTGGTGCTCAAGGGCTGGGAAGACTCCCACACCAGCACTTGCTCTTTGCTCGATTGCGTTATGTATTTACTCAGTTTGTCCAAGAGTGGAACATGCCAAGGGGAAAAAAAGCAAGTGAATTTTTCATCCAGAATAAAAAGTATTTGGGCTGGCTTTGAACCTTAACCAAACATTCAAGTTGGTTTATACAATGTGCAGCTAAGTTTGCTTGTGTGAACAAAGTTAAATATTATAGAATTACATGAAGTTCATTATTTTACCAAAGTGCAGTTGGATAAAGCTTTTTTAAGGCTGCAGACAAAGCCCATTTCGTACGTAACTGCTTTAGTAGCGATTAACGCCGGTCCTGCTTCTTGACACACTACATCAGCGCTGCTGAAGCCAGGGCAATTACCCGGTGCCTTGCCCACGCCTGAGCAGACCCCAGCACCCACGCCGCCGGCACCTGGCACCATTAATAATCCCATTCATTGAACTCTTTTATTTGTACCCTTCCAGGTTTAGACATTGACCTCAGATTTACAGGTGTAACTTAACGAGGCACATGTTGCAGCCAGATGTCCTGCAAACAGATACCACATATATATCTTGGTACACGAATAATCCTGAAATATTCATTATGAGGCACGCTCATGAGATCTGCCTTGTTATTAGAGTACCAGTCTTGCACGTCAGCTGGAACAGATGGAAAAAACTGGAAAATGTAT
>NW_008824676.1:974049-1006905 GCF_000699105.1 Pygoscelis adeliae
CAAAGTGCCAAATGCAATTTTCATTTTTCCTTATTCATCGTACTGGTAAAACTGTAGTTAAATTGGCAGTGATGCAACACCACAAAGTTATGACAGGAATCATAAAAGGAGCAGGCCAGCGAGTGAATTTTAACTCCAGAATACAGGATTTAAGTACCGTCCAAGCTCATTAATTTACAACTGGGGCTTTGTGCAATAATCATAACATATAAATTATACATTAGGCACCTTTCAATCATAATAAATGTGTTGAAGGTATTCTGCAAGGAACAGCTAGAGAAACAAACTGTGGTGCACGGCATGGAAATGGCCCATGAGGACTTCTCCTGCGGCGTGCGGGCTGGGGGCTTGCTGGCGGCTCGCTGGGAGCTCAACCAGGGGCTTGCTGGGATCTCGCCAGGGGTTCGCTGGGAGCTCACCAGGAGCTCACCAGCCCGGGAAGGGTTGGCATCTTCCTCGGGAAGCAGCCACCATGGTGGACGGTCTGGGATGGGGAGACCAGGATCCTCTCCTGGGCAGGGAGGTTGTGTGGTGTCCTCTGCCCTGGGCCACCAGCTGCGTTGTCTGTAAATGCAATGGCTGTTTAATTGGCCATGAACTTATTGAAAACCTTATTCGTTTCCTACTAGTAAAGTGCTGCTGGTGTCCGTTAGTATGTCAGAAACCACTGAAGACAAGTATATGCCTTAATTGCAATAAAAAGACATGAGAAGCCTGATTTTAAGTGCACACAGCCGAGGTGGGATTAGTCTCACCGAACATCGGGTGCCTCCTTCATCTGAATCTGCTCTAATTACCCCGTGCCCTTTGCAGCCAGTGGAGTGAAACCAATCCTTTGGGGTGACGTTTGGGTGGTCTCCATTTGGCACCTACTGTGGGATAAAGGGAGGGATCCCCGAGGGTGCTCCCAAGGACAGCAGAGGGGATGCAGGTGACCGTGCAGGACAGAAACCAGACAATTGGGCAAATCCCACCCTCGCTGCCAAAGGTGAAAGAAGAAAGAGAAGCCCCAGGTGAGCATTTCAGCTCTTGCATGTGGGTGAGAGATGTGGCTGAGTGAGATTTGATCTTATTTTTGGCAAAGCAACAGCCAAATTGTGATTCAGGACTGTGTGTTACGCAGGCTGCCTTTTGCCTTTGACTTCAACTTACGTTTAACCCAACGAAGATCATTGTCTTTCTCAATAAACACCTGTTTAGAGTTTTTTAAATGTCTGGTTCCCAAGAGTTGTGTTATAATAAGGCACGGGTTTAATTGCATTGAAAGGAGAAAAAAAAGGTATGATTTCTAAAAGGACAGATTACTTATGATATTTATGGACCCATTTAACACACTGCTTTGGTTTAAAGAGGTGGGGATTTACATGTGTTAAGTGCTCCTACAAATCTCCTTTACCCTTTCTTGGAAAAGGGCAACACAATAATAATTGTTAAATTTATGTGTTAAGACGTCTGTACTGTAGAGCTCTGCACATCAGTAAGCTAAGCACAATAGACTATCTGCCTCTACTTTTTATCCTTTAACTATCTTCACTAAAATGCCTGTTTACCCCGTTACCTGTCTAACAGAGCGACTGCTGGCGGGCGCTCCGTCACACGGCTCCATCTCTGCTGGTTGTACCTGGCAAGGGGCTTCGGTGAAGTTCAGGAAGCTTGTATGCCTGTTGCTTAAAGTTAACACAATTTAATTACGTAGCCAGCGTCCAACATTTTGATCTGGTAGACCACCAGGGCAGGAGTGGCCACCAGGACTGACGGTGGAGCCTCCAGGGTGGGTGAGCAGCAACGGTGCTGGTGCAGCCTCGCTGGTGCCGGGCTAGCTCCTTCCAGCTGCAGCACCAAAAATGGAGGTTTTCCATTTAATGGGCCATCAGGGAAACTCTGGTTCAAGCTGCTCCAAACCCAAGAGTGGTGCTGAGCCTCTGCTGTCCCATCCACGCCTGCGGGTGACGTAGCCTTGTCGCTGCGGGGAGGTGCCATCTCCTGCACGGCAAGTTTCTCAAGGCAGATGCATAATGTTGCGCTGAAATACAGCAAGTCACTAGAGCAGATCTTCCTCTACCAGTGATAGAAATAGGCTGCACAAAATGTCAGAGATGTTAAATATGGTGCTAATTGCTGTTTGTTTATTCTTCTCCTTAAAAACCTTCAAACCAACTGAAATGAACCCTTAATGAACTTTTATCACTGATAACACAATCTCTTAATTTAGATGCCTGTAGATGAGCAGGCTGGGAAAAGGCACTCGTGTTTATCTTACCCTGCACTCAGTACAGAGCCCTGGAGAAAGTGTGTTTCCAAAGGCACTGATAGTCAGACAGTCTCCTCTGGGAGAGCGGTGTGTTCCCAAATGAGGCTTGTTGTGCTGATATTTATCACAGTTTGATTTTTAGAACTCCTGAATATGTTTGCTTTTCGTATTTTTCCATACTCTGCTGACTTCACTGCTATTTAGAGTGATGTTTCTCTGCTGAATGCATGCTCGGGTGAGAATATGATATGCACATACCTGCAAATTTCACGACGCTGGAAGCAGTGCAGTATCTGCGTGGGGATGCTCCTCCCCACGGCATGCCGGTGCAGGGTGTGATTCACCCGGGCTCCTGGTTTGCAGCCGGGGAGGGACGGGGCGGCTGCAGCGGTGCCGTCTGGGGCTCGAAGAGGGTGCACCACTGTGAGAAGGTCTGATCTGAGCTGCACTGCCCAGCCCGGGCAGCGCGGTGATCGCTCTTCCCTAAGGCCAACTTTGCTGTAGGATGAATTAATTGTCATCTGGACTCCTTACGTCATGATGAGCAATCTCATCGTGATATTCCATTATGCTTATATATATCTCTCCATTGTGTGTGCACATACACACACACACACACACATACACATATGTTATGTAAACATATATTAAATATTTATATACATTTGATCAAAGTATTACCAAGCTTGACAATATTGTTTAAGCTGTTATAATGGACAGGCTAGGCTGCACAGGGCACAGGACTGGTAAGGCAGTGCTGTTAAGGGCCCCACCTAATGCCTATGGTATTGTTTAGTATCCCATTCATTTTGAATCACAGTACTACCAGGGCCATAATATCAATGTATGGCCTATTACGACGTGAGGATGCCCTTCCGCATCTGCTGTGCTGCTCTCTGTTTCTCTCTGGTTTAGTTTGGATTATGTGGATATTACCGTGGTTTTCATGGTGCTGTGGACACCAGAGAGAACATGACACGGAGAGAGGTATATTCCCCCTTTTAATGTAAATCATCAGTGTTAAGAATCAGAGTGCAACCTGGCTCCCCAGCTGCGGGCACAGCTTTTCTTGGAGGATACACACATTTACTTAAGAGCAACGGACGGTAGCATCTCAGATTTGAACTCAAATGACTGTAAACCAGCTGGAAGTCAGAAAAATCGGGTAAGTTATTATTAATTCCTTCACTCAGGCAGCCTCCAGGTCTCATCCTCTGCGGTAGACCTGTGTGTGTAACCTCAAATTCGAGGTTCCTCTGATTCCCTCTCAAGCTTGGCAGCCGTTGATGGGAAGCTGGGAGTACCCGATTTCTGCTCCCTCCCTCGACTCGGACTGCTCCCAGATGAGAGAGGCAGACCAGTTAAGGCCATTTATTGGCACAGATATTTAAAGCAAAGGAATGATGAATACTTAATCCCATGTCAGATACTAGGTTAAGTTAATATAACAAAACAATTATTATGCCTTGTCTACAACCCTTTCCAACTCTTAATAGAAATAATATGCTCAGTAAACAAAACATTGTCTGATATTTAACTTCTTCCAGTGTATTTGTGCGCAGGACTAATGTGCTTATCCAGGAACGCCGAGAGCCTGATTCTCCGTGCATGTGTGCTGCTCTGCCGTGCTGCAACCTGGACAGACGAGCAAGCACATGGACCCTGCACCTTCTGCAGTTATTTTGGCACTTGTCTGCTCTGGATTTTTTCCCAAACTCAGAGCAGTGTTTTTCAGCGCTGAGCTCATGCAGTGGTTGTTTACCTGTTGTTGAGGACAGCGAGGCACGCTTTCCAGCCTCTCCCCGCAAGCCAAGGGCTGGAAACTTCCTTTATCCAGAGATAAGAGCGGAAATTCTCATCTAATCCCAGGGCTCTAGAGGCCACGTCTCTGAGAAAAATGCTCTGCCTTGCAAAGACCTGTGAGAAAACTTAAGAAAACAGGCGATGCTGCCCTTGCTGCAGAGGAGAGAGGCACCGCAGTGTCCCTGCACACCAGACTGCCTCCGCAAGAGCTCTGGTGCTCAAGAAAGGTAAAGTGAGAGAGGAACAGGCGGCAAAACCTGTTTTCTCCTGAGAGAAAAGTAGGTGAGGGAATATGCCTGTAAATGCGGCAGGGGTAAATGCTATGGAAGGAAAGGTATGGTTAAATTAAAAGAAAATGTTGGCACAGCAATAAATGACACTGAATAAACAGCCTGAAAACTAGAAGAAATTTCCTAACCATTACAGCGGTTGGGTCTTTGCAAATATCTTTTGAAAACAGCAGCAGGGAAAAAAGTCTATCGCCTTTAAGATGACTCTTGATAAGCATTATACAGGGACATATGTTGACATAGTTACTGGGGCCGGGACTTAAAGGTTCAGGAAGCATCTCCCAGGTTTCATTCATTTCATTTCTCAAATATTTTTGCAGTATTTTCTGTTGCTGATTCTTGTGCTGAAGGCCGTTCCTATCTTCTCTACAGCAAAACTCTGTCATGCAGGGACGGGATGAAGCAGTGGCATGACCAGCATCACTCTCTGCTGCCTGCATTTATTTCACTGCTGCAAGCAGGACCCTGGTACAGCCACGAACCCCAAACCTGCTTTAGTGGAGGAGTACGAGAACAACTGTACAGGACCACACACAGCCTGCCTTGCCCAGCTTTCTCTCTCCTAGCGAGGGGTATAAGAACAGCCCTATGCATGAATTCCTGGGTCCGTCCTGTGCACCCTGGTGACAACACACGAAGGATTCTGCAGAAATGGGGACAACAGGAACTATTTCCCCCCCCTGCAGAACCTGTTTCTGACAGAGGTGTCTGATAGAGCAGCTGGTGATGTGCAGTGCTCGCCCGCACCGCTGCAGCCCCAAGCAAGGGAGACGGGAGAAGGGACTGTCTCTGGCTCTCTCTCAGCCTGGAAGTGACCCGCACAAAGCACATGAGCTGTACAGAACAGGCACCTCACCAGACAGAGGTGATAGGCACTAGGAATATTTATCTATGCTTCATCCTTATCAGCAAAAGTCAGGAATAAGGTTATGGAGTTTTTTCTCCCAAGACATGTCCTCTTTTCACATGCACTGAGTCTGAGCAGAACAGGAGGACATTTGTCCGTGGCTGCTGGACCTCAGGTAGCTCTGAGGAGGTGACAAGCCTCTGGAGACCCTGTCCATGTCATCCACGCTGTGCAGGTCTTGCCTCCAGGGCATGCACAGCGGGTCTGGCAGCGCCTGGCCAGCCACGGGGGTGCTACGGGGCACGGCTGCCTGACGGGCAGATGTGTGGCCTCATCCCCGGGCAGAGCCCTGCCGAAGATCTCTTCAAAGCCACCCGCAGCCCCGTGTGCCGGACGTGACCTTCCCAGCACTGCTGTCCACCTCTGGCCATCACCGACACTTTGTGCCCTTCAGTCTGCATTATGCACTGGATAACTCGGGCTCCAGCAACGGCAATCAGTTACAGCTGTTACCATGGGGTCTGCTTGCAAAGCTCCAAAGAAAATCCCAACATACAAATCCAACTGCAAATCCGTATGATTCACTGGCTACCGGCGCCAAATGATTTTGTTTTACCATTTATGCACAAAGCATTAGTGTATCATACACTAGTGATGTTTATCATCTCATGTTGCACACACAGTATTTGGCAGCTGTTTGCCCCAAGAAATGCACTAATCAAAGCCACAGCTCAGCAAAGCACTTACGCATGTGCTGAACTCCAAGCCTGTGCCCAATTCCCTTCCTCGCTGGAGAGGGGAGTGGCACACGCTCGCAAGTCAGCTTATGCCTCATGTGTTTTTGCCAAAAAATTGCTCCCGTTAAGTCAAGGTTGGTGGCAGCCATAGAGTCTGCTTATCAAGTGAAAGCTTGAGCAGCAGACTTGGGGTGGCTTTGTCAGAGGTGACAGTGGCAGCCCCTCACTCCCTGTGTCCCCCCAAGCTGCTCTGCCTCCTCAAGGACCCTTATTCCAGTGGCAAAGACACAGGATGGGGAGATTTAGTCCTTTCCTGGCTCACCCCTGTCCCTGACGTGCCCCTGCACTTCTGCTCCACCTGTGCTCACTTCTTTCCATGCTTACCGCATGTATATGTTAGTACCTACATGTCTATCAATGCACTATATCTATGCAAATACCTATACCCATATACACGCCCACTATACATCTGTGTACATAAAAGACTTCTTTCTGCCCAGGCTGGCTGCCTCTGCGCTTGCTACGAGCATTCGGGTGATGACGTGTTTCTCAACAGGAGCACGAGCACCGGAGCCCTGCGTGCTGGCCATGGCGGGGAGCTGCACGGCAGCATCCTGCGGGGCTGGAGCACGCTGCAAGGTGCTGGAAGGAGTTACACAGCACCGCTACGCAAAACCCCAAGGAGATAAATTCTTTTATCTTTTTTTTAATGACTGATCTTTGAGTGATATTTCTCTGCCCTGAAGCTTCAGAATTTATAGTTATTCTAAAAGAAGCTATTGAAATATCTATCTTGTCTGTGGATTTTTTTTTGATGGCCCCTATAAATGGCTGTTACAGCAGCGAGATCATTACCCTTCAGCTGGGCATTGCCTGTGACAGCCTCTGGTGTAGCACCTTGTTGAAACTTCAAAAGCTTCACTACATTATATCCACCACTCCCTTCTCCCTTACTGATATGTACCAAAATTCAGAGAGATTTGTAGATGTAAACTCATGTAATAGTGGAGTTAAGATTTAAAGGCAAAATCATTGCAAGGATATTGAAATTATCCTCATTACAGCCGTTTCCAGGCTGGGGAGCTGTGGGTGAGACCTACCTGCAAGAGCTAATCCAGGCTGGCTGGGTACGGAGGTGCGAAGGCAAGGCACTGCACAACCTTAATGTCTGTCTGTTGGCAACATTTCCCCCATGAGGAAGACCCCATATCGATGGCAGCTTTAAAAACCAGCCCAGCCCAGCCCAGGCTGTTGTGGGGGGCCGTGGTTGTGCTGTGCTGTGCCGGCTGTTCTGGGGCAGTCACCCATGCACAGGGACGCAGAGACCCGGGCGGCTGCAGGGCTGGGGACATCCACAGCAACAGCAAACACCATTAGTTTACACGGGGCGGTCAGGATGAAACCTGAGGTCTGCAAGCTGTGGCCCTGCAGCGGGGCCTGGGGTTGGTCAGAGAGCCCCCCAAGAGGCGCAGGGAGGCTGCCTGGGTGCAGGCAGCACCCGCGGGAGCAGAAGGGCGAAGGGCCAGCTGGGGCTGGGGGTGCGTCTGTGGGACCCCATCCTCGTGCTGCCTGCGGCTGGGGCACAGCGAGCACCGGGGGGCTGCCTGGGGCACAGCGAGCGCCGGGGGGCTGCGCAGTGCCTGCTCTTCAGGTGCTCCCACCGGCTGCTCCAGGTGGGCACATCCCTGCGGACACCGGGATCCCGAGCGCTCGATGGGCTTTCCGGGCGCCTTTGTGGTTTATCAGTTCCCATTCCCCCTCTCTCCTCTTTTTGGTTTGCCTGTTTATCTACAATCTGTCTATTTAAATTCCTTCTAAGCAAGATGGGAATATCTTTATGCCTGTTTGTAAGAATATTCTGCATCCATCTGTTATTTACATCATTCATTTTCCTGAGGTGTCTCCAACAAATCCTGGCTGGATGCTCTGTATGTGTTATTAATAAAACAGCTGTAAAAATATTAACTGTACGGCCTAATTGTCAGCCCTGATTAAGAGCCAAATTTATCCCCGAACGGATGCTGAGACACAGAATGTGGCTGTTATCCAGATCTGACCCTTGCAGCTCGCTCTTTGCTTTACTCTTTGAACACTTCAATTGCAGAGCTGCAAAGAAAGCCCTCGCCATCACCCCATTGCATTCCTCTTTGTTTCTGTGTGCAGAGTCACCAGTGCTCATTTTATTCTTTTAATTTGCCACTTCTACCTTGCTGTAACACAGTATTACTAGTGATGTTTAACCTCCACATCGTTTCATCTGGGGTGAAATAGCAGCACTCCAGCAGCATCTAACTTTAAAAATTTGTCAGTGTAAAGTGGAAGTGCCGTGTGTTTTCTCCCCGTGTAGAGGAATGAAATTGCATTTTGATAGTCTGACTCTGAAAGTTCAAATCCCTTTTGAAGGCCCTCAGCTTCTCTGCAGGGAAAACTGGGAGGTGCTGCGTGAAAAGTAAGTTTTGCTGCTCTTTTGGGGAGCACCTCAAGTGCACCGGGCCCATCGGGACCAACACCTTGGACTTTTTTGCTCTAGGCTTTTTTCTAACAGTTTTGCATCTAAAAGGATGCTTGTCCCTGCCTCTCCCTGCCCTCCCCCTGCCTCTGCGCCAGCTGAACCTGTCACAGTTTGCTGGAGAAATCTAAAAATACGTCCTGTTGCCAGAAATACCAGGGTTTTGTCCTTAAAGGGCTGTGCTGTGCACCTGAGAGACAAACCAGAGCTTGGTAAGCTTAACTCTGAAGACGTTTACGAAGAGGGAGGGAGCCCTGAAAGGCGGCACTAACCTGGCCGTGGGTTCAGCCACTCGCTTCGGGGCCACTCGCTCCAGGATTTCCCACATCACCCCCAAAAGCAGCTGCCAGGCTGGGTCTCAGCGCTAGAAAATTCAGGTTGACATAATAATTTGGAGAATTTCAGTTAAAAGTGCCTGCTGGAGTCTTAACTGCTTTGCTACTTCAGAAATAGTCTTCCACTGCAGGTTTAAAGGAGCACGAAGTTCGCCGAGCCCCGTAGAAATGCGTTTGCTCTTGCCAGTGCCCAATTTGGTGCATGCCTCTTGCAGAGCAGCACGTGAAAGCCATGGCAGGATGACCGGAGGCATGAAACCATTGCTCTACCTCACTCAGGCCGGTGGTATTGGATTCATTGGGCAGTTCTCCTAAAGCAAGAACATTATTTTTAGAGGAGAATATCAGGATTTAACCCAGAATAACTATTTTCATTAATCTTTAGGCTGAGTACTCTTTCAACAGGTGTCTTTTTACTTATTTATCCTGTGGTCAAACCTTGGGCCCTGTTTTTGCTGATTCCTCCACCTTCTGAAGGGTGACCTATGGTAAGAGTTGAATAGCTCCAGTATCTTCTCATTTTGCAGAGACATGAGGAGACTGAGGAAAAATGCGCGTGCGGTGCCAACGCGAGTGCAATACCTTGTGCTGGTGTTTGCTAAGCTGTTTCACAAGAGAGGCGTTGTGCAAATCCCGTGGAGAGTCACCACGGGCGCCCAGAGGACCCGAGGACAACACTGCTTCCTCACCAGGAAAAGAAGCGTCCCCATTGCAAACCTGGTTTCAGATCAGAAAAACTTTCTCAACCAACGTGCTTGCTAGGAGTTTGTAAGAAAACAGTCTTTTTTTTCAGAGACATCTGCGGAGATTCAAGATATTCCATTTTATTTGAGAGCATTAACTTTTCCTGAGTGTAATTTGAAAGACAACTGAAATTTGCTAAATTTAGTACCGCCGAGATGAAGAGCCATCCCTGCATTTTACTCAGAGTTGTCTCTCCCAGGAGCTGTAGTCTGAAGATGAGTGTTTGTGGCGTTTTTTATGTTACCATGGGGATTGCTATAGTAACAATTCTCCTAACCCTTCATTTATTAATTTACTTTGTTATAAAACTAAAGGTAAACCAAGTATCCAAAGAAACAATAGCTTTAAAGAGATTTCACCGTCCCTGCGATCCATGTTTAATGTTCCAGCGAAAGGGCCTTGAGTTTGTCTTTAAAGGACAACATTTGCAGATAATTTAATACAGTCAAAGGAATGAGATTCCACAAGGTTTCCTTTGAGACTGGAAAACAACAGCTGATCTATGTCATAACACATTACAGCGCGCAGCAGTTTAGCAATCCTTCTGCAGAGCATCCCTCGGCAGAAGGGAGCTCCAGCCTTCCCCTGCCCGCTGCGAAAGGCAGCCGCCGAGGGAGGCAGGGGATGGAAACCTCCAAATAATCTTTTCTGCCGCTGCAGAGCCGGGGGGTGATGGGGATGGGCGTTACGGCAAGGCGGTGACATCCCTAACAAGCAGCCCCGTTTCCGCGCGGCATGGCCGGGAGCAGGGCGGGATGCCAGCCCCCGGGGTTACCGGCTCTCCCCGTCACTCAGCCTTGTCCCGGTCCTGGGGGTTTTGGGGGAAAGGAAACACGCGGCAGCGCAGCATTGTGGGGAAAACGCAGGCAGAGACACAAAGGAAAGCCAGAAAGTATTAAATATTTTTAAATGCCTGTTTTATTTTACAAGGTGCAAATATTACCCTTTGCAGTTACGTAGTAAATACCAGATTACTAGGTAATTATGCCTAAACATTACCAAGTACTGTACCTGCAAAAATAATTGCTATATTAAGGGCATTTATTCAGTCCCTTGATAACCCTATAGTTTAACGGTTAGAAACAAGTATATCATTTATTCTCTTCACATAAAAGCTACCGACCATTCAGGTATTGCATATGATCAATAGAGGTTTTTAATGGAAGTGCTGCTGATCTAACCTAATAACCAGAGTACCATAAAAGGCAATAAGCAGCTTAAACCAACATGTGAAGCACAGTCTATATAGCAAGAGGGGGAGCTGTTCCAGGGCCCCAAAGGGTCTTCAAATCACTTTATTTTTATGGGGCAAACGTAACCACGTCAAAAACCAAACTTGACATTTTAAAGTGGTTTAAAACTCACTGTAAAACCCTACTCCGGGCACAAGCTTTCTTTACAAGGTCTCAGCCCTGCAGCTATTGTTGTGTCTCTGCAGTTCAGCATTCTCAGGTTTATTTTCCATGAGCGGGTTGTTGTTTTCTTGGGTTTTTTTAAGAAATAATTTTATTGATGTGCCTTTTTTTAAAGAAAAAAATATTTTCCTCTTTTTATTCCGTGTTGTGTATTGGGTCCCTTTGAAAGATAGCTTGGCCATACTGTGGCAGCCGCTTCCTTAACACACAGAGCTGCGGTTTCATCCAGCTAGGCCAAATTAAAGGCTGAAGCTGTGAATATAAAACCTGGGATTTCTAAAGCAGAGTCAGGTAGTTCGGTAGCCAACTGCCACTGCCTTTCAGCGACATCTCCATCCCGTAGGTACCTTTGCAAACCACCCCCTGCAGAGGCTCTAGGAGAGGCTGTGCCAGACCCGGATGGGTGAAGATGGTGGGTGCACGGGCAAGGTCCAGGTGCACTGAGGGGTGATCCAGCAGCGGGACCCCCCCTTGACCTGCTTTTCCCTTTCCCTGCACGTGTGTGGTGTCACTAAGCTGCACCCAAAGGTGATCTAAAAAAAGAAGAAAAAAAGGAACCAGTCTACTAAAAGGTCAACTTTGCATTTCTGCCAGTGCAGCAAAGGAGTCTTCCAAGCTTGATTTGTGTAATAAAGCTTTTTACGCAGCTCCAGTGAAAGTGCACTGGTCCGTGCACTAAAATGTGTATCTGTGCCAGCAAGGGAAAGCCCCAAATAAATTTGATTCCCTGTAGGATAAAAGCAGGATAAAAAACCTGAATGAAAACTAAGCGAGAATAGGACTCTCAGCAGAGTACTGATATCCCACACGGATTTTAATTATGCCAGTTAAGCTGACCAGTTTCTGTAATCAGAAGAGGGAAGGAAGCAGAAGTGACAAGGCACGGTTCCACGTGCCACGTGCGAAGCAGCCAGCTCTGCGAAAACACCGCGAGGCCATGCATATGGGCTTATCAATACATTATAAGCACTGTATAAATATAACGTGGAAGACAGACGTTTCACAGATGCCGAGGCATCTTCCTCTGTGTGCCCGTGAGGCGCTTCCTCCACCCTTCCTCCCAGTAAGGAGCTGCTGCAGCGCTCCTGTGCTGTGGTCCCTTGGACGTGGTGGCTTTTCCTCCTCCTGTGCCCTTCCAGCACCACGGACGAGCCCATCTCCTGCTCCTGCATGGGGAAGCACTCAGTCCTTACAAGATTTAGGAACTTTCTTTTGGAAAAACTCCTTACCAAACTGGGGATGAAGTAACCCCTCACGTCTGCTCGGTGATGTGAAACTTCATCTTCATCCTGGATGCCTTCTGCTCGGGCACACTGGAGAAGGACCGTGGTGGTCAGCCAGGGTGCACATCGAGCCAGCACCGTGCTTAGGTATCTGTGACCGAATTTTCGATGCCCTTGTTATAGCCTTGCCCCTGTTTAACGGCCAGTGCCTGGAGGAGGGGTGTGTCTGGGAGGTGAAGGGAAGCCCAGCACGTCTCTGATTTCTGGCAACCAAGTGTAGTGCTCGCATGGGCCCAGCTGCGAAGGAGGCTCCTGGTGACACCAGAAGTTCCTCAGTCACCCTCAGTAAGGTGTGACTTTCTGCTGAGATGAAGGTCCCCGTGGCAGCAGCTGTCTGCAGCAGATCACCTTGCGTGCTCCCGGCGGGTACTGGCATCGCCTTCCTCCACCTGCACGACCTGCTCTGCTGCACTGCTGGGGCCACGAAGCCACAAGGAACTGCCCTGGCTGCTTGTTCATGGACTGCCCCGTTTCGGCAGCAAACTGCAATTATTCCAGTTATGGATAACGCCCTCCCCTGCCACACTGCAGCCTGGCAGCGAGGAGCCCAGCAGGTCCCGCGGAGGAAGCCCAGCACGTTAGATGTGCAAACACCGCTGGGATGATGCTTGCAGTAGAGGCACAGCTTTATGGCTTCATGGAAGGACCTGCCCAGCACCTGCAGCATGTCCGTGTGCTGCTGGGTCCACACCAGCATCCTCATGCAGGAAGGCTATCTCAGAGGCTGGGAGAAGCAAGGGCCCCTGTGTGCCTGCCGGTGACGGCATCCTTTTTGGCTGCGCCGAACCTGCCCCACCGCTCAGTGCGAGTGACACGATGTGGAGATAGTTATGCATAAAGCGAGCACAAGGAAATCTGTCTCTTTGTGAGGGAGAAAATGTCATTCTCTACTTAGTGCTGCTTTGCATATTCTTTTGTAAATACAGAACCTTTGTTGGCAGCAAAAATAGCTTTTCTGTGAAAGTTATAGGGTCACAGCGCAGGTGGAACTGCACAGAGGGGACAAACAAGGTCAGCTGGGCTCATCTGCAATGTCAGGCCAGATTCTGTTGGTCCTTACAGCACCTAGATGTCAAACACGTAACTGAGCCGTTCAGCCATCAGGGCTGGATTCAAACCGGGTGCTTTGCATGGGCACAGGCCCTGCATCTCCAAATGGCAGCTTGTTCAGTAACTCCGAGGGGATGCCGAGGGGTGCCCTGGGGAGGCAGAGGCACGATGGGCTCAGACCTGCTCTTGGCTCTGCTCCTCTCCTGTGGCACGAGCTCTGCATCCCGTGGCACTGCTCCACATCCCCGGCACCCTTCTGTAAGTGGGGCCACGTCCTGCCCTTCGCTTAGCCGTGCTCTGGGGTGAGCGGGTGCAGAGGCGCACGGGGGTGAGCGCTCTCAGCAGCAGCAGTGTCTGGAAAGGTGGCTGGTACTGTGCCAAAGCAAGAGTAAAGATAATGATAAAAACCGATAAAAATTGCTAAAAATTGTCCTGGACTGCTGGAGGCAGCAGAGAGTGTGCGTGGGGTTGCAGCAGGCGATGGGGAAGGGTGAGGCCCGGGGCTGGCCCCTGCGGTGGGATGGCCGCAGGAGATGGCTGAGGAGCCGGCTCCACAGGGGGCTGCCGCCCATCCGCTGCCTCCCGCCCTGCCGAAAGACTGCGTCACTGGGCAGAAGTGGCTAACAAATCTCCATATGGCAGCCGGCTTATGTTGGTGGCCCCAAATTGAGTTAGGATGAGTAAGTGGAATTATAGTTCATTGTTATTTTTAATATTTGAAATTTAGCCTATATTGGAGGCACGATATTGCTCGATTTGTGAAGTACACATAAAATAGCAGCTAGTGACATGATCTCCATTTCAGAGGAACCCAGGGAAACGTCACAAGGAGCACGTTCCAGAAAGGATTTTTTTTTTTTTTGAGTTTTCAGCAGCTCTCTTGCTGATTGAAATGTTGTAAATCCAAGGTAGCAAATTCTATTAGTATCTCATTTGCAAGAGTCTTAACTGTGAAGAATGAATTAGATTATTTTGAAGGGAAGTGAAAGGTTTACGTGCTGTAGCGCCAAATCAGAGGGAAATCCGAGCATCCCGACGGAGGCACCCCACCACAGCCCTGCCACTGAGCACCCCATTCTGCAGTGAGAAGGATTTATCATAGAATCCACAGAATAGTTTGGGTTGGAAGGGACCTCTAAAGGTCATCTAGTCCACCCCCCTGCCCTGGGCAGGGACATCTTCAACTAGATCAGGTCGCTCACAGCCCCGTCCAGCCTGACCTGGAATGTTTCCAGGGATGGGGCATCCACCACCTCTCTGGGCAACCTGGGCCAGTGTTTCACCACCCTCAGCATAAAACATTTCTTCCTTCTATCTAGTCTGAATCTACCCTCTTTTAGTTTAAAACCGTTACCCCTTGTCCTATCGCTACAGGCCCTTCTAAAAAGTCTGTCCCCGTCTTTCTTATAAGCCCCCTTTAGGTACTGAAAGGAGATTTAGGTGCTTCATCACCTTTGGACCAATCTCTGGTGGCAGAGTTGTTTCCAGACCAAATGCCCCTGATGTTTGCAGGGCGGTTTGGACGCACTGGCCCTGGCACCGGTGCCCCATGCCCAGGGTTTCTCCGTGGGAGCCGTGGCCGGTGCCGGAGCGGAGCCCGGCGCTGTGGCAGTGGTCAGTGGTGAGCATGGACAACCCCACGGGGAGATCCCGCCTGCAAAGCTGGGATCCAAGCCGCAGCCTTGTTTAAATAGGACTGAGGAATATGAATCATATGGTGCCTTTGGAAACTTTCCTCCTTGTCTAGAGAAATGATTTACAGCTCTTTCAGATTATAAGACATTTTCTGCCCTACTTAGAATTGGGGCAGATTTCCAAAAATATTTGGGTATTAAAAGATACGGCGAAGCTCTCACCGGGTCCTTCAGAAACAGCAAAGCACTGACACCTGTGACAGTGAGCAGCCTAGTTTCCAACGATGTATCAGGTGCCTGTCTAGAAAATTTACTTTTAAAGGAGTGATCCCCACGTGTCGCAGTGCCAAGCAGATCGGCACCGAAGCCCCAGATCCTCAGAAGGTATTTCGACACCTCTGAAGCCAATAGCTTTGGCCATGGCCGTTCGCACAGCCTGAACGTGTGTGTCTGGAGTCAGCGGAGGGGGGGCGAGTGCCTCAGGAGGAACACTCGGAGCACCCACACTGCGTGGCGGTTCGGCGGCTGAGCTCAGTTGCCCCGCGGGGCTTGCAGGCGCTGGAGCTGAGCAAGGCGACGGCAGCAGGTAGCGCTGCTGTCCCACGGGCGTTGCTGAGCCTCCTGGGGAGGACTTTGCAGAAATCCTCTTGAAAAATGGACCTCCCTTGGTGAGATGCTGGGCAACCTTCCACCGGGGACCGGCTGGGGACCTCGCACGCTGCCCTCGGGGTGCTGCTGTGTCAGCGCCGGGGAAGAGGGAGGACCATCGGATGCACTGAATGTGCAACGTGCAGCAAAGCTTCCCTGGTTCCCTGGAATAAGGCTGAGCACATTTAGGTCACGTTGGCTTAGTCCACGCAAAGAGGAGCAAGGGAAACAGTGGGAATGAAATGGTAAAGGAGAACCTGCACCAGAGGCTGCCGCGCTGAGGCTGTCTGGGTGGAGGTCCCCTCAGCATAATGTTTTCTCAGAACTTCTGAAAAACTCCATTAGCTCTCCCTGCTTCAAGGTGACATTTATTTTCAATTCTCCCCACAATATGATGATGAAATTACATGAACTTTAAATCAAACTTTAGTGCGACAGGATAAATAAACCTCACAGCTGACTGCACCGAACCGGCGTCAGAACAATCGCGCCGGCGCTGCAATTTTATCATCTTAACAAATGTTTGTTTTCCATTTGCATTTGACAATGGAATTAATAAACTATTTTACCAATTTAAGTTTTATGAAAAGTGTATCCCACGGCTCGGCTCCTGACCCCACTTATCTCATTTATAGAATTTGTAGTCTTTACAGAATGGTAAAATGAGGCACTTACATTGCATCGTTTCAAACACCTCCGCTTCCAATTTTCGTGGTAATAGTAAGGGCGCTTAACAACAATGGTCCATTGATCTGGTTTGTCTCTTACCTGCCCTGCAGCCACCGGGCAATTGTTAAATGCAAAAGCCACAAAAGCAGATAACAAAATAGACCATTAGTGTATAGGCTTCGGCCACAATGGCTTCAATAATAATTAATATGCAGGATAGCTAGTCGTGTCACACACCATTTCAGACTCAAATTGCATCTGTCAGTCCAAATTCTGACTACATGCGAGGCATCCAGCACCGAATCTAGTTAGACAGCTAACTGAATTAAAACAAAAATCTACAGATGCATGATAAATGCACAGGATGCTATGTCACACATGAATGACTTCTGTGCAGGCCAAATGACAGATGTATTTCCTCGACTCCAGGCCAGACTCCAGCACAAACCACTCTTCATTTATCAATAATTGGGCCTTAATTTCATTTGGCAGTGCTAGTGCAGCATGCTCAGCTTCCTCTCCAATAGACTAACACTAATTAGACTTTTTTTTGGGCATCAATCTTTTTATTTTATCCTCTAATAATCAACCATAAGCATAGCTATATCTTGCCTTTTTCAAGGGATATGGTAGGCTTTACCCATAACTCATTATTAGCAATAATGGAATGGGAATGGGAACCGTTCTATTATTTATGTCTGAGAGAGAGAGCGGCACCGAGGCAGGAGCAGGGGATCATATTCTGCCTATTCACATTGAATCAATGTCTTGATTCGTTTGCCACCTCTTTTGAATAATAAATGTCATGTTCTATTAGTCCTTATACACCAAAAAGGGGATTTTAGTTAAATAGAGTCTATTTATCAGAGAGATTTTGGGGTAGAGTTAAATACAGGCACAGCAATTCGGATGTAAATGTGACACGCAGTATCCAGGCACTGGGACCATTATGGTTCAATCCTGGAGACTGCTGAGTACTTCTGGGTGGTGCTGCGCGTCTCGACGCCACTTCAAAAAAAAATCATTTCCACGGGAATTATGGGCACCAGGCAAGACTGGGTTTCTTAACTTCCTGGGTTAGTGATAGCAAACTGTAAGATCCAAAAGAAATCGAACTTACGCAAAATTCTTCCCTGTACGCCATCACGTATATGTACACGTATGTGGGTATATGTGTGTACATACATACATACACACACATATATTTATAGGGAAATGAAAGAATGTACCTGAGAGCGTGCATATGCATACAGGCAGAGATCGGATAATCACATAGCTTATTTACAGCGCACATTATGCCATCAAAGGATTTATCCCTGCAGAGTTGAGCTTTGCAGCTAAATTCCCTGCAGTTTCAAATGCGGTGATTGAACTGACCTTGGTTTACATAAGTTTTGATCTTATCACCCGTCTTCCCTATAAGCTCAGAGACGAGCACGATCTCTCCAAAGCCTTTTTCTGCCTTCAAGTGACAGACTGAAAAGACTGCTCCCATTTGCAGAGAAGACCTCAGCTTTAGGTAAGTGTTAAGCCCTATTGATTTGCTCCAGGGATCAGTGCTGTTCAGTGCCGCTCGTGCTCCCCTCAGTGTTTTCGCACAGAGCGCTGTGTTTATTGGCACAGACTAAATCAGTGATGTGGTCCTCGGGGCTGATTGTTATGCTCAGATGATCTGTTGGAGTTTGCTGCATGATCCAATCTATGGCATAATTGAAGAGGATGAGGAACAAAATTCATCCTTGTTTCACCCCAGTAACTACGCCAAATTCAACAGAGAGCTCTCCATATGGTCCAACACAAGTTAGGTAATGTGTATATTATGCCATAATAAATGAAGTCTCATAGGTCTTAGTGGCTAGTTATTATCAAAGATCTTTCCTAGCAATTCATTGTGATTGGAACAGAATGCAGCAACTGGAAAAATGATAAATAGTGCTGCCGTGCAGTTATGATAGTGATGGAAAAATCTGGGCTTGCAGTCTTTTGCTAAATAACAATGTGCCCACATGTGTTCGCTCTCCACTTTTGGAAAAGTCTAACCGTTCTGAATTCAAATTCATTTATTTCCAGGATGAATGCAGATGTATTTCAAGGACCTCTTCCCAAATAAGCTGTGTAAGTCCTGGGGGACATCTTATCCCAGAGGGTAAGAAATCGGGGAGCGCTCATCAACTCTAGTGTTGTTCTAGCAAGTGAGCAAAGGCAGAGCATGGCTGGCAGTCAGGCTCTCCTTTCCTTTTACTTGGTGCCACCCATATAAATGCAGTATTTAGACACTTCTTTAAGTTTTCAAGCAGTTCCTAGAACTTTTTTCCGGTCGGGAATGCACTCAGATTCACAACCTTCTCCTCCTTCTTTGTTGTTGCTGTTTTCTCATTATTACTATAATTAAACTTTTCATCTAATAACTAAATTTGCTTTAAAAAAAAAGTTCAGATGGGAATATCAGATCATGGAATAATATTCCACGGGGGTAGCAGAAGTGCCGCTGAGGATGTATTTAAACACATGGCTGGACAAAGTACCAGTAAAAAGTTGGTTTTCTCTCCAGCTCCATTTCAATGACCCTTAGTGCATTAAATAGCCATATATTCTATTGCAATTCTGATAAATTATAGAATTATTTATCACTGCTACTCTCTACAGCAGAGAATTTTATTGTCAGTGTGATACCTGCCTTGCTTATTTATTTATTTCACTTGATGAGAACAATAAGGAGGCTCCTTCCTCCTGGTCCAGGTGCTCCTGGCTGTACACACACGTCTCTGCAGATAGAGAAGATCCAATAACCTAGAGGATATGCAGCTTGAATACTTCACCTAATTAGAGTCTCTTACCCAAAAGCACCTTTTTCCCTTTCTCATTATTTTATTTCATGTGGTTTTCAAAATAGGGGTTTACTTCCCAACCATACTTTTGCTGTCTAAAGTAACCCCAGAGAACAAAACACTATTTTTTTTTTTCATTCTGGGCACAAAAGCAAGAAAGACCAAGTCTTCACAGAAGTCTACCTCAGCTCGATAGACTGATTACCGAATTCAATTCCTGATTATTTAAAGGTGTGCAACTCCTTCTTCTGTCCATTTACTCAAGCTGCAAGTCTGCCACTTAAAAAAGATTTGTTAATAGGGTTTCAGTGCCACTGGGCCCTTAACATTTCTTTTTGCCTATAAACTAATTTTATTGTTTTACTATAGTGAGGAAAATTGCTGCATTCATCTTGGAATGAAAAGTATTACCCTATTCAAGATAAATAGCTGATTAACAAAATAAGGTTTTTAAAAAATACTATTTTGGAGTAAATAAGAAGTAGCTAAGCCTAGTATTATTACGGAGTTTTTTACTTCCCTTTTTGCTTCTTCGTGTCCAACTTCTCACCTTAAAACTCTGGGAAACGGCTCGAGCAGGGAGGCGTGGGCTGCAGGAACCAGCAGGGCGGCAGGGGTTTGCTCTCCGCTCTGTCCCCGGGTGGGAAGATGTGCCAGAGAGCTCAAGTCCTGCTCAAACCAGGAAAGAGGAGCCCGGTGGCTCACGGCAAAGGACCCTGCTGCAAAAACGCCATTTTCCCACGGGCGGTCAGAGAGGAGAAGACATCCAACACGCTCTGCAGGCTACTCCTAAGCTTCACCTGCAGGCTGAAACCCCAGGGATGTCATTCCTGTGTGCTTAGCCTAAGAAAGCTCAATGCCTGGATCAATGGCGTCGCTCAGGAGAGCGGGGTAAGGCGAGCGGGTTGGGTGGCACGCCGGGGCAGAGCCTGTGGCCCCTCGCGCCTGGTGTCCTGCGCCCGGCTCTGCTCCCTGCCGGCGTGCCGGGGAGGGACCTGTGCCACGGGAGCATCCCCAGAGCACCCACCGCACCTTCCCTCCCGCTGCCCCCACTTATCGATACCTTCCTCGTTCCCAGACTTTTCTGGTCTGTTACCATGGCAATCCCTTGCCTCAGTAGGGTCCTTGTGAACTTGTTTACCATCCCAATTATAACATTTTCAAATCCAGGCTGATTATGACAGCTCTGTGTCGCCCATCTGTGCCTGATCCGATCAGCACTTCCACAACAATGCATTGGCAGGTCACCACCGCCCTGCAGCACGTGCTCCTCCACGCTCACGGCAGCCGGAAAGCAGCAAATTTAGACACTTGCGGGAAGTGGAGGGTTCGCCGCTCAACGCCCAGCCTGCGGAGGCAGAGCGGGAGGGCAGAGGCACGTTGAGGGGGCATTCGCCATGCTGGCACCTCCCAAATTTCCTTTAAAGAAAGTAAAATGTAAAAATGAACTTTTCTGTTGACTCTGGGATCATGTCTCTGCTTGTGTCCTCATGGGATTAGACAGCATGGAGGGGAGCTGCCACACCTCGACAGTGATGCTTGCAAAAGTGGGGCAGGAGGTGCCCCAGCCCCAGGCAGCAGGGAAGCCCAGGGGTGCAGGAGCCTTTGACCACCCAGCAGTCGTGGGATGCAGGACCCCTCGAGCACCCAGGCATGCCTGAGGGTGCTTTGGGTAGAATCTTTTTTTCTCCTGTCTGGTCCAGATGGACACATCTGTGGTTGGGCAGGATCTGAGTGAGGATGGGATTTAATTCTTCTGAGACTGGACCCGCTGGCACCTGTGGGCACTGGTGACACGGGGGATGCGCCCACCTTGGGGACACAGCTTGTGCCACTGGACCATTAGGCTGTTAGAGGAATTTTGACCACCTGAAAATGGTCAAATAGTGAACATGCTGATATAATCTCAGTAAGTCCTGCAGGTGCAATCAAACTCCTGTTATAATAATTACAGTGTACCTACTCCTTTTCTCCATGTACAGCTCGTATGGGGCAGCCTGATGTTAACAGCTAGTAATTGTTGACGGTGTTCAGGTGGGTACAAGAAAATTGATTTTTTACAGAGCTTGGGTTTCGGTAATAAAAGTATTCCCTGGCACTGCTTGGGAAATCCCGGATCGCCTCGGCCATGGTATCAGCATGAGGGGACTGTGTCTGTCACAGAGAAGACGGGTCTGATCCTGTGCTGCCCTGCGGAGGGGAAGATGTTGGTGCAGTTATAGCAAGGATTTATTTGGCCACAGGGTTGAATATCAAATGAAACAGACATTGAGAAAAAAGCAAAACCATATTCCTTTTCCTTTGCTTCTTTTTATGACTACTGCTCAAAAAACGGTGTGGTTTCACATTCTTTGGAAATAAACCACTTTTTGTAGTAAAAATGGAATTTGTCCAAGGCATTGGACATCATATAGCCAAGTCAAGGTTCAAGGGATAGGTAGCGTCTCTTACAGTCGACAAAAACCAGACCAGTTTTGAGGCACACAAGCCCTTCTTCAGACCCTGCATATTCACAGCTAAAACCTGTTACTTCAACAAAGAGGACAGGAAAAGGTACGAGAAACCAGAGGCTTTAACATACCTGCCAAAGAATAGATTGGAATGGATCTCTTAATCCTACAGGCAGGAAGGTACTGAGATCCATGATGGGAATTACAGCCAAATCATTTCAGGCTAGAGATAAGCAGGTTTTGGTATAAATTTTCAACAGGGATGAACATTTAGCCATTGGAAGCATCTAGCAAGAACTATAATAGAAAGCCTGTCCCTTCAAGTCTTAAAATCAAGACAGATATCCTTCTGAAAGAGTTTCTCTAGCTCAGCAGCAGGACTGTGCTGGATGCAGCTATTCTGGGCTTAGATTAAATTAAAGGATGATAATGGTCCCTTGTCTCTGAATCTGTAAAAGAAAAGTACACTTAAAAAAAAATATGTGCTGGTGTCACTCGTGCCAACTTGTGACTCAACTGCAACATGCGCATATTTCTCACAGTTCGGGATTTTTCCAAATAACTCTGTGTTCTCAATGGGTTCATTATGAGCCTCTGAAAGAGCATTGTTAACATCAGCCCGGGACAGAGCCTCCGCTCCCTCTGCTTCCGTCCCCTCCCCAAACCCCGGCCATCCCGGGGAACGCTGCTTCCATTGGGTTTTCCCGATGAAGATAAAGCAAATCAGGCTGTCAGCATGTGTCTGATTAAGAATTTTCTTACTGTGCTTAAAAAAATAAAAAGGGCTTTGACGGATAACTGGAAAAGTGCAATGTCGCAGATGTCCAAGAGAAGTTCCTGAGACACCATATAAAAACAATATTTCTCTGGAAGAGAACAAAACAAACCAAAACACAACAGGAATTCGTGGTCCCTCAATGAAAACATTATAATCTTCCGCAAGTATCGCATTAACTGTCTGAACACTTTCTTCACGCCTATGGATGCCTGCCTCTGAAGGCATCACTTTCCATGTACAGAGAAAGCACTTTCTGTGTAGTTTGATTTTTATGTCAACGAGCGTTATCCTCTGCCTTTTCCCAAGCAGAGTTTAAGAACCATGAGAACAACGTCTGGTCCCTCGGGGACCAGGCGGTGGAAGGGCAGAGCCCTGCTGCCTCTCCTTCAGCACGGGCGGGCAGTCCAGCTCCCCGTCTCCTCTGCCGGGCGCCTCAGAGGCGGGGGCTTTGCGATTGCATGGCTTGAACTGCAAAGAATTTCACAGTTTTCCAGTAATGCATAATATCGGTATAATTTTTATCAACCAAATGAACTTTGGTTTCAGAACGAATACTAAATTAGTCTTTTTTTTTACTTTTGTCCGACAATTATTGAAAGCCAATTTCAAGAATCTAATCTAGCCTTCTGGGGAAGTATAAACTGGTTGTGAAAGCTAGCTCCACGCGAAGCATTTACTGCTGGCCTGGGTAGGAAGGCTCTGCTCCCACCCGCCAGGCATCTCTGCCGCAGCACCTCTGGCTTTCCCCAGGGATCTCACCTCCGTGTTCAGCCCTGCCTGGCGGGCGCTGCCAAGATCCCGGCACAGGGCTCTGTAGCTGCAGGCAGCGTGGGCCACCAGACCTGGAGGGGTGTGGATATTTCCCTCCCCGCTACCCCAAACCTGGAACGGAGCATGGATTTATTCTCTCAGTACAAACATCACAGGAGATTATAGGCTTGAACAGGCTTCCAAAGCACCATTTCTCTCTCTTTTTTCCTCATCTCATTTTCATCCCATTTCTGTTTCTCTGATTCCAATTTCAAATTCTGGAATGGCAATTGAGAGACTTTTGCTTATGAGCAGCAGCAAAAGCTACCAGTAACTTAATGAGCGGACAGCACTGGCATGCAAACAGCCAAGCAGCAGCTTTTGAGTAGCATATCTCCATCCTCCTCCTGCCCATGCTCAGGCTGCCTCTCCTCGGGCTGGAAGGGAGAGTGTCCGTCCTCGTCTGCATCTGCCTGCCCTGCATGGCTGCACTGCGCACTACCATGTGGCCGTGGGGACCTGGTTCTCTTTCAATCCATTTGCAACAATAGAAAAATGATGGGTTTTGGGGTGGTTGGGTGGGGTTTTTTTCAGATCCATTTTCTGGTTTTGTTTGCCATTAAATCCTAACTTAATTTCAGATGTGCCTGTGGCAGACAATTTTAGTTAAATGCCGCCTTGACTGCCAGAATACTTCTACCGTACTTTGTTTTTTAATCCCACTAAGCTGAGAACATCTTTCGCTTAGTTTGGAGAGACACAGCTGAAAAAAAAAGAGCACAGAAGGCCCGTTTTTAAAAATGGATGTGTCTGTGCAGCAGGGATGGAGTTTGGTTTCTCTTACTTGTGTCAGTAGTGCCCGACCCTGCCGCGAGCCCGGCGGTTACTGCTGCCAGCCGAGACAGTGCCGCGGCCGAGGGCTCGCTTCTGCAAGGGCAGAGGAGAAGGACACAGAGGAGACCTTCATCCTAACATCCCCTTCCCCTGGGGTGCTTTAGTGACCTTGATCCTGCCTAGATGTTACCCCTGCAGAAATCCTCATGAGGCAAGAATTGTATTCATGGTTTCCTGAACTGCAGACCCGGCTTCATGGGTGGGACGGGTTCCCGTGCCACGGTCTGTGTTGTGGGAACACAACGTACAGCAGTGCGTCATCTTTCATGGTGAGCTCTGGCTTTACCCTTCCGTGAAGAAATCTTACAAATGACTTAATTTCTGCCCAACCAATCCTTTTCCTGTAGGTCGTTTCCTTTGGCACGAGCAAGTTGCCCCCAAATCAACAGCATTCCTAATCAGCTCACAGACACCACCGGTCACTCCTTCCCACAGACAGGTCTCCCCCGCGGGGCAGGTCATCTACCCCTTAAAACGATGCCCTCTAAGAGCACACTCCTCAGTACCAGGTGTTTCTGCTGCAGCCCTCCTTGCCCCTGCTCCCCTGGGCTTTTCCCAGCGGAGCTTTGTTCCCTGCTTCCCACCCCTCTGGGAGCACCCACAGGCCCTGGTGCTCCTGCCCTGGAGGGGCTCCTGGGGGCTCCTCTCCTGGCTCAGCCACGACTCGTCGCACGTCCCACGTGCTGGGTTTTACACCGGGCAAAGCTTGGATGGAGGAAGGGTCAAGCCCTAAGCCTGTGCCTCAACCAAGGAGCTTGTCACTCTGGATTTCTGGCCAAACCCTGCATATTTCTGCAGAAACCTGTGCTCTTCCCCTTCCCAGGCAGAGCTGGGGCCTCTCCAGTCGCTCACGTGCTGCCTGGCCAGCTGCTGGTGTGGCACCTTCCAGGTGTGGCCACTGGTTTTTCTTAAAGCACAGTGTTCTTCATTAATTTTGTATTTTAATACATATTTATGCTGCTATTATTAGGTAGTGAGCTGCTGTGTTATGCTAATATTAGACGTTCCTGGCAAAAAAAAAATCATTTAAATTCCTCCTGCTCCCAAGCTCAGACAAATGGAAGAAGACCTTGGTTTGGTGTCCCTCCAGAGGGTTTGTTGTAGTCCAGCCCTGCTAACATCTTGTTTCTGCCTCAGTGGGAAGAGAAACAGGACCCAAAAGCAGCTCTTGGTCTGCAGCACGACCAGGGTTTGCAGACACCGGGGTAGGCTCCACGTGGCCGGGGGTTTGCGGTGAACACGAGCCTCAGGCACGCATGCTGAAGGGTGGGTTAAGGCTTTATTTGTTGATCAGATGATTCATCTTCCTTGTTGGATCTTTGTTTTAGATCCAGTTTCCAGGGCATTTGAAAAACAAAACAGAATCAGTTTGGTTACCTAAGTTGATTACTGTGTTTGTTATTTAAAACAGCAAACTTCTATTAGTACACGACAGGACAAGCGCCTCTATTCCTTCAAAGGGACAGAGCCGTGTCCTCCAGCTCAACCCAAGCCCTTGCTCCCGCTCCATTCAATTGCTTTTCTCCTCCGACTCAGTGGCATGAGCACAGCATCCCCTTCCAGTGGAGCATCTCCCCCCAGCCCACCACGTCACCCCCAAGCATCTCCATCTTACTCCATGGCTCCTTCCGACATCTGGCAAGCACAATCAATCCCTCCCAGCTCTGCCTGTGGAGGTGAACCCGTTGCTTGCTTAAATACAGCCCGGGCTATTTGATTACCTTATGCCCTATGCAAATCTTGCCAATGCCGCTACCTTTCCAGTAATCTCTTAATTCTCTTGACTCTCTGGGAAGATGCTGCGGCTGGATTTCAGGCACATACTTCAGCGCAAGGCTTTGCATGCAAGTGTCTTGCTGCACGTTTGGCTTTAGGCCCAGGGCTGGATTTAGTCATACAGTGTTAATTTTAAATTCTTTAAAAAACTGAGGGTGAAGTGGGGAGGGTGGCTGGAGATTTCTGCTTTATTAATGTCAGGGAAACAGATTCAGCTTTGTGGCACAGCAGAGAAAAAAATCAAAGAAAACTGGTTTTGGTGGAATTTCCTTTTGCTTTTGACAGGAAACGGGTCAGGAGCCGAGTTCACCCTGTGCCCGCAGAGCATCCCCAGGGCCACCCGCTCCACCCGGCCTTCCTCAGCTGGAGGGGAAGGAGACGTTCCGGCTCTTTCTGTGGCAAAGCCTAGCTCTACAAAAAGGCCCCGTTTCTGACAAATCCAGGGTTTCCAGTGAGACTGGGAAGTGCTGAGAAAGGGAGATCTGTGCAGTGGGGGGGGACTCGGGGCTGGGGGTCCGGACGTCCCCGCAGCGGCACGACCTGGAGTCCCCTCTTGCAGCAGGCAGCAATGCCGAGGGGGGCATCCACATCGGGATTATCCACCCTGTCAAATTGGTCCTCAGCTGTAGGAAAAAAGTGAAAGGTGAAATGCTTGCACGTGCTTGCCATGCAAACTTCTCTGTGAGTTTCTACCAATTGCTTTCGGGCAGAGTCCTTGCAAATGACAACTGGGGGGTGCGGGCAGTCTGGGGCTGCGAAGGGAAGGTCCCCTGCCTCGCCGAGCCCCCATGCACCCCGGCCCACGGGCAGGGCAGGGAGCAAGTGTGCAAAGCAAGTACGCGGCTCCAAACCCGTGCTGAGCCGGAGGATTACATAAAGCATCCCATCAGGAAATAGAAACGCCACCGTATGACTCATGCAGCCAGCATCTCGCTGGAACTGTGAATTTCTTCTTTCATGAAAATGTTTTGGGACTTTTCTGGAAATTCATAGTCTAGAGTTTGCTTTCAGGAACGGTGTGAGCAAATATTCACGGACATTTTTCCCAGTGAAGCCTGAATAGCAGCTAACTGTTGTCAGGATGTGTCAATAAAGACCACAGGAAAGATGAAAGCAATGCTATATTTTGTTTGATTTTTTTCCATGGAAGACGGCTCAGACTGCTTGCTCTGGGCTGGTCCTGAGCTGCAGACCTGTCTCTGTCACCTGGACCCCCCCGTGCACAGGCAGAGCTGTGCAGGCAGAGCAGAAGGGTATGGCCCTCGGTTTTCTGCAGATGCAGGGATTATGCTTTTGCAGGTGGCTTTTATTCTAATAGAGAAACTGGGATCAGCCACCTCTGCTGGGTGTCGGAGCCCGAAGCCACGCCACGGCTGCAGCTGCCAGCAGGTTGTCCCCAGCCCACGGCCCCCAGACCTGTGGGACTGGCCCCTGCCCTGCTGCTGGTCCCAGGCGAAGAGCCAACCTCTTATTCTCACGATGAATAATTAGCTTTTTAACAGAGAAGCTTTCTGGTGTGTGAGGAAACACTGCTTTGCACAGGAAGACCCTTTTTTTTTTTAATTGGGGATGATTGAAAGATAAATGATCGATAGCAGCAAGAACAGGCTCTCTATGAACCTTGACATGATTTGTAATAAACCTTGGCTCCCTGGAAATACATATCATGTGTTCACTGGAGATGATGTATGATTAAGATTGGTACTTTTTTTATACCTCATTTTCAAAGCATACATACCAGAGTGAGCAATATTCAGGTCTTCATAGAATGTGCTTCAGGAAAAAATATCAAGGGTCTCATCTCAGCTTTGGTAAATTGATATAAATGATATGATATAAACTCCTCCATGAGGGGTTCCAAAGCGTTTTAATTTGCCTGTTTATTTGTTTTTAACTTGGTTTTTAATAGGAGCCAGGTCTCTGGCAAAGCTGGTCGTGGCAGGGCTGCCACAGGCAGGGGCAGTGCCTGCCTCTGGGCTGATTTGGTGGTGGGACCCTTGTGTCCTGCCCACAGGTCTCTCTCTTTCTCCCTCCCACTTAATTTATGCTAATATTCAAATACTATATGTTTGGCTCCAAAATATCGCTGCTTCCAGTTCCTAGATTTCTCGGGAGAGGGTGAATAAAGGTGATTTGCTAAAATGGGGACTTAATATTCAACTTTCTGTATCATTCACCCATTTTTGATGGTTTATTATGATTGAAGGTACAACTCCATTGAGAGATCAGTGCCTGCTGAAATTTTAAAAAGAATGGGAAAATTGTATATGGTTATAGAATTTTTGATATGCATGTTAGTTTTAATCTGAGCAACATTATCATAATTTAACAGAGGAGATGTGAAACATTCAGATACAATAGCTGATGTAATTAAATGTAGAAGGGAGTTGCAGGGAAATGACAGGTTTCCATTTTCAGTACAAACACTCTTCCAAAAATTACGGGTGCTCAGCAACAAATATGACACCTATCTAAATTCAGGAAGTACAAAATGTTCATATTCATATTAAAAGAGAATGTGGAATCAGAAATCAGACTGAACGGTGGAAATGGTGTAGTGGCGAAGACCGCGTCAGAAGAGAGGGAGGCATGGCTGATCTCGCCGGCTCTGAGCGGCACCTCTTCTGAATATTAGAGTATAAAGCCTGACACTGGTTTTGCTGTGGAAGGCTAAAAGTGGTGCAGTTCTGCCTTACATCCAATTCACACGTTGCAACTCCTTTTTGTTTTCTGAGTGGTGGCGACCCTGCGTTGTTCCGGAGAGCTCCTGCCCAAGCTCTGAACTCCTCCTCCTCCTCCTCCTCCTCCTCCTCCTGCTCCCTGCAGCCCTGTGCAAGGGTCTGGCAGGACGGGGCTGTGGAATGATGCTGTGCTTTCTAGAACGTTACAGGGATGGAGGGTGTCGGCACTGAGTCGTACCGCACGGAAAGAAGAGGACCGGGAGGCGCTGCGTGGGAGATGGGGAGGAGGCAGATTAGTGGGTGTTCGCTGACTTTATTTGCTTTATGGAAATGCAACAATTGCCTCCATTCAGCAGATGAAGAAATGAGTCACAGAGAAGTTGATGGTTTGCACGTAGCTGTGTAGGACATCTGTGTCACATCAGGCGGCGGAGGCCTCCCCACCGGCTGGCCTCTACCCCAGCCTCCATCCTTCCTCCTCTCCCTTCGTGTCCGTCGCCAGCTCGTTTTCGCCCTGATAAGCTGAAACGCTGTGCGGTGAGGGCACGTCAGGGCGAGGGGGTTTCTCTGAGATGGGAGCCTCTGCAATAGCAGAAGGGACTTGCTTTAATGTCAACTATTCCATTACTGAAAACTAGGGGGAAGAATTACACCGGGCTGGGAGCCGCCGATAAACAGGCAGCTGGCACAGGGAGGGAAATTTCTTTCTTCTATTACCTTGCGCTTCTGCAAGTCACAACTTTGTCAGTCAATGCCTAGCTGCAGATTTAGAAACCCAACTGCAGACTCCCCGTCTTTTCCATGTCTATTTGTGTCTCAGCCAGCAGCACACCACCAGGCCAGATGCTCGGCGGGGAGGGACTGGTGCACGGCCAGGGAAGCGGGGGGATAGCATCCTTTACCCCGGCTGCGCAGCTCCGCTGGTGCCTGCAGACAGATAGGGAAACCAGAAGTGGGAACAACAGAGGTATTCACCTTTCCCTGGTAATTCTTAAAGCAGGAGGGGAGCGACATGGGGTTGACCGTGAACTTGAAATGGCTCAGATTAAAACCGAAGCGAAACAGCAGAAACTCCTTGCTCCAGCTGAGGAGCTTGTGGAAATAAAGCTGGAGAAAGGTCAGATCCACTGCTGGCGTAAATCAACGTCGCAGCCCTGGCAGGAAAGAGCCGGGCCAGTTCATACGCGTGCAGGACCTGGACCGCGAAGCCCAGCCGCGGAGGGGATGCTAATTAGTGTTTGCTGGTGTGATTAAAGCAAGCCAGGAGCGAGCGAAGGTGGGCTGGTTTGGGGAGCGCTCCCCAGGGGAAAGGCAGGTTTGCAGTTTCGCAGCTCAGGTTTCCCCGGCTGCAGAGACCGTTGCCCTTCTCGTCTCCGACGGCCAACCGCAGCAGTGCTTTTCTGCTGGATAAAATCCACCGGCTGGGAACGAGAGCCAAACACGCGGGGCTGAGTGTTAGGCAGCCCTCACATGCTAAACCTGGGAGCACAACGGGAATCCCTGAGTGAGGCCAGCGCGGGGACAATGCGGGGATGGCACCCAACCCTACTGGAGCCCAGGGGATGGAGGGCCCTGCAAAGTGCCAACACGTGAAGGACGGATGCCCGCTTCCAGTTTGCACGAACCCTATAGAAAACAGGGAAATTAAACGTCTTTGCATTGAACAGTATGCAAATCCAGGCTTCTTTGAATATCTTCACACAGAGAGTTTGCTGGAAAAGTACACAGCTGCATGGTAGTGAAATCCTCTCCAATGACTGGTTAGAAAAACAGAAGATTTGGTGCTGCTTGTAAGACTTCCTCCTCCTCTGTTGCAAAGCTCGTTTGCTTGGTAGACAGTTCTCATGATCATTTCAAGCAGAAGGTAGTGATGGCGACTTGGCAAGACCCACACTGAAAATCCGTATTTGGATCATGAATCAGTACCATAATTTCTGTGTAAAGGAACATTTCAGGAGGATTTATAGCATAGCATGCTAACATCAGATCCGCTTGTCACAGATCGTGTTAAAGGCTACAGATAAAAGGTTTGCAGTTTACAGCCCTGGAAAATTAGAATGAATTCCCTGCTGTGAGCACAGAGCAATGACTAGCCGAAATCCTTCCTGAGACACTAAGTTGGACCAAGAGCCGCAGCTGACTGATGACAAAAACAACTCCAAGAACATGATTATGTACCTGGACATTGCAAAACCAAACCCCCGGGGGACACGCAGGCCAGGGCCAAGGCAGCAGCGCTCAGCACAGCATCACCGCACGGGGAGCGGTGGTGGCAGGGCAGTGCGGACAGTCCCAGCTCGGCGTGTGCAGACATGGCATGGCTTCACTGCCATGGCAGCAAGCTGGTTAACCCTGACAAAAGTTAGGGAGTATAAGGAGTTGGCTAAAAAATAAGTGAATATATTTGGAGAGGACAGTTTTTCTGTACACTCCTTTCTTTGCTGAAAAGACTTTCTGCTTTTTAATTCAGGACCTCTGGCCTGTAATGAAAATCTTTTCCTAGTCAGTTATTTTTTTTTCTTATTTAAAGTTAACACCTTATCATGTGCACAGACTGTACTTCTGCTGCTGCAGAAGTCTGGTATAAAACGATGCTGATGTGAACCAATCCTCCCCCAGCTCCACAGCCAGGTACCGGCTGAATTCAGGGAAGTCCAGACCAAACCCAACTTCCACGACTAACCTGCCAATGTCTAAATGGCTGAAACCTCATTTCTAAGCACACAAAATTATTATAGCTTTATCCAGCTAAAGTTCAAAATTATTCAAAATTAAAGAGTTTCACTTAAAACTGCAATCCAATCTATGCACCCCTGAACAAAATCAGTCACACACCAGGCAAGCACACAGAAAACAAGAACTCTGCTTTCAACACACAATTAGGAAAGACTCAGTGGACTCATTCAGATTTCTTCTGTGAGATTTTAGGATGTTCAAGCTCAAAACGCAAAGTAAAATTTCAAAAACATTGAAACTAATACGTAGAAAAAAATTAAGAAGTTTGCCGAAAAAGCTTCTAAAATGAGAGCACAGAATTTTTCACATAGAAGAGATGTACAAAATCTCTATGAACATGTTTTCTCTTTTCAAAAGCTGTTTTCTAAATGTCAGTTTTATCGCCTTTTTTTTAAACCATTTATGACCATATGTGTTTTTATGATATTCACAACATGCTTGTGCCACACAAGATGCAAATGTAATTTCCTGTTATAATGGCACAATATGCATAGCAACAAATGAGAAATGAGTGACACAAAATAATGAAAAGTGGCTCTATGTGTGTGTGCGCCTGGAAGGGGTTTTTTTTCCCCTAGAAGGGAATTACCCGGAGCATTGACAGGGGGTTCAGGCTCCTATTCCTGCACAGCCGGTGCCCACATGTGGGGTTTGGCCAAAACTCATTCCAAGGTGTCTTTCAACTCTTCAATTAGCAATTAGAGAAACCTCTTCGCCACAGATGCCATCTCTTTGTACGAGCAGGAGTTGGATTGTCCACTAATTGCCCTATTACAGCTTCACCCACTCCAGCGGGTCCTTTCACCAGGTGATCCCCGTTTCCATCCTGTCTGGACGAGCCCGAAGGACTCTTGTGCAAGAAGGTGGAGGAGCGGGCATCTCGCCGGAGCGGCAACCTGGGGCCGGTGGGAGCAGCTGACCTTGGAGAAAGATTAATCGCGCTGGGTCTGTGCATCCCTGCGAGGCGGTGTGAGCTCTTGCAGCGTATGCAGGACTTGGACGCGTGCTCGGAAGCGAAAAAGGTGAAGGGAGTTAGCAAAAATGGCTGGAGGAAGACATAAAATAGCAAGATGACTTGGCATAATTAGTCAAACGCATTGCACCAAGTCTTAAGAGAGAGCTGCTGCCAGTCCAGCTCTCTGCTTCCTCTGCACAAACGCTGCAGTAAGAGGTGGTGCCACCCATGACGGGACAGTGTGGGGACAGCGAGGGACGAGAAGAAAAGGAAGAAAAAGGAGACCAAGAGTAGGGCAAGGAGGGGAATAGCGATTCCCCTGCTGAGCCTCCCGGCCCCTGGCACCACTTGCTTCTTGAACTGGGAGTCCTCCAGAGATGGGAACTCCTCCACCTCTACCACATGGAAATCCTGATCTCCTCCAGGGATAAAAACTATAAGTTTTTACATTGGCAATGCTGCTGCTCTCGCTTTCAGAGCAGTCGTTGCTGGCTGTCTGGGCCGGGGCCACAGTCACCTCGGGAGGTACCCCTCCTCCCAGGCTTGCAACCTCACGGCACCGCAGCCTTTCATGGAGCAAGCTGTACTGTTGCTCCTGGTAACAGCCGCATACGACAGCACATCTCGCAGCTGACCTAATAAGAAATGCAGAGTGAGATGCTCCCTGGGGCTAGCTTTGCCCCAGGACATGTGCCGCACGCCGCCCTGCCGCCGGGAAACACCGCCGTGCCGTCGCACGGGGCGAAGGTGCAGCATCGCCCGCACCCACCTCCCCCGCCCAGCGTCCCCGGGT
>NW_008824676.1:1007500-1010711 GCF_000699105.1 Pygoscelis adeliae
GGCCGAGGGCACCGGCGGCGTGCCGAGGGGGGGGGCTTGACTCCCTGACCATCCGTTACTCAATAACTGAACAAAAAGGGGCTTTCAGGCAGTGCAGCTGACAGCGACTAATATTACACCGCAAAAATGTATTTTTAAACCAGCTGCAAACTTCAAAAGCCTCAAGTGAAATATTTTATTTCCTATTTTAAGCAAGCTCTGAGTGCACGACACATTGTGACTGGGGTTGGTTGGGAAAATGTTTGCTGAAACAGTTCCTTGCAGGAAAAAGCTGTTTGAAAAAACACAGTTTTGTCAAGAGACCACATCACGCTTGGCACAAAAGAAATTACACGGAAAACTGTTTTGAAACAAAAAAGTGCATTCAAAGTTTTCATTAGCTATTTTAAACAGTTCGATTTTTTACAATGTTTTCATTTTATGTTCCTATTATCTTAACGGTATGACATATTGCCCCTTATTATGTCAGAAATAAGGATGCTGAAATATTTTGTTATTTTCATCCTGCTTATTAATTATTAAGGAAATTTGCAATTAAGTATCAATTGAAACATTTTATCCTCTCAAGAACAAAGTACTTTGCATTATTGTAAAATGATTTGAAAGCCTGATTTATGGCTTTATCTGAGAATCCACCATTGATTACACCGTGTTTCGGAGTCTTACTTGCTCTTCACAAAATGCCAAACCCTCCCAAATACACATCGCTGGTTTTGCAAATTGATAGGCGGAGAGGAACCGTTAGCACAGCCAGTGCTGACACACGCTCCGCTACCGAGATCAATAATCTAGGACAAACGATACATATATCAGCTCGGAGAATTTAAAACATCTGAGATGAAATTTTGAAAAACAGAGCAGAGAGTCCAAAAATAGGAATAGGCAGGGAAATCCCGTTTCCTGAGAAATTTTAAGCACATTTGTACATTTTTTTCCAGCTGGGAGCAAGTGTCAAGGCGTTATCCTTTCTCACAAAGTGTAAATCGAGAGTTTGGGCTAGTTCTGGCTGTGACCTTGGGTGACACATACAGTCTGTTAAAAAGGGAAAAAAAAAGTCGTTGTACTTAAAATATTCATACCTCGGCTTGCAGACTGACGTGTGTAGCGGTTCGGAGGAAAACATTCCTCAGGGCTTCAGCCGCCTGATTTTACCTTTTGTAGGAATTACTCATTGAATAATAAATTTCTATGAATTATTTACAGATTTTTCGTGTAATACACTGGAAGACAATTCCCACCTTGATGTGCATTCTTAAGCACGCAACTTTACCGTGACTTCCGAAGGCGATCCCCCCCCCCCCCGCCCCCTCCACCGAAAAAAAAAGCGCTGACCCCTGCTCCTCACACCGCGCCGAGGTCACAGGTTGAAGTCCCGGCGGAGACCAGGTGTGGGCTTCCTTCACCATCTGTGAATCCGGGATGAAATATTCCTGCCGCGCCGGTAAAAGGCAGATGCCTGGGTGCGCAGGCTGCGTGCCTGCGCCCTGCCTAACCTGGGGATGCTCTGGGAGGCAGCGGGGGTGACGGGGGAGCACGGGCAGCCGCACCCTCGCCCTTCTCCTGGTCCTGCTTGTAGGCACGTGCCTAGAAATGGCACTTGGGCACACTAAAGCACAGCAATAAGGCACGATAATTTCCTGCAAGTGCTGCAAAAGCAGCTGATGGAATTAATCACACATAAAGCTTGATTCAAATTGATCATCTTTTCCCATTTATAAGTTGTGTCTCCCAAGTTATTTGAGTACAGGGCAGGCACCCGTTGGCTCGCCTTGCCAACCTGTGGTGCCTTGGTACCTGCAGTGCTTCCTCAGTCGCTGCTGGGCATTCATCTGTCTCCGGTAAGGCACGAGGCACCAACCCGTGCCGGGGGGCTGCCGGGGGCTCCTCGCCCAGGTGCTGCCTGTGAGCAGCTGTATGGCGGCCCAGGAAGGCTCTGGAGAGCAGCAGGCGCAATAGGGGCAGAAGGACACTTCGGTGGACGCGTGGTCATACCAGTGTTCGCGTGCACAGCAAAGTTCATGAAGATTCGCATGAGCATAGCATCCTCGCATAAGGACGCTGCGGACGGCCGCATGACCCGTCAGCGTACCCGGTCACCAGTCTGGACCAGTGGCCAGCGTGCCACCAGCATCTCAGGGTGTGCGTTCACAGGCGTAAATCGGGGGGTTGTCCTCATCGCCCATTTCCATGCATGGACCTTTTCTCACCCTGCACTCTCAGACCCACCTGAGACCCTCGCCCGTACCGTCAGGTTGGTTTAGGACATGTCCCACCACTGTCGCCTGAAACCAGCTTTCTCCGAGCCGCAGCTGGGCGGCACGGCCAGGGCGGACGCCCAGCGCAGGTCCAGCCCGGCTGTCAATGGGGTGGCAGTGCTGGGACCCAAAGTGGCACCAGGCAAAGCACCAAACGCTGACGGAAAGGAAATGAATTGAATTTTACTCCTCGACAAATACTCTGGAACCGCACCGGGGAAAGTCAGACAATTAATTAGGAGTGGAGGAGCCATTTCAGTGGGGTTGTGAGAGGGTGCAGCTCCCTTCGCAAGGAGTCAGGGCTGCGCTCGCTCACCCCTGGGCTGGAGCTGGACGGGCATCTCCCTCACGCACTTACAAATAATACGCAGAGGGATTTTTTTTTCCGAATGTGTGCAATATCATGTTGTCCTAATTTAGGAGCTTTTGTATCTCATCATAAAGAGCCCTAGAACAAGAGGATTAAGGGAAAACTCTTTGAAAATCAGAGCCCATGTTATTGCTTCTTGATGGACTAACAATTCAGATCTAATTGATCACGGCATTAATTATACATAATCTCTATGTACTCGGGTAGCCTTGTGGGATATTTCTAATCAAATTAAAACTAATTCAAAGCAATCTGACATTACAGAATGTTTTGTCTCTATTTTAGGACAGGGAGTCAGGGGATATGAAATGCATATTACATCTTGATCTGAGTGCATGCACTGTAAAAAGGCCTCTAATATAATCACTTCCACGCAGCGGTGATTATGAGTACAGTAGTCGTGTGGCTCACAGAAATGATTTTTTAAAAAATAAATTAAACTGGCAAAATGAAAAAGCTGCTAAGTCGAAATGTCAGCATGAGTAGGTGAGCTGACGCTTAAAGCGGGAGCTAGGGAGGACAGCGGGCGGCTCTCTGCCCTGGACAGCACACGGCACACCTCCAGTCAGCAAACCGTCGAGGGAAA
>NW_008824676.1:1010733-1035402 GCF_000699105.1 Pygoscelis adeliae
CCTAATAATATATATACATTTGTGGATTAGAGGGCTTTTCATCATCTTTAACTGAAAGCATGGGTAGATATGTTTTGATTTCTTTTTATGAAAACACTGTGAGGAGTTGGGAGGATGTATTTAAGTTAAAAATAGTGGTTTTAATTGAAAGTAAAAAGGCAGTGCGCTTACCTCACAGCTTGAATGGAGCCCATCCAAAAACACACAGCAAGAAAAAAGGAGCGGGGATGCGATGCTCATCTGGTGTAAATCAGCGCGGCTTTATGGGCTTCATCCCGCCGAGGGTCTGGCCCCACTTACCGCCTTCCCCCGCTCCCGGGGGGACCAGCCCCGGGGCCCCTGGCAGGAGGAGGGCGGCGGAGCCCGGCGGGGTGCTGGGTGCCGGGGGGCTGCCGGGGGCTCCTCGCCCAGGTGCTGCCGCTCGCAGCTCCCCTTTGACCCGAACCTGTTAAAATCTTTGAAGGTTTCACGTTAGCGGCTCTCTGTATGTTTAGAATAACAGAACACTTTGGAAACTTCAATAAAAAGTGGTTTATTGATTCTAATTAAATCTTTTTTTTAAAAGGTATAGCAGACACCGATCCTAGTTAACTTTAATTTAGGACTGACATTTACATGCTGCCTAAGAAGTGGGAATTCAGAGTGGACAATTCATTTTCATTTTGGTGAAAAATATCATTTAAATGCCAGAAAACTGCATATTTAACATTTGCAGTAATTAAGTGACTTTAATTTAATAATAAGTCTCTCTTGTCTCTATCTATTTACACTCATTCCTCTGTCTTGGCCTGGCACATTCTGTAGTGATTGAACTACTACTAATTACTTCTTTTCAACTATAAATATGCTCTAATACTTTTTTCTAGCCAGGTAGCACGTTTACTATTTAGCCGATAATAACTTTTTGTAACGAAATCCTTAATTCGGGGGCTTCTTTCATACGACAAGATTTTGTGTCTATCCCGCAGCAGAAACAAGTCTAGACTAACCAGCCTGCATCTGGTCTGGGCGTAAATTCCTCTAAACCACCATCTGGAACGGTTTTCATATAAACACAAAGAAAATTCTACACTAAGCCCCCCTCCACCCTTAGACATCCTTGAACTGTTGTTAAAAATTTCACTTTTTCTATTTTCCTCCTTGGTAGCACTTTGTTTTACAGGGCACCACATGCAAATACAGAGCCCCCATTTTAAATTTTCTGATCAAAGATGGGGATCCAAGTATTTTCTCAGCACTCTGCGTCAAGACCCGGTGGGTAGCACCACGTTTCCCCCCTGACCCTTTCCCGGTTTCTCCTCTATTTTCTACCCAAAGTGCAGAGGGAGAGAAACGTGGTTTCCCTCAGCAATTTCTCCCTTGGTGCAAACACCCCTTAGGGGCTTATACTGCATGAGGAGCTAAACCTTTAAAATTTGATCTGGATTTCATGCTGAAATGTTAAAAAAACATCCTTCCCATCTTCTGATGCAAAATGAGCTGACGTGTCAAACTTTAAAATATTTCTGAGCCATGGTGGGACTCCAAGTAGAAGTGAACAAATTTGGAGAGAAACTGCAGGGGAAATTCAAGGGGAAATTCAGCAAATAATGCTGTTTGCGCTCCCAGGCAGCCCCCGCCTTGCTTTTGGTGCCCATCGCTGTCCTGTGCCAAACCTGCCTGTGTGGACCAAGTCTTCTGCGGGGTGCAGACCAGTGCGAGCCCACTGCAGCCGGTCCTCGCAAGAGCAGCCCTCAACCCTCCGGCCCACCCAAACCGGCTGTTGCCCTTCAGCCAGCCCTTCTCTTGTCCTTACAAAATGCACAAGTAGCAAGCACCTGAGGCTCTGTGCTCTTGCAAGATACCCTTCACCTTGGGTCGCTTCGCTGTCTCGCATCCATACATCTTAAAGTGCTTTGATGTCCAGCTCTAAGCTGCTGCTGTGCCTCTTTGCTGACTGCTGAGGATTTTGCTCCATATGTTATCGCTAGAAGTGTACGTGTGTCAAAACCCTTTTTGAGCAGAGTTAGCTTAATGATACCTATTATTTAGGAACTGTAAATCAGTTTAATATTGTAATTAAGCCATTCAGTACCTTCAGACACACGGTGTACTGGAGTCCTTACGACCATATGGATATGTGGTGGGAATTGCGCAGCTCGACACACTGGGATTTAGCCATATGACTCCCATTAATAAACAGGAGGTATGGAACGCAGCCGGGCCGCCCAGTCTGACACCCTGCAGACCCAGCAGCACTGGGCAGAGAACTGAGGGATTCGGGCACCTGACACGGCTGCGTATCAGAGGCAAAGGCCATCATAAAACACTGAGGTCTGGTCCTGGGAAACCATCCCGCACCCCATCCCCCTGGGTGGGAGGCAGGGGGGAGAAGCAGCTGGAGCAATGTGAAGGAGGCAGGGTGCAGGGCTGGGGGCTCTGATACCAGCCCCAGCTTTGCTCCTTAGAGCGCGGGTTTTCAGCAGAGCTCCCTGGCTGAGGGGGTAAATCCCGAGGGGGGTCCCAACACTGCACCAGACCAGAGTCCCGCGGGGGGAAGCGGGGACCCTCTCACCCCGCCTTGGGCAGCCGCTGCAGGGGACCTCGCACTATTCTCCGTCCTTCTCTCCGGTCAGCCGACAGCGATTTCTGCCGGCAGAAGGGCTGAACGTTGGGTTTACCCACCCATGTACGTATCTTAGCCCAACAGATTCATTGCGGACAAGCTATTCTCTTAAATGACTCCGATTATTTATAATTTAGTAATTAGTCCTAATTAATATTTCAAATGCGGTTGAGCCCGGAACCCAGCAGGAAGGTTGTGATGGCAGGATACTGCCCGGGCAGCTGGGTGTTGGCTTTCCCACAGCCTAGGCTTGCCAGGAACCGAAACACCGACCGTGTTTTGTTGCACCTGACCGAGAGATTTCAAAGTAACAAATTTCAGTGATTTTTCTGTTGTTTTTTTAAGAAGGGGAGTGGGGTGCAGCGGTTTTGCTCCCCAGCACCTGGGTCCCTTCCCCTGCGGGGCTGCAGCATCCCCCAGGCGGGAGGGTCCCACCTCGCCCTGCACCCTGCCGAACCACGGCTCCATGCTCCGCCAAGGTGCCCGGGCAAGTCCTTTTAAAATACATTTCAGAGATGAGTGGGGAAGAGCGCAGCTGCCCTCCCTGCAGCAGCGGAGACAGCCCACAACCAGCACTACCATGTGCGGAGAAAACCGCTCCTCAGATAGCTCCTCTTTATTACAGTAGATAACCCCTCGCAGATCGCTGAGGCTGGACTCAGTCAAAGAAATCTTGTGCTTCACAACAGATGTTTCTAAATGTTTGGATTTATTTTTTATGAAGGTTTTACAAGAATCAATTCCAGTTTATAAGGCTTTTTTTTTTTTTTCCCTCCCTTTTTTCCTGAGGACAGAAGAGGATTTGGAGAGTGCTTTCTTCTGTTCTGGTTGAAGTTTTACTTATTGCTTTTAAAAACTCCACAATTTTATGTAGGCTACAGCCTTTACAGACAGAGCCACTATCGCATTTCACAAATCACTATTTCTCGTACCGCGTAACACGTGGAATACTGGAGCTGCGAGGCTGTGAGCTGATAGATTTACTGGGCACAAGATGCAGAAGGAGAAATTAGCTCCATGCATGGCAGTAAACATTTTTTTATTTATTTTTAGGGAAAAAGGGGCTGCTGGTGGAGCCGATCTGCCTGTGAGAAGAGGGCGACCTGGGGGCTCCAGCCCTGCCACCCTGCATCCCGGGCAGAGACAGGGCTAGCAAGGTCCCTGAAATCCCCGGTCCCCGTGAACACGTGTGCACCTCCTGCCGAAAAACCTTCTCAGAGAGAGACTTCAGGCTCGGAGGTTTGGTCAGGTTTATCACTCAGTAATGCAGCTGTTCGGAGCTGGAACTGGGAAAAACGTCTATGGCTGAAGAAATCCCTTTAAACAACAGGAATGGCAAAGCCGGGGCTGGGGCGAGCACTCCCTGCCCTTGCAGCTGCCTGGCACTGCCAACCCAAAAATCCTGTTTTCAGCTACTTCTAAGTTTGCCAAATTTCCTACCGTGTGGCAATCTCCAGGTGACCTTTGGGTTTTGGGTTTTTTTTTCCCCACGAAAGTAAATTCAGCCATTTCTGAGAATGCGACTATGGAGAAATACATTCTTCCCATTTTAAAATATTATGTCAGGCTTTTCTTTTAGAATAATGTCGTATCGCACAGCTTGTATTCATCTATAGCATTTCTCACAGCGTCTCTGCTGTACTAGCGCGTGTATATATTTATAGAGAGAGAAAGTAAATATCATTTACAAGGAAAGGTCTCAGCCAAGGTATTTGTTGAACAATCTTCCTAAGGTGACTAGAAATTGATTTTTCTAGTAATGTCAAATTCTGTTGACGGAACAAAGATAAAAGGACAAAATATTTATTATGAAAACATGCCCCAATTTAAGTGGAGATCTGTTTTTAATAGTTTTTAATAGTTTTTAATAGCATAAATACAGAGCGAGTGGACCCGACGGGGGGAGAACACCAACATGTAATGCCCGGGTAGAAACCAAGACCAGAAACCCCAATAACGGGCCACGGCCCCGAGCGGGGAGCGCTCACCCAGCAAAGCATCACCTGGGCTCCCCCCCACCTAAGGCACCCCCCGGCAGGCGGCTGCGCAGCCCTCGCCTGCCGTGAGATGGGATCTTCTCTATTAGTTTTCAACCCTTGATCAAGTTTCCAGGCATTTTGTATTACACTTGATTTAGCTTTGCTAGACTAAGCACATTATTAATTGGTTCTCTTTTTATTTACAATACTATTGCTTGAAATATATACTACACTCGGTAATTGAATTTTTGGAATACAGTAATTAAAAAAGTCAAAAGAGCAATAAACAGAAGCGTTAGTAAATAATTGCATCTGAGAACGGGCATAAATCATCCAGATTAAATGATTTTATATCATATTTGAACTCTTTAATTTTAATTTATGGTTTCCAGACAATTTACAGCCACTGCTGACTTTGTTTTCCTCTGTCTGCCTTGTAGCCTTAGTGCTGATAAAAAGCTTTTCAAGAATTCTTAGATTTTTTTAAATATCATTTTCTCAGGTTGGTTTTTTTTTTTTTGCACTCTGCAGGGGTGAGCTGTATTCCAACACCGGGGTCAGCACAAGAGAAATAATCGGGAGACTGCTGCTGGCGTAGGGCTCGCCGGCGCGGCAGCAGTGAGAGTTTGGAGACGGGGGCAGAGCGGGGCTGGGGCGCAGGCAGAGGTGCTGCAGCGTGGGCAGGGTGAGCTCGGGGGCTGCTAAGACCCAGGACCGCTTGTCCCTCCCTGCTTGCCTTGCGTGGGCAAAGCCCCCGCTCACCTCCAAGGGTGTCCCCGAGCCCTCCCAGCCCGGCTGAGCTGCAACGCTTCTCCTGCAGCCCTTGTTCACTGGCCCCTTTGCCTCCGGGCTCCCCAGCGCGTTGGGGAGGTCAGGAGCATGGGGGGGCCTCGGGGTGGCTCTGAGCATGCATGAGTGTGTGTGCATGCATGTGCGGGTGTGGGCATGCATGTGCACGCTTGTATGGGTGTGTACATGTGCGTGCGTGCATGTGCACGCTTGTACGGGTGTGTGCATGCATGTGTGGGTGCGTGCGTCTGCGTGCACGTGCTTCCCACGGCTGGCACGTGGAGGCTTCCCCCCACGCAGCACAGAGGTGCCAGCCCACACCCTGGGACGTCCTGGCCAGAAGGGTGACTCCCACCCCGGGGACGCAGGGTGCCACCTTCCAGCCGGCCGAGGGATGTATTTACAGGTCAGGCACTGGGAATGCGACTTTTTCAGCAGCATCAAGGATTAAGGACAAAAACACTGATGCTCACGAGCAGTTTATCTCCCGCTGATTGTTCCAGAAGCCGTTGTCAGCCCCTCGGGGTGGCGGTGACGCCCTGTGCCCTCGCTGACCCCAGCCTGGGTCCCAGCCCTGGGCTGCGGTGAGGGGCACCCAACAGGCTGGTTTTTCAGCAGCCAGGGCAGGTGCTGCAGCTCAGATACTGTCCGAGGCGGGAGGGGGAATTATCCCTGCCCGCCGGTGTGATTACTTCCCTGCCTGCCTGCGTGGGGCATTGACCAACTCTTAAGATTTTTGGCTTAACTTTAAGACCTGTAATGAGCTGGGTCCCAGATAATTCTCGGTGTCTGGATCCCCAAGGCCAAGTGGATGAACCTGTCAGAGGCAGGAGCCGGCGGGGCAGGATTAACTCTGCACTCCCGCGCCTCGAAAGCGGCAGAAAATCTCCCTGTGCCTGGGTGCTGGGTGCCGCACGCCCCGCACGGCCGGCGAAGGGCACGTTGCCTCTCCGAGGACGCGCGGCATGGCGTGGCGTGCCGGGGGGAGCTTGGCTTTCCTGGGGTTGCAAAGTCAGGGATTTGGCGTGGGGATCTTCCCTCGTAGGGCGGGGAAGGAGCAGATTTAGCCAGGGGGGTGGGTTTAAAAATAATGATTTCCAACCCGGCCATTGAATAGGAAATTCTGCCGTTTGCAGAGAGAGGCAGGGCAGCAGGCGGGCAGGGGCCACCGTCTCCCAGGGCAGCTGCTGGAGCACAACGGGATGGAGTTTATAAAATATTTATCAAATATTTAACTTGGCATTTTCTTTTTGAAATGATAACTCAGCTTTTACGGCCTTAATTTCATTTAAAATTCCTGCAAGTCAGACTAACAGAAAAGGACCGTTGCTTAGCATAGTATTAGAAGGAAATTCACGGACTGCTAACGTTACTTCTGTTTGAAGTTTGTTTACTTTTTTTCAGTGAGCTGAACTTTATTCATTGTCACTTTTGAAATGTGCCATCTTTCTGGATTACACTTGATAAGCACTTGCTGAGGATATAAGCTATCAGTTTTGGAGTTTTGATCTCCAGAACTCAATTTTTTCTGGCTTAAGATCAAAAGATGACAAATATCTTGAAAGAAGACAGAAGCTTTATTGTTGCTATTTGAGGATATCAGCATGTCAAAAGTAGAGACGGGTTGTAAACTATCCTGTTATTTGGGACAAGTATTTCCAACCTACACATTAACTTCGGCTTGATAATTTTACACATCTTTATTGGGAATAAAAGATGTTCTGTTGTACTGCTGATGCCGTCCACTTGCTGAAATCTGACAGTCGGCGCGGTTACTCTTCCTGAGGCATTTGAAAATGTCACTGGGGAAGTGCTGCTGCCAGAGGCACATTTTAACTGGCACTGGGAGGAATCAGCGTATCGCAAAGCATCTCTTGGAAAAAAAAAAAATGAAGAAGAAATAAGAGACTTGTAATGCCGGCATCCACAAAAGCCTTCTACAGGCAGCGAAGGAAGCAGACAAATTATGTGAAAATGCTGAATGCGATGGGAGGGCAATAATGCACCTACGCTTTGTGCTTATGTAGGCAGCGAGCCTTCCCCAGGGGCATGGTCTCAGAGCATCTTCCCCCTCAGCAGCACGACGTGCCCTTCCCGGACCCTCACCGCGTTGGGTCCAGGTTACACGGGGGCTGCGTGGGACAGTGTACATGTGGGAGGCTGTATGGGATGCTGGGCGGGGAGGCTGTATGGGATGCTGGGTGGGATGGTGTCCAGGAGCCTGCCTGGGGAGGCTGTCTGGGGATGGGGATGTTGTATGGGATGCTGATCAGGTTGCTGGGCATGCAGGGGCATGATTGGGGTGGCAGGGGTGGCATTGGCGTGGCAGCAAGCTCCCTGGCAGTTTCCTCTTTTTTACCTTTCTCAGTGGCCTTCATGGCAGCCAGCAGCGGGGAGGGTGCCACGTGCCGGGCATTGGGCTCCCACAGCAGACACCCGCCTGCGGTCACCACGATGGTCACCCAAGCAGTGGGACCATGTAGATCCCGCTCAGGTCCCCATTCTCCATGGGGGGAAGCACGTAGCTTCAGGGGGACGGGCCAGCCGGGCTCCAGCCCTGCAGGGAAATAACAAGCCACAGACCCCCAAATCATGGGAAACAACAGCCAAAACTGTGGGGCTAGAGAGGAGAGGGGGAAGCGAGCAGCGCTTCTCCGTTCAGACCCACGTGCCCCATGACGCTCCCACGGCCGTGCACAGCATAAGCCATTGCCCCACGGCATGGCTGCACCCCAGAGAGTGCCAGACACGGCCCCGGCGCCGAGCTGTGCCGCAGGCAGGGGGGACACAGCAGCCAGCACCATGCCCCTTGGGGGGGCCGTGGCTTCGCCTCCCCGGGTCCGCTCGCCCTGCAGTCAGGCACTACAGGTTGGAACTGCTGCGGAGCTGCATCCCCCCTGGATAGCCGCAGTGCTGCACGCAACAGAAGTGCTTTTAACCACCGCAGCATTAATTATTCTGCAGCATTAATTATTAATTTTCTTCATAGCAAGCCGGTGCCTGGGGAATCACCTGCTTTTCTGGCTACCGTACAGCAGGAAACAAACTTCCCTCCGAGTGCTTGCGGTCCCACCCCACCCCTCCTTATTCCTCTGCTGCAGACAATGCCAAAATAATATTCCCAAAGACAATTCCGAGTGAGGTAGGACCTGTAGTCTATGTCCCACAAAAAAACAGAGCAAAATAAAATGCTTTGCATAAACAGCTGAATTTCTCTAAGTGCCTTGATGCATTTCAGAGGCTCTGCCCGACACATCACTGACTTCCACAGAGTCCAGCCTCGGTCCGGTTGTATTCATATTTCTGGAGCAGCACGGGAGAAGAGAGTAACTTGGTGTAACAGCAGCATCACGTCGGGTGGGTAAGAGGAGGAGGCAGGAAGGATTTGCAACCTGCCTGTCTTTGTAGAGGTGCCGGAGCATCGCTTCAGCACAGCCCCTCCAGGCAGTATCCTTATCTGTGGGCACCTGCTTTTTGCAGGATTGGGTCTTTAAGCCCTCACCAATATTACTTGTGTTGGATTTTTTTATCTGTGGCCATCAGAAAGGTCTTTAGGACTCCTAAGCTTATGTCAAATTACTCTTTCATGACATATTCTGTGGCTTTCATAATATGCTTTAGCACCTGGCAGAGCAGTGGCTATTTGCAGTAGTTCTGCCTTTTGAGGCAAGGTTTGAATCACACCTATGTATGTATAAAGAAAAAAATGGTGTGATTCATCAGGAAAAAAAATGAGAAAAATGTGGACTAAATATGTCTTTAGATCTCCTCTTGCCAGAGAAGAGGCGTTGTCATATTAGTGGGCTGTTGTATTAAACAGCAATGCTAATTAAAGATGTATCAAATTACTCAAAGGTAATTCAATTTTTTAGCCCGCAAGACAGTGGCAAAATACATGCTGAAGTACCACATTATTTAGAAATGTCTTAGCAATGTAATCTGAATGGAAAAAGGCAACGCTGACCCAGTCCTTCCAACATTTCTCTCTCTATAAAAAGAAATTCCAAGCCATAGAAGTCATTTTGACTAATGAAAAAAAAAGATATGTGTTATTGCAGGGCAGAAACATTTGGGTTTTTTGTTGAAAGTCCTTAATAGCAACTAAATGCCTTTGGGAATACTCGTTGCGCTGCTTCTGATGAGCAGGGCAGCCGGCGGATGCTGCCGGGGTCAGGGCTGCGGACTGACGCGTGTCCCACATCCAGACTCATTCCCCCAAGCTCACAACAGCCTGTGCTGCGTCGTGCCAGACAGAAACTTTCGCAAAGCTCTTCCCAAAGAATTGGATTTAAGGGACACCTTGCTCATTCAGAGAAATCGGGCACATTTCAAAGTAGCTGCGAAGAAAACAAAAAATTGGCCAAGGAATCCTGGTGGGGAAATAGTTGCTGACTTGTGAAAGCAGGACGGGCTGGAGGACGCCGGGTCAACCATAAGGGTAAACAAAAGAAAAATCAGCTTTGTCAATATACACTCTAAGTATCTATATACCCAGAAAAAAGCACAAAATAGCCTAAGAATCTGGTATTGCTAAGAGAAAAACAAGCTGGGGTGGGTTTACTGGGGGGTTTTGGTTTCCATCTTTTAAATCCAGGTAAATTACTCTCAAACCCAAGTGACGAACATCGTTTCAGCTCTGTGAAAGGCAGGATGCGGACATTAGCTCTCCCTTTTGCTCAGTAACTCTTACACTCTTGCAATTACGAAGGTTGTAAACCTGAGCTCGAAGGCTGCGTCTCCCCAGCCGAGGCGCATGACGCTGCTGAGCGCCCCAGGGATCGCGGGCAGCGCAGGGGGCGAGGGCAGCGCCCCGCGTTTGGGGGGTGAGGGCAGCTCCCTGCCTTTGATTCGGGCAGTTCTGGATGCTAGCACGGGGAGCAGGTAGTGCGAACGGCCGTCGGGCACCGGGGCGTCTGGGGCGGCCGAGGGTGGGTTCGGCAGCCGGCGCGGGAGCCCTCCCAGCTCCTGGCTGCAGGCAGGGATCCTGCCAGAGCTTACACAAAGGGGGCTTTTGTGCTGGGTGTATGCAACACAGGGCGCTATTAAAAGCAAAAAAAGAAAATTAAGCCTATTGTTTGGAGTGCTATTACAATTTCATTGTTAGGCGAATTTATGGGAGAAGGATGGTGTTGGGCTTCTGCAAAAGCTGGCAGCTACCGGCGAGGGGCGAGAGATGGGTCTGCAACCAGCCACTGCTAACCGCGGGAAATGCCGGCTCTGCAAATGAGCAGTATTCTGATAGCACCATAACACCGCGACTTGAAATGTGCCCTACGCCAGCCAGTGCCAAAATCCCTCGGTGCTGACGCTGCCATAACCATACTGTTAACGCTGTGCCCTCCTTTGCCCCGTTCTCCCTGTCGGGCATGTCCCCCGCTGCAGCCAGGATGACAGTATGTTGCTTACCACGTGCTTTTTCTCCACGGAGGAGACGTACAATGGAGTGTGGTGAAGCGCTAGTCCAGAAATAGACTCTACAGTCCATATTAAGACTTTTTAAAAACATACGGAGGAAACGAAGGCTGGGAACGGCATCCTTTCCCCAGAAGAGCAAGGAGCCGTGTCCTCGTACTGCAGTAGAGCATTAGCACTAGTGTTTTGTGACACTGCTTTCTCAGGAGAAATAGAAATTATTTGGACACACCTGCAAGGGCTGGAGAAGCGGCCAAGGGCCAGTCAGTGGCGTCACTTGCTGGGCTGCAGGATGCAGTTCAGTGCCTGATCACAGACCCGGCTCGTTTGCCGCCCTCATCAGCGTGAGCCACACACGGGAGGCTCAACGGTGGGGAGGGAGCGGGAGCGGGAAGCAACTAAATATTAGGCACGGCTTTGCAGCCTGGGATGGATGCAACAAAAACAGTTATTAAGATTTTGAGCTCCATACACAAGACCATCACCCTTTATGAAGGGGCATCACACTTCCCCTAAATAAATGAAGTTTTGCCTGATTTTTTTCCTGTACTTTTGTCTTCCTGCTATCTGACAGGTCCCGTTCTCATTTCACAATTATTATTTTGGGAACGCAGAGAGGTCATTGATTTTGTAAGGGACCAAAGCAAAGGTCAGAAGTAAAACAAAGCAGAGGTTGAGGCAAATTAAAATGCCCTGCGCCGTGTGCTGTAGGGAGAGGAGGTTGAAAAATGCAGCGGCGTTTCAGACATCCTAAAGGTGGAGGCAGGGATGGGTTGAAGCTCTTCCAGTCTCCTCATTTTTCCACTTCCTAGAGCAAATACTCATGACAGCTCTGTGCACCCAGACCAGGAACCGCTCCCTCCGGCTCACAGTGGCGTAGACTTCTCCCATTTTCCGAAGGCTCAGAGCTGTTGGAACCGGCTGAGCTGCGAGCCTGCCAGCTCTGGGTACAGCCTGCGATCCTTCTGCGTGAGACCCATTGGGTTTAATGGCTCAGATGCAAGAACAAGCTGATGCACTCTGCTTTTGAGCTTGGCATTGTGATATGCTTGACAGTTACATATGAATATTAGCCATCTGCAGGATATGAAGATACAGCTATGATTTCTCTCTTTCTCTATCTCCTCTTTTCTTTTTTTCTTTTTTTTCTTTTTTTTTTTTTTAATTTTTGGTGGAGCAAATTATTGCAGAACCGTGTTTACCAGTAGTCTGTTCAGTCCTGGATTGAAATGAACACTTCTGAGCGCTATTTGGCAAAAGTCTGCTGAGAGTAAGATAATAATTTAAAAAAAAAAAAAGAAAAAAGAAAACTGTTTAAAAGCTATGTTGAGAGAAATGGGCTGTAGATAACTGCAGTTCTGATACGAAGAGTTTATCTGAACTTTGGATTACCCAGCATTTGAATGGGAGTTTGGCACTTGTGTTGAAACAGAGGTCATTTATCTGGATAGTCTGGATGACTAAATGTATTTGCAGAATAAGCCTAACTTGCAGGGCATTAGTCATGTCCTTTTAGGTTACTAAAATTAATTATTTTTGCATAGATAAAACTCACTGTACCTGCTATTGCTCTGTAGCCCTTCTCCGTGGCACGGTTGACAGTCTGCATGAAAGAGCCGGAGCTGAAGGACTCTCCTGGTGCAATTGCCTGAGGGGGAGCAAAGGCAGGGGCGTCCCGCAGTGCCCATCCCACTCCCAGGGGAGCAGGAACCGAAAGGGCGATGGGGTACAGCTCGCACTTCCATGCTTGCTTTTACCTGTCAGCACGGAGCCAGCAACCGCGTCCCCTAACACACAGCTAAAACCCATATTTTAAAATAGCATTTCACCCAACGCTTGACTTTCCCGGCCACTCGGTCTGCCCGTGGCCCATCGCCATGGAGGGAGCACCATGTCGATGACAGCTGCCTCCACAAACTGTAAACAACCAGCAGAATCATGTCAGGCCCTTGAAATGATAACTAGCAGTTGAAAAGGTCCTCCAAAGAGGGGAAGATCCCTTTTACTTTGGCCCCAGCAAAGCAGAGGGCATCCCATGGCTTAACCCTTCCCCGGCCACCGTCAGCAGGAGCTGCCGGCTCAGGCGTCCCCGGCCCAAAGGTCGGGGCGTCCCCAGCAGGCTTGCCAGTGACAGAAGAGAATGAGTGTAATTGCTTTCAAGAGCACAATTAAAAAATCACTTACTTGGGCTTTGTGTGATTTTGCCACAAATCATTTTAGCATGATGGGATGTGTATTCTGTGCCTTGAAAACATATGCTGGGGCATACTGGCATGTGGAGAAATTTAATCCAGTGCATTGATGTGCATCTAAATACGGGAATAGAAAACATCTTGATTTCCCATGGAAGGCATAACCTTCTCTGGGCAAAGATCACGCTCAAAGGAAAAATTTCTCCCTGTAATTCTGTTGACTTCATGGGGATACAGAGGGAGAGGAGAAAAACTGGTTACCGGGTTATGTCTCCCCTATTTATAAGATCACAAATCTTACCACAAGGAATTTGGGAGAATTCCTGAGAAAGTTGGGACTGGTGAACCGGCAACATGGAGACTGCAGCGAGGGGAAACTGCGAGGGCTCGTCCCGGCCCAGCAGTTCTCGGGAAGGATAAAAAACAAAGAAAAACACCACAAAAATAGTAACAAAAGCTTCATGATCAAACCAATACAACCTATTACAGAGCTTTTGTCCTCCTCCAGCTCTTGCTCCGAGGGACCTAGACAGAATTAGAAGGCCGATTAGAAAGACCAGCAGCTCATTACCAACAGCCAACGATCCCCTAACAAGCTGGACTGCCTCTTGCAACGCCCATCCTAAACTCACCCCACCTAATTAAACACCCAGGGGAGCTCCTCAGGGAAGTGAAACGCTTTGCGTTAAAAGAAACAAAAAACCCCCAAACCAACCCCGAAAGCCCCGGCGATACCCGGGCACAGCCCCGCATCCGCGAGCGGCGGCGGGAGGAGCTGCCTGGGCTGATCTTCCTGCCGGCTCCCAGGCCCGCGTTTGCTTGGAGCTCAGGGTGATGCCTTGGTCGGGTACGTCACTCGCGCCCCGGAAAGTGGCCATAAAAATGGGTGGAATTAGGTGCAAGAAACATCACCGCCGGAGCGGATTTGCCAGCGCGTTGGGCAGCCAGGGTCAGCGAGGCAGGTGGTGCTGGGGCGGTGGCGGAGGGGGCAGAGGGCGGGTGCTGCCTGCACCCCCTCGCCGGCACATCGCCTGACACCGCGCTTTGCCCCCCTTTTCTGCGTGCACCCTGTACGGCGCGAACTCCCGCCTGGCCTCTCTGCTAAGGGAGCGGTGCCCTCGTACTGCGCCGGGCTGGGTCTCGACACGAAGCCTTGGGTCGAACCACCCAATTTTTGGCCTGCGGCAGAGGCCAGGACGCAGCCCCTGGCTCCGGGGATGGGACAAGGGCTTTGCTCCTGAGCAGAGAGGCCGTGCCGGGGCGCGGTGCTTTCGCTTTCTGCCGTGGGAACGGGCTCCCCGGTAACTTTGTAACTTCATCATTAACAAAGGTTGTATTTAAGATTCCTGTGTCTACCGCGTAATAACACCCAAATTAGTCTCGACGGAATTAGCTGTAATTAAGGACATTGTGAAATATGGTGGGGGCAAACAGAATTACACTGTATTACTTTATTAATAATATTCTTTAACTACACTGTAAATTGCTATTAGGCCTGCATATTACTGCCTGGATATGGAAATAGTCTTTTGCTATGCTAATCTAACACAATTTTCTTTTAAATGTAAACAAATTATACTCTATTAATATGCTGTTCTACTTGCATAGTTAATTATTGTAACAGTAAGGAATAAAATTGTTCTGCTTTCTCTGTTTCTGATGGAAAAAGGGCTACATAAATAGTTTAATAGGGAACTAATTATGCAAAAAATTTAGATGCCTAAAATGTGTTTGTAATTGCATTAAAATGGTCTTCTGTTCAAATATTGGAAAGCCTGCTAATTGGAGGCTAGCTGGAAATTTAAATATTGTGAATCAATGATTTTAATACAGTACATGTTTGGTTGTGTTTCTGTTCATATTTGTCTTTGGAAATGAAGAGAATATTTAGTGTGTTTAATAAGAGGAGCTCTGGATTTCATACCAATGAGGTTAGTAAGTGGAAGACGGGAATTATAAATGTGCATGCCATGGCGTTAACCTTAACTCGGGCGGGGGCAAGGCGGTCTCTCCCACCGCAGCCCCGCCAGCGCCAAGCACCATCCCCGGGCGAGGGATGCTCACCAGGGCAGCGTGCGGGGGACGATGCCGCGCGGCCGCCTAACGAGCTGGTGCGGCCGCGAGTTCCCTAATTGCCTTGGGCACGGAGGGTCGTGCGAAGACGTGCCAGTGGCCATCCCGCAGGGAGCTCAGCTGGGAGGAGACCCGTTTGGAGGTGTCCCACCTCCACCACGCAGTCAGGCATGGCACGCTGTGGTGGGCAGCCGGCAAACGCTCCCGCACGGGGACAGGATGGAGGCAGCGAAGCCGACGGCGGCTGCTGCGGTGCGACCCAGCGGGCAGGAGCAAGGGCAGCAGCTGGAGCTCTCCCGCCTGCCGGCAGTGGGAACACCGGCATCAGGCGTGATCTTCACCACAGTGCACCTAAGCAAAGCCTCGGGCTCGGCGCGAGGCGTCTGCACCAGCGCACTAGCACCCAAGTATAGCAATTTGGAGTGGAAACACGCAAACAGCTTGTGGTACAAAGAAAAGGATAGATTTCCAAATGGCTAATCTCCAGCCACCCACACAAGTTTTGTCTCTCTTTAGCACCTTTCTCTGTTGCTAAGTCTCGCATCCAAAAAATGAAGAGGAGACACTCCAAATTATGCAGCAATATTGTGTTGAGCAGCTGAAAACAGGCTCGGAGAAGATCTCAGGGAATGCAGCGAAATCATTATTATCTTTAGCAAAATGACACGGGCCCGTGCAGGACCAACAGCACGATGTCCTTAAGTGGCCGGAGTGAGCAGGCGAGGGCCGTGCGTGCGCCCGCTGCGCTGGGCTGGAGTGGGCTGGCGCAGGCGGCTGAGCATCACGTTGGCAGGTCTGCCATCCCTCCCTGCCATCCAAGAAGCCGGGGAGGACAGGCAGCAGATGCAGGCGGGTCTGTGTCACAGAGAAAGGGTGACCATCCTGTCCCATGGCCCTGTCTGGGGGCGATGCTGCCCTGCCTGGACTGAGCTTCCCGTGGTGGGGAGGACCCTGCGTCCACGCGAGGTTTGCTCCCACGTGCTGCTATCCGCTTCCCCTGGCTGTCATTTCATTGCAGATCATATGAAGCATGATCTGCTCCGTAGCCATCGCAGTGTCCTGAGCAGGACCGCTCGGCAGAGCGGGTCTGAGCAGGAGCTCAGCGAGAAGCACATAGCAACTGTGGCGAAACAGGAGTTATTTACTCGGCCTGTCCTAGTGAAACGAAACACAGCGGGGAGAAGTGATGCCATCCAACCCGGGGCTCGCGGTCCTCCCAGGGGACAGGGGATGCTTCTGTGTGCCACGCAGAAGGTAAATGCAGTGGGAACAAAAAAGTCCCCCGGCAGTGGCTGAGGCCGATCCCCCCGGCTCCCCCCCCACAGCTCCTCGGGTGGGCGCAGCCGCAGCAGCCCCAAATCAGTCTCTGCTGAAGGGATGCCTGCAAATGAAACGGCAGCTAATAAAGCAGCTTTGTGGAGTGAAGTAGAAGGCCAGCAGCAGCCACCTCCAGCCGGGTTCGGCGTCCACACGAAGACGAAGCCCCTGGGGAAGCGCTGGGGAGGGAGCTGTGTCTCTGCCCGCCGGGCTGGGGGCCAGACATCACCGCATTGCCTGCCAGCAGTGGCTGGGGCTGTGTTTTAAAGCCTGTCTTAAAAGAAAGGAAGAAAAGGGCCAGTGCTGAATGAGGAAGGTGCAGCCGGGGTACGCTCGGAGCAGGGCAAAGGGCTGTGTTTATCCTTGGTCCCCGCTAAGCATAACGTAGCATGGTGCTGGCGAGCCTGGTTAGGTCTCCACCACCTCGGAAGCAGGGGAGCCGCGTCCCTGCCCATCTGCTCTGCACAGCACCCCGCAGAAGCCCAAGGCCACCCGAGCACCGCCAAGCGCACGGGGGTTGCTGCATTTGCTGGAACAGCTACTGCACTGTCATTACCCGACGCGCTGCTTTGTAAAGCGTCGGGGATAGCTGGGGTATGAAAGAGGCCGTGGAAAGGCAGTTTTATCCCACACTTGATAATCACTCCATTTGCCCTTAAATTAGATTAAATAGAAACACTTAAATTTGTTTTTTGTTATTTGACGTGACTGATCCGTGCCGTGCTATTTTCGTATTTAAATGAGAGGGGGAAGAAAAATCCTTAAAATATACCTGAAGTAGGCATGGGCAGAGGAGAGCCCTCAGAGTGAAAATGCCTGACAAATTAGATCGGTCCGTGAGTTATCACTTCAATTTTCATAGTAAATACCCTATCAAACAGAATTTCTTAAGCTTGCTTGTAAGGAGCCAAAGAAATCATTTGCTACGGGGGAAAAAAAAGAAGAAATGGAAAAAAAAAAGAAGAAAAAAAGACATGTCATATCCCAGCTATCCTGCCAAAATCCCCAAACAGCTTCCTAGCTGTTTAAGAGAAGAGCATTTTAAATATCTTTGCAGAGTCTTGTCTGTTTGTCTGACAGATGTCTGCAATGTACTGGGAACTGTATTCATGCTTAGAATGTAAATAAGATTATAGGTCTTTAAATATTCCCATTACATTGTATTTACCTAGATGCTGATGAAAATAAATAGGAAGCATTTCTGTTGGGTTTTTTCCTAGCAGGTTTTTTCTCCGCATCCCACAAGCAGGCTTAGCATTTTTTGCCTTGTCAGTTAAATGCACAGGTTTCCACTCTAATCTAGTGGTTAGTCCAAAGCTAAACTAAAAGGGCAATTTCTGGCTAAAAATATAAATTGCTCTCTTGGAAGTATCGTTCATACCCCTTTTCTTTTCTTCTTCTTTCCCCAGAACAAATAACAAAAGTCTTAACAATCGAGTTTATTCAGGCCCCTGCTCCATTCACCTGGGGACCGCAGTATTCCCCAGGGAGGAGAGCCGGCTCCCCCATTATACCAGAGATCCGACCACACGAGAGGTCAGCAAATCAACGGAGTAAGCTGACGCTGGAGATTAAACGGGCTCTTTGCATTTACCAGCTGCGACATAATTAAACACCGGGAGCTGCGGAGGAGTGCTTGGAGCTCAGCTGCCGAAAGCGGGGCAGCTCGGAGTGGCCCCCCAGCAAACCGCCCTGCAGAGTGACCGGGGTGCCCTGGGATGGGTGCCCTGGGATGTCCTCAGCCCCAGAGCACTGCCTCGGGGGGAAGGCAGGGTCTCCCCCTGCAGTGGGGAAGTGGGGAGCTGGGCTTTGGAGGGGTGTAAATGGCCATTTTGGGGTGCACGGAGAGCACGGACCCATTCCCCGCAGTCCTGCCGGGGCAGGGTCGAGTGGGAAGGAGCAGCTCCGGGGCACCGGAGGTGGCAGCGGAGGGGCGGCCACGGCAGGAACTGGTCGTTCCCCTTTTTCCATCCACTGCGAAGACTTAATTCCAGAAATGAATTCAACAAAATCTACATTCATAAAACAAAGCCCTTCTTCAAAGCTCAAAGCCAGATGAAACAGCCCCACTGACTCACCCTTCCCCTGCCCCCTCCCGGGCCTTGAAATAGGTTGAGTGGTTTTGCTAAATACCCGGCGATCCCCGGCTTAGATCTTGGATGCCAAGAGTCAACCCAATGTTATGGCTGAGTAATAAATCCCTTAAAAGCAATGTTTGAATTTGTAATGGAAATGTTGACAGACCCTCAACTGGAGCAGCGCAAGCTCCACAAAGTCAATCTTGTAATTGATCCTGACTTCTACATCGAGCCACATGTGCGGGGCTTTGTGCACTGGGCAGAGGTTGTTAATATAGCTGCTTTCACCTGAAACAAATGAGGTCTAATTAGATTAATCTGTAAATCAGTGCTCACCAGTTGTATGATTAATGAGCACTTTGCATTTCTCAAAGATCAGATGAATGGATTATTTGAAGGGATTTAACAGGAAATAGTAGATTTCCTCATCTGTGACAGGGCTAGCAGGGATCCCGCGTCTTCCGCACGAGCCTTCGAGGGGGGAAGGAGGAAGTGTGGACGAAGAAATTGGAGGCTCGATCTGTCCTTTTTTTCGAGGAGCTGAACTTCTGATCGTGCGGGTGTCAGATGGACACTCTACAGCTGTTCTGGAACCATGTGTCAACATTATTTACCAAACTAATGTGATGATAATTATGGCATAAAGTATGGGGAGAAAGCATGCAGGCAGAATGGACATACATACTTAATGATTTTATTCTCCTGCATTCAAAATCAGTAGGAGCCGAGCTTGTCGCTGGAGACATGTTGAAGCAGCAGTGCAAGCTGTCTGTGCAGGATCCAGTGATGACTGTATGCGGCAGCATGCATTCAAAGTAAAAAATTAATTTACAAATGGTTTTCAGGGTTCCCACCAGATGGAAGAGCAATGAAGTCACGAGCGGTCCTTCTCTGCCGCTTAACCCTTGCGCTGACGTGCTGTGGCGGGAACGCGGCCAGCTATAAAAAATAATAATCTGAGGCCCCGTCCAGAGTTTATTTTTAAAATGGTTACTTTAAAACTGAAACACCTGTACTTTTACTGCTGGCTAAGATGGACTGCAACATCACATGCAGCAGGCAGATGTGTAACTGGAGCCTTTATAACTGGTTCAAATTATAAAAACATTGCTTTAAAAGAAAGGGAGGGGGCTTGGGAATGTGTTTTTAAGAAAGGCTTTTTTTTGAGATCAAACCTGAATCTTTAAAGAATTTCTTCGCATCACCTTTTACTCCTGCTGAGCACTGGTTCTCCCTACAGCGAGTCCCGCAGACACAGGTAAACCTATCAATTAATTTCCAAAAGCTGATGAAAGCTGAGGGGAATCGGGCCCCGAAGGTTACGCAGCCATCGGTGCCGCCCCATCAGGACACACTTATTTCTCCTAAACGATCCACTGACGGGGCATTGCTAAGCCCAAACCCTCCCCTGCGGTCGTGCCCTATGGGCAGCGTTGGCCACACAGGGCAGGGATCCCGTTCCCTGTCCGGATGGGTGGAAAGCACGCTTTTTCACCTGATGTATAAGGCATTCCTCTGTGCAAACTGCAGTAACACCCCCGTGTCCTGCGTGGCCGTGGGAAGATGTTCAGGACACTGTGTGGGGTGGCCGGGCAGGCTGCTGCGGGCTGGGGGACTGTGCCCCAAACCCCAGCTTCCAAAAACGGCCTGTATGGGGGAGGAGAGGCTGGAGGGGACCAAGGAGGAAAGGCAGGAGATAGTAGAGCAGCAGCAGTCAGGTCCATGCCTGGGTGACAGTGGGGACAGGGCACAGCCACGTGCGGTGCTGGGGGAGCTGTGGTGAGCGCAGGCAGGGCTGTGCTCGGCCTCGCAGCAGTGCCCAGCTGCTCTCGGGATGCACAGCTTCCCAGAAAGACTTTATCTCTTCATGAACTGAATTTTTCAGGCAGCCTGCAAGAAGCTGGAGGGCTGAACTTGGACGGGCTCCGTGCCTTTGCGCAATGCTGTTATAAAACATTCATTGTGGTAGAAGACGAAGTTCGGATGTGTTCCTAGAGCAAGCCATAGCATCCCTCCCACTATTTTTTCACAGGGGGGATATAAAATCCATGGATGCGCACCAATTTTTATCAGAGGAAGAGCGATTTCTCCTTGGAGAGATGAGCAGCCCTTTCTCTCCAGCCTCCTGGAAGCCCTCAGCTGCCGACTTGGAGCTGCAGGACAGGGAGCGAGGCGGGGGGCCAGGCTATGGTCTGGGGACAGAGCCTGGAAATGTCTTTCCTCATGGCTTTTTCCCAGCCCCGAGCTGCAACAAAATACCCTCTGGAATTAGGGCTTCGGAGCTTCACGTCAGAGCTGAAGGGCCGTCCCAGTGCACGAGCAGTGATGCTGCGGGAGCGGGGCCGCTCTCCGGGCGCAGGCAGCGGGGTGGCACCCCGCTCCTGCTGATCCAGCCTGGGGAGCGGGGACACGCTGGACCCCTGCGCCCCCAGCCCCAGCCAGAGCCGAGCCCTTCTCAGACCCGCTCCAGAAGGTCCCCACGCGTGGGAAAGCTCTTACACGTATGGTCAGCTTCAGGCAGGTGCTCACTGGCCATCCTGGGCACGCTTATACACGCTGCCCAAGGCCAGCTCCATTAAATGTCCGTATACGCTGCTCGAAGAAGATTCGGATTTTCTTTCCCCCACATTTTGTCTAGCAATATTGCAAAGACCATAATAGGAAGAAGAATTTGTTTTTCCTCCCAGCCCTTTCAATACCTTTTGGGATTATCCTGTGGCTCTGCAAAGTGACCTGACCTCCAGTGCATGGTGCCCCTTTTTTTTCTGCTTCTTTCTTTTTTTTCCTCTTTTTTTTTAACTCTGAGCTCATTTGAAAATTCCAATTTCTATAATAATTTGATGCAGCTGCTAAGATGTTCTTCTTCTTTTGATCACTGTTATTAATGATGTGCTGTAACATATGCAACGCTAGCAATCCCAGCTACTATTTCTTACAAAGATCATTTTGTACTTCCCCCTCGTTCTCTCCCCCCTCCCTCCCCCTGCTCTGATGAAGCTCATATGTTTTAGGAAGTTCATCTCAGAGTTATTAGTCTAAGAATTAGGAAATGTGTGGGCAGCTCCTCTGTGGTATAAAAGAAATTGGAAAAAGAAACCATTCCCCTTTATTCCCAAAAGAAGGATATTGGCTTTATTTTTGGTCTTGAGTTTACTGTTAAATATTTTATGGTTCATTCTTAATGTCATCTTTTGTAACTTATTTGCGTCGATGTTTTGATAAAGCTGAGGTTTCTAGCTTATTATTTTTTTAATTTCTTAAATGCTACCAGACCAAATTATGATCTCAGTTATGTAAATGCAAATGCCAGGTAACTCCATGGGAGTCTGCGGATTTGCCCCAGATTTATAACATGACAAGTGCGATCAGAAATTGAAAACCAGGAGTCTGATTTTGCTCCTGCTCCAAGGTATTCAAAACCACTTCAATTAAAATCAGCATATTTACACCTGTACGAGGCAAGGGACAGACACAATTTGGCCCTAAAAACGTGTTTAAAAGTTGTAATGGTCCGCGCTGTATTCTTCCCACCTCTCAGGACCAAGCCTGTGAAGTGGATATTGTTGTGGTGCTCACTCAGGGCTGCAGGGAGCAAGCGAAACCCGTCCGTCCCTCGCATGGGGTCTTCCCAACAGACACTCTGAGTTTGCACTCCGCCGTTTGCAGATGAGTTTGCCTGGGGTACGTTCAGGGTGGCTTTTGTCATTGTGTGCGCGTGTGTGTGTGTGTGCATGCGTGTCTGCACCGACCGACCGCATCTACTGACAAGAACACAGTTGGAAACAAGAGATTTTGAAGGAGAGTTTGTACATTTTCAGACTGGCTTTCGTGGCCATCAAGTATAGCTAAACATATAGAAGGATCTACATGATTTACAGATTGGACTTTTTTTTTTTAATTTACCTTCTCTCATTCCTAAAAATTTATATAGAAAAATACATTAATTAGAAATTATTCACACCAGAAAGCCATGCTGAAGATGGGTCCACCCCAAGGAGACAGGAGGTGTGGGGTGACCCCGGGTGCGGGGTTGGGCGCTGCCGCCCTGCTGCACCCACTTGCTTGGGGGCACCCGAGATGCTCAGGGGGACGAGGACACAGGAGGGGCAGCTCGGGGGCAGGTTCTGGGTGGACTTTAGGTGTCCATCTGCTGACCCAGCACCAGCGCCCTGGTCCATCTTCAGGGACGTGTCCCTTCACCCCACACCTTCCTGCCCTCAGTTTCAGCCCCTTGCTGGGGCAGCAGAGAGAAATGCTGCATCCCCGTCCTCATGCTGCAGTGCCAGGCACAGAGGGAACCCCCAGGCACAGGGGGGTCCCCGAGGTGAAATCCAGCCCTCAGCGGCTGCCTCTTCGGTGCGGCACGCTCAGTGCCCTGTGCCAGCTGCTCGGGGTGTCTTTCCTGCCTGCATACACATGCACATGCCTGCACACGCGTGTGCACATGCACACCTACTCATGCACACGCACACATGCACACGTACACATACGCACACAAATACGCACGCGCACACGCACACCTACTCATACACACGTACACGTGCCCACACGCACGCAACCCACCCCTCCGGGCGGCTCAGGGGGGCACGGGGTGGCCGGCGTGGGCTCGCCCAGCTCCCCGGGGCAGGCAGGAGAAGTGCAGATCCACAGGGCTGTTAGCAGGAGACGACCTGCCTGTTTCACAAATAGCAACGACTGCAGAAGACAACACTTAAGGTTAATGAGAGACTGGGGGGAAAGGGAGGCTGATGTGCCTTGAGCTATTAATGCAAAAGAAATGCCCTGCTTTGAGCATAATGCTGATGGGAATGGAAAAGGGGAGAAACAAATGAACAAAGCCCCGTATTCCGGCACTGTAAGGTGGCATCGTTTGGCAGGCACAGGACACCCCCAGCCAGGACCGTAGGTAACCAGGTTGCCAGACCACTTTCCCTCTTTCCATTTGGCTCACCATTATTTGAATGCAGCAAACTCAATTATTTTTAGTCTTCTAGCAACAGAATGAAGGGAAACAGGCGACATGATGGAGGGTGCATGTATTGACAAGCACTGCTAAATGGCTCTTTATTCATGAGGCTGGCTGCAGAAGTTTTCGTGCCCTACATTTCTCCCCCCCCAAGTCAGAACGAAGCGACCATGAAAAAATAAACCAGGCTGTGATTTTTTCCCCCTTCTTCTTTTCTTTTTTCTTTTTTTAATTGCTTCGCTATACGGGCAAAACAGGTGCTGAAATGTGAAACCCTACTGAGGGATTTCCTCTGCAGAACAGCTTGGTGCTAGCACGGACCTAAAGTTAGATGTGCTCCCAATGCTGCATGCTAAAGCGGCTGCCTCTCCTATGGAAAGGGGCTCCATACCGCTGACTGTCAACAAAATAGCACACTGTCACTTTAAGAAAAAATAAACTAAAATATGAACTACCAAAAACCCTGCCATTTCCAGCCTGGGCTTGATTAATGATTTTTCTATCTAATAAAAGGTTCACAAACCATCTGTTTTTCTCCCTAATGCCTTGCCCAAAGGTTTTTCCTTCCTATTTCAGGCTTGGGGCCAACTGACATTCCCCTCTTTTTTTTTCCCAGCCTTGTAAACAAACCCTTCTCTCTTTTTAATCTTCCAGTGCTGTTTCCTACCCATCGTTATGCATATTCATTGCGAGTAAACATTTTTAGTGTCTACACTTAATCTCTTCCACTGGCAATTACTGTTCTATGCTGTTTTGTAATGCAGAAGGGCCAACGCTTTCCCTTCTAATAACAGCTGGGTCGCAGATGGGGCCTGCAGTCATTGTAGAAAATAAAAATTTACAAGATGCCAGTGGAATTTATTTCAGTTTTATGGAGTCACAGGAGGAACCTTTCTGTTATCCGCCTTCAGTGAAATCTGCAGGCACAAGGCAAGCTTTTGACATTTAATCAAAGGGGGGTTCAGGTAGGGTCTGGAACAACACGAGGAAGAAAGCAGGTGGATCGTATTAGGCAATGCCATGGTTAATTTATTTAGAAGTGATTGGCTTAGATGTGTGCAGCCAATATTTGACATCGTGTATATATCTTGTTTAGCATCCCGCTTCTAAATTGTTACCGCTGTCGAGGCGCTGAGCTGTCACTGCGGACCGAACCAGGTGTTAGGGCTGGTTGCGGCGCAGAGGTACCGGTGGCGATGGCGGCGATGGCAGCGAGAGCGTGGCAGCCGCCGCGCACCGGGCAGCCTCCCCGTCCCCC
>NW_008824676.1:1035484-1036327 GCF_000699105.1 Pygoscelis adeliae
GGCTCCTCCGGCACAGCCCAGCGCCTGCGACCGGGCTTCTGTGTGCAGGCATCAGCCCTGAATTTAGAAAAGGAGTTTCACGAGAAATTTCCTGTAATTTGGCAATATGAAAATGACTTTCCTTGGAATGTTTTTAAAATCTCGCGTTTAGGTGATAGCAGACATCTCGCGCAGGATTAGCCTCTCCGTTACATGCCGGTAAGTCGTTCTGCAGCACTCAAGAGCTCCATGCAAATATATAAATGAAAAATGTGTATCTTTAAACTTTGCCAGGCCGTGCTCTGCTTTCACCAACCCTGTAAAGCCAGGGGAAATTGTGACCTCAGCACACTCACTTGGGATTTACACTGGGGTAAACGACAGTCAGATCGGCTCGGCGCCGCTTTAGGAGATGTTTAAGATGGAGGGGCTGGCAGCTGCCTGCGCTATTCAGGTCTGCCTGGGCAGAAGAGCGGCTCGGTGGGTATCGCTGTTTCCCAGCAGGAGAAACCATCTCAGGAAGAAATGTGGGACAGCAAGGGACCATGGCACGGGAGGCTGGCAGCGACACCCCAGCTGTGCATGGGGCTCCCACGTGGGCACAGCCACGGCTTGTCATGGCCACAGCATGGCCACAGCACAGCATGGCCGTGGCACACCCGTGGCACGGCCGTGGCACCGCATGGAAATAGCGTGGCCACAGCATGGCTGCAGCATAGGCACTACGCGGCCACAGACATGGCACGGCACCGCCACAGCACAGGCACGGCATGGCATGGCCCCAGCATGACGTTGGCGTGATGTGGCCCGTGGCGTGGTCACAGCATGGCCACAGAAAGGTGACAGCACAGCCACGGCACAGCA
>NW_008824676.1:1036394-1038757 GCF_000699105.1 Pygoscelis adeliae
CCGGCGGCATGGCGTGGCCATGGTTTGCCGCAGCCGGGGCTCAGCCATGGCACGACACGGCACAGCACAGCTCGCCTTCTCCCGCCCCACGTCCCCCACCCTGCCGCCACCTACGCCGGCATTCCGCTCTGCTCCCAAGCCCGTACCCAAGGCAGGAGGTTTCCCCCGGGGGAGCCGGAGCTGGGGCTGCCCAAGGCTGCTGGGGGCCTTTGGCTGCCTTCCACAACCAGAGCGATTCCTGAAATTTCCTGAGGGGCAAATATGTGGATGCACATAATGAGTTAGGGGTTGAAGTAGGCTGGAGGAAACTCACAATAAATAAAGGACATATTTCTATTTAGTGTGCATTGTATAGACAATTTTTCCAGATTTTTTTAAGTAGTTGAATGAGAAGGAGATAAATGGAAAGTCTCACATCCCTCTTTTTTTTTTCCCTTCCTCCTCTGTTACCGGCATCCAGAAACAGAAACTTATCGACTCACTCAAATTAATTAGATTTTAGGTGGTGTGTTTTTTATTATTCATGCATTTTCTTCATTTATAAACCCAGGGTTTTCAAGGCGCTCTCTGTCTACTAAGGGCAACAGATCTTTTCCTTTTCCTAAAGATTCATAATTTTTACTTCTCAGGGCATCCTGCTTCGTGTAGAAGGAAAATACAACTTTCATGGGGAGAAAAATGGGAGAAAAATCTTCAGTTATTGCAGAGTTTATTCTCGCCTGACAAATGTTTCCCGGAGCTTGTATTTATGGAAAAACCCCCAAAACTATTAAAGTGTGTGGCTTAGTTAAAACTTTCCCTGCTCCCTTCCATTTTAAAAAAAATGAAATTGCTATTTTTATATGCAAACTATATCCATAATATGGAATTTGGTACATTAAATACCAGAGATTAAGATCTCAGTAACTTTTAATGAACAGGATAAATTCTCATAACTAGATTTCCCTGTATATCATCCCGAGTCTCCTTTTCCCAACCCTTTCCTTCATTTACAAATTCAAAAGCTGCAAATAAGCCACTGTGAAGTTTGCTAATCTCAGCGAAATGCTGTTTCTGTTGCAAATATTAGTAAAGGTTACTAGTACTAAGTCACGGGCTGGTAGATGGCTCGGCAGGAACCTCAGGGATTTGCAGATCCCAGCGGTTCCAGCTGGGTCTGGGTAATCCCAGCCCAAGCGAGGCTTCCCTGCAGGTACGGGGTACTTGGGAACCGCCCTCCTTCTCCAGCGAAAAGTGGGAACAGGGGAAGGAAGCGCTAATCACTTTGAAAAGCTCACCAAGCCTGGAAAAACTTAGAAGCCAGAAGGGAAAATAAAGTGGGAAATTGCAGGTGCTGGAGAGGAGCCTGGGATGCAAACACAGCCCACGCCGGCCCCCGGGTGCGGCCGCCCCGGGAGACCCCCGTGACACTGTGGATGCTGGGCTGGTGGGACAGCCCTGGGGTCCCCGCTGACAGCGGGGGGCTCTGGGCAGCCGGGGCTCTGAGCACCCCAAAATCCTGCACGCCCATCTCCACCCCCATCACATCCTCAGCATCCCAACCCCAGGGCCACCCACGGCTCTCCAGAGAGCAGAGGAGCCATCCTGGGCTGGCTCCGCAGACGATCCATGGCTGGAGCAGCGCTGCCTTACACCACGGCAGAGTCCGGCCCCTGCCCTGAAAGCAAAGCCTTTTTTTTTTTTTAATTGTGCCATACAGAGAGAAAGCCAATAAAAAATAAACAACAGGCAGTCTTGATACATAACCTAAAATTATTTTTGCTCTGTTACTGCAGAAACAGCCAGAAGAGGGACCATAGATTAATTAGCATACTCTGAGCTGACACCACCAACGATGTTGCCGAGGATGCTTATAAACCCAAGCACTGGTCTGGGCATTTCAGCTCTGTTATTAACAAAAAGGAACGGTAATCATTCCTGACAAATGAAAAGCAGCATTGGTGGGAGAGGAGAGCAGGCTTCGGAAAGGAGCTGCGGAAAATGGAGCATTGCAGATCGCTCTACTCCAAACGGCTTGTGCGACCCATGAAATATTCAAGAGCCGATATGGGCTGCTTGGGGCTCCGTCTCTTTCCGCATCCTTGTGGTTTATGGTATGGTCTCAGGCTTGCTCTCTGCCGCGCTGAACATCATTACTTGCCTTTGCAGTGAGAGCAGCGTGCGGTGCTCAGTGTCGTTTGCGATGATGAGAGGCTCCTCAGGTCCCCAACTTTCCCTTGCTCTTTATCGCAGGACTAACAGGTGGCTGCCTGCAGGAGCCCGCTCCCTGCCTGCGCCTGCCCGCGCTGGACCCCGCGCCAGCCGGCGGGGACGGCTCGGCAGGGGGGTGGGTAGAAGTGGGTTTGCAGCAGGGCACACCCGCC
>NW_008824676.1:1038883-1070824 GCF_000699105.1 Pygoscelis adeliae
ATTTCTGGGTCTCTGCAGCTGCGGCAAGGCACAGGCAGCAGCGGCTGCGGGAGGACGGCCCTGTGTGAGAGCCTTCCACAAGATACACTACACTTCTCTTGACAAAACATGTAGCATTAAAAGTTGTGGGATGTGTTTCCCAGGTACACAACACTGTATCAAAAAGAATAAGAAGTCCCAGCACGGCAGGGCAACCCGTAGGTGCACAGTTAGGTTAATACATTGCTCTGCGCTGAAGGACTCTACCCAGGATACAACAAGGCAGTTCATTAGTCTGCAAAAAAATAAATTAATACCAACTATTCGCTCAAAATGAGTGTCTTGGAGGAAAGTGATGGTTTCTCATCTACAGTATATAATTCCGAGAATGGGGAAATTTACTGTGCTTCATACTGGGCATGCAGGACAGGGAAGAAGTCGCTCCAGGAAGAATCCTTTCAGTTACTTTTGATGCTATTCTCTTCCAGACAGTGCTGCTGCTGCACTTGGGGCTTTCTACGACATAAGAGCAGGTGATTGTGAAGATAGATGCTGCTCCTACCCCGCCGAAACAAGCATTTGCAGGGAGTACAGCCGTCTGCACCACGGCTCCGAAAATGGCCAGGCTGTCGTAAACTCCCTGGAAGAGCGACAGAAACACTTTGACAGGTGGGTTAGCTCTCTTTTAGCTCTGGCTTTGTGCTCCCATCTCAAGCAATGGTGCAAATATAGTTTATGCTATAAAAGATAAGGGTCATATGCATATAGAGTATCTGCATTACGGCTGGCACACCATTTGCAGTTGTTTGTCATGGGCCGCTTGCCTGTTAAAAGTGACATTGAAAACATAAAAGGAGTAGCACATAAAATCCACAGCTAGTTTGGGTAGTTTGTCAAAGCTGGAACGTCTTAACAGAGCAGCAATGAGGCAACAACTTCCAAAGCGTCAGATGAAGCAGCTGGAGTTACTTATTCAGAAGAAATCATCTGATAACAGTATATATATTATCATTTTCTGAAACCAAAATGGTAAGTATCAGATGAAAACCCAAGTCAAACCCAAAATGTGTATGCAAAATATGCAGCTCTGTTATCTTTATTCTTATTATTTACAATATTGTGGACAGTTTCAGTGACGTACAAATGAGTTAAGTACAAGCCACAGAGTTCAGTTTTGGTCCAAATCCCAAGCATTGCTAAAAATCATTTTCGTAGAGGACTTATTTTTTCCATTTTACTGTGATAAGGATAATTTTTGAGTTTGTTCATCAAATGGTACTTATCAGTTTCTAAGATATTGGAGACTGGCTTTATTTTTACACTCATTTTTCATACTAAACCTGCTAGTCTAAATTTTCTTGTGAAGCACCATAACCATTGACAGTAGTAGACAGCTAAGGGCTATGCTGTCTAAAATCAGCCAGAATTATACTCATGCACTACTGAAATATAGGCAAGAAGCACCCAGAAAATATCAAAAAGGAGACGTAGAGAGCTAATAATGTGGTACTGATGGTTATCCAGAATTAAAGGGCTGTCAGGGAGTTTACTGATCTATGAATTGCACCATTCCTTCCAATAGTGATGACTACAGAAATTTTTACCTACTGTCTACCAGTAGAAGACTGTCCGAGATTAGTGAAAATGGAAATTGTTATCACACAATGATTTTCCATAGCCCGTGTCAGAGAAGACATTCACAACAGGTACCTCTTGGAGAAGTCCCAGAAAAGAGTGTAGGGCCTGGGCTGGGCTTTAAAAGGAGCTACGTCCCTTCCAGAGGTCATCGGTTTAACCTCATCGTGGGTCAGTGGTCCCATGGCAGATGCTGAGAGGGAGGAAAGTGAATGATTTAGTGACTCTCGGCAGGAACGCCAGCACAGCCTTCTCCAGGAGAATGCTTTGTAGCGATGAGCAAAGCGGACGTTCAGACTGGTAATGAGTGGAATGGTACTGGAAAGTGCCATGGGTGAATTCAGAGCCAGGAGCAAATGTAGCAAATGACACCTACATTTTGCAAAATTCCACAGCCTACTGAAGTAGGCAACAGTAGATTCGGGGCAAACCAAGTCCAAGAAACTGCAAGAGCATTGGGAGAAACGTGATAGATTTACTACTGAAAAATGAATGATGGGTATGTGCAATATCTCTTTGAAGGAGTTTCCCCAAATAAAATGTATTTTAATTCCACAAATTTGTCATTTTCAATGTCAAACAACTTTGGGAGAAGAATTAGCTGTGAAATCCAGTGCAATACAGCAACAAGGCTGTAGACAAGCGGGAGGTAAAAAGCATGAAAGGAATGCAGCTCAAGGATGCGTAGGGTCCTGCTTGGAGCTAAAGAGTGGCCAAAGACAACTGAGATTTGAGGTGAGTTAATCAAGATATATGAGAAAGTAAGAGATGTAAGGATCCTAGATACTAGCAAATAGACCATGTCCAGACATAGCAAAAACTGTAGAAAAGGCAAGACGTGATGGCAAAGAACAAAGCCTTGTCTCAAGGAGCTGAAGTGCCCGGGAAAGCGTGAGCTGGGGCAGACATTCAGAGCACTCAGGCCGGAAAATCACCAACAGAGACTCGATCAGGAACAAAGAAGGCTCCATGCTCCATGTGGTATCAAAACATATATTTGTGTAAGAGGAAAAGAGAACTGCGACATGTCAGCTAAGGGGAAAACAGCTTTTCCTCCTTGATAGCCTTAGCACATAGGACATATTTGCTTACAAATGCATACAAGTTCTGCTGTTGTGTGCAGTACGAATGACTTGTAGGCCACACACAAAGAAAAAAGAGACTTAGACACAAAAATTGGGCTGCTCAAGACACATGAGTTCTTGATCTTCTGTGCAGCAGAGACATGGGCTGCTAGATGGCCAGACTTCAAAATGCAGCATTGCAGGGCTTTGGTTGCAGTCAGCTACAGAGAGGAGCACAGTAACAAGTCCTCCAGAGAAAACGCTAATGTGATGTGGCAATACAGAAGAGGCCTTAGCAGTTTGGAGATGTTTTGCAAATGAAGGCAACCACCAGACCAGAACTCTTCTCTCTGGCTTAGAACAGAGAGGGTCAGACTTTGGAACAGCCACTTCTATGAAGTTCAGTAACTCTTCAGGGGGGCTTCTTCAAAAGGCAGGCTCTGAAATGGGAGCAATCATATGAGTCTTGGCTATTACAGATGATCCTGTACCTCCCAGGAAAAAAATTAGAATTTTATTGATCTATTTTAAATGGTTAGGAACATATCTATCATCTCGGGTATGTCTTTGGGAAGAGGAGGCAAGAGAAGAGAATGTGATGCAGAACTTCATTAATGAAGAGCAGTAATATGTATAATTTCATGTGCACTGCACTGAGAAATTACTGCTCACTATCTAAAATGTGTTCCTAATTTTAAAAAAAAGCAGAAGAGGAAGAAGAAGAGGAAGAGGAAGAAGAAGAAGAAGAAGAAGAAGAAGAAGAAGAAGAAGAAGAAGAAGAAAAGATGAAAAAGATGCAAGAGTGCAAAATCAGAAAATCAGGTTGACTCCTGGAGCTTCTTCTAAATAAATATTAGAAATACTCAAAGAATATTAAAACAGAAAATGATCATATCTGCTGTATCTGTCCTGTACTTACAGATAGATTTTTAGCAGTGAGTTCAGAAAAGCAAGCTAGTTTTGCTTTTTTTTTCTTTCCTTCTAGAAGTAATGTTAGAGAACAAGGTAACTCTTTGCAAAAATAATACATTTTTTCATAGAAAAATAGTGGGTTTTGAACCTAACTATAACAAAATTTTGTCCTTACGTGCTACGTTCATGTAGTATGATCACTGGCCACGTATTAACACACAACACAACATCAGCTGAGATCTGGACTGTTGGTTTGCAGTCTTTCTTAAAACTGAAGCTCATTTCTACCATTGGCTCTGACAGGGTTTCTGTTCTGCTCCATGTAAATCAGCGGCAAAGCTGCCGTGGCCTTTTCTGGAGCACCCACAAGGCCATAATGATGCTCTCCATGAAATGGTGGTCATTCTCCTCATTTCATACAGCTAGGAAGAACAGTGTTTGTATTTGGTTTGTGCAAAAAGGCCTCCTTTTGTACAATCAGCTGGGCAACTTTGCATTTGGCACCATCCAAGCACATAAATAATAAATTCATGACTCCGGAGCTGTAATACATGGTTTGGTATATTCTATGCAGTAGTGTAAAAGCAATAGCAAAGCGATCTGTAGGACAAGCCAAATTTTAATCCACCCCTATTGCTAATCTCTAAGAACACTGCAATGGTCCTTCAAATGAACTGCTCCCCTAGGACCAACAGCTACAAGGCTGGTGCCCTAGCTTGTACATACACACGTGCGAGTAGTGCAAAACACCCCGTTGCCTGAATACCAGCTCAGAGACTTACCGAGTCAGCGCTGCCACTCAGGGAGAAAGCAGGAGTGTCCCAGGTCTGTGCTGACTGCAGCAGGCAATGTTAGTTGGCTGCGGAAACAAGGAGCAAGCAAAGAAGAAAATCTGGCTTTTGTAGCCTAGCTCGCTGCTATGCTGTGTGTCTCCTGGGTATAGGAACAAAACTCAAACATACACCACTAACACCTCTTTGATATGTAAAAACATAACTGGCACTGCTTTCAATGCTTCCCATATATTCATCAATACAATCAAAAGTTGATGAAGCAATTTAATCTTTAATAAATATCTTTCATTAAATCCCAATACATGTACCAACTTTATCACATTCATAGGTCATGCTGTTTGTACAGCACAGCCTAACACGGATGTAACTGCCATTAGGACAGTAAAACTTTATATACTATTTCCTTATACACAACAAATCTACAAGTCAACCACTTTTGTTCCAGGTTGAGTGCCCAAATGCATCTTTGCACCGTCCCCTCACTGTGTCTTGTGATGCAGCCCTTCTAAAGCTATCATCTGAGAACATACCTCTTCAAAATCGTTATCACTTATTATTTTTACAATGGTTACAAGCGCTCCAGATCCTTCTCAACAATACATGAAACACCTGCACTGTCCCCAGTTACTTTACAATACAACTTAGACGTGAATCAATGCTGTGATGGGGGTGAGGGTGTACTCGATGACCTCTCCAGGTCCTTTCAGACTACTTTTTATTATTTGGCCAGAGCAGACACAAAGTTTGGCAAGGTGAGGGTCTGTGAAGGTAATTGCAGACCATCATGGTAGGTGGCTGTTCTCTGCAATGTGATCATTAGGGAGTACTCGTCTTTTTCTTCTATCCATTTCACTTCTGTATTTCCACATCAAAAAATACATTTTCAAAAGAGCTAAAGAGAATGGTCAACACAGTAAAACAATTCATATGGTGGATGATGGGAATTTTTTTCCCCATTTTGACACATTCAAATGTTTGTTATGCATTGGCCTGCCCATTAAAAACAGCCAGTGCCTCTTGACATCTGTACTATATAGCCAGCCTTATGCTATTAACCGTCTCCACTACCACAACCGCTGCTGCAATATCCACGCTCTCAGCCATGCAGTCATATAGATCTCGACTTTTTTCCTGGCACAACCTGTAATTTTAAAAGTAGCAGCAGTTCTCTGAGCGGCGCCGAAGCCTAAAAAGAACTGGCACGGGGTGTAAAGGGGCCCCGGAGCCCCCTTGCCGCCGCAGCACAGCCTCGCACACATGGCCCACCTCCTCACCCTTTGCTCTCGCTGCGATGGGCCACGCAAGCTGCCGGCCTTTTGTTGATGTTTTCTTTAAATATTATTTTGTGCTTTTGGCACGGGGATGGAAGTGTAGTAACCAGCTGGCACGGCCTCTTCCCTTTGATTGCAGCATTGATTGTGCACCACATGCCCTTCGCCTCCTCCTCCTCCTCGGTTTGCTACATCACTGGAGCTGATTGCTGTGGCCACTCATAGAGAAGGTTTGGCAGCTGCAAGACCCAGATGCCAATTTCTTTCGGCAGTGGCCTGTGGGTGTCAGCTTGTCTCCCTGTTTGGCATTTCCTCTAGCAATGAAACCTGCTCTGTGTCAGTGTGTCGTCTGCAGAATGAAAAAGTTATCACTGAAATACATCTGAAAGAGCCATGGAGAGGACGGAAGGAAAAGCCTTTTGAAATTTGCATGGGAGAAAGAAGATACACCTCTGTCTTTGACCCGGGACTCGTCCAAACCAGTAGCCGTAGAGGTGGCTCAAACAGCACGCCTCTGGGAGAGCTGTCCCGGCCAGCAGGCTCAGCCTGCACTTGCTCCTTGGTTGGAATCGTTCACATGTGGGTCTTGCTTGGGTATATAGAGACAGGCTGGGTCCTCACACTGCCCTGCCAACGGGAAGAGAGGTTGGTAAAAGTACCAAACCTGCAGGACTGGTTTGGCATTTTTACAATAATTTTCCTCTATATATTTGAAATTTACTTTTTTTATGACACATTTTTACATGTCACATTAATCCAAAATATCAATTACTAAGGAGGGAATATAACTGAATTTTATTTTGCATATAAATCCTTAAAAAAGCCTAATACCCTACAAAACAATAAAAAAGATAAATTAAATGAACGCTAAACACACTGTTTCTTTAAATAATATTTTAAAGTACATTTCTCAGTTAGCTAAGGCCTAAACAAGGATCTTTGCTTTCTTTGAGCTGGTAATACTGACTGTCAGAGAAAGGAAGTCATAAATGGAAACCTGATTATTTCCCCAATGAAACCGAGGGGTTTTGCTGCCAACTTCAGTAACGAAAACTGAGGGCCTTAACCGTTTGCTCAGATAGTTTGTGAATGATTACTTGTGCTTTTTATACAGTTAAAATAACGAGCAGATTGCAATCTGCAGCAATTAAAAATTCTGCTTTTCTCCAGCTCAGCTTTAAGATTGTATTTTATTTATTTATGAATATCCAATTCACGTTACTTTTCCATGTTTCAACCCCTGCACGAACTCTTACACCACATCCCGAAGCAGACGCGCTGGGGGATGGCACGGCATCCTGAGGCACGGCAGATCCACCCCTCCCATCCCCGAAATGCTCAACTCTATACCAAGGAGTTGGATTTAAGCCATAATATTTAAATGCCATTATATCATTTTGTTGATGTGTGCAAAATGGGCATAAAACAGCTTTGGTCTTGCCTTTCATGGGTGTAAGTAATCACAAGCACTATGCTGCAAGGAGTGGAGAGCCAGGCTCGCAGCGACGTAGCTGTAGGGTAACAGCCTTGCACAAATCACGCGGCAATTCAGTCGTGGCTGGGGGTGAAAAAGCACAGGGAGTTTAATTTCTGGTGCTCTGCTCTAACCACTACCGACCACTTTCTCCAACTATATATAGCCTGGGCTGCAGTAAATCGGCTCCTTTGGAGCCCACAGAGCTATGTCACACCAGCATCTAATCTGTTCATTGTGCTTATTATAAAAAAACGCTCTAAATTTCATTGTGTTGTCTTATCTTTACCTCTTAACATTTAAAGAGGCGTGGAATATAGCTCATAACTTCCACTTGCTAAACAAAAGTCTTCCTAGTAATGTCATAGCTGCTTTTTTTGTGTTCCTAGCATAAGCCCTAGACCAGGGACCATCTTTCCATTCTGGCTACAAGCACTGTTGAGCACAACACAGGGCTGAAAAACTTAGGGCACTCAAATAAACAAGTAATAATAATGCATCACGGCACTCCAGCAGAGGAACACAAGCTAACGCCCATCTTACTGGCACTGCAGCCCGACCTGCACTGAGGACAGCAGGACATCAGGAGGCAGGAAAGAGAAGGACTTCCCCATTCCTCGGTGGTCCAAAGTGAATGTGGATTAGACAGAGAATTCATGACTGCCAAATGCAAATGGGAAAGAAAAAAACCACAAATAAACAACATCATTAATTTGCTTTAGGTAAAGACAGCGATAAATGCTCCAGGAGCTATGACAGTAGAGAGCACGTGAACACCAGGAAGAAAAAAGACATCACTTAAAGACTATAAAGATGTTCTTCAGCAATACCGGATAAATAGATACTGCTACGACTAATGAACTGGCTCACTGGAAAGCTGCCTTCCTGCAAAGCTAATGACTGGGAACCTTCCCACATCCTTGACACAGGCACGAATCCTCTGCTTCATCAGAGGGAGGTTTATGGGCAGCAGCCTCAGAAAACCCCAGGGAGACCCTTCCTCCTCCACAATCAGGCTGCCCTGTCCCTGTCCCATCCTGCCAGGCTTGGGGATGCTGTGGCGAATACCCTGGCGCTGGGGTCCAGGCGCTGGGGCTGGGCAGTGGAAATCTCACTGCTTGCTGCTGCAGGAGGAGGAAAACCGAGTCCCGTCACTCAGTGAGGGGTCTCAGAAGGGCTGGAGAAGGACTTCAACAGCATCTCCCACATTCGCACCCTTCCTCCCTTCCTCTCTCCTCAAGCGCACAAACATGCACAAACGCCCGTATTTAATACTTTGAAATCTATGTATATACACACATATGCTGTTATTTTTATAACGTTTGATATAGATTGTTGAGTGTAACAGCTCCCAGCTAGAAATATTTTACCTATGGTGAAATAATATAAACCTAGTTTAAAATGCCATTTTCCCAAATAGGGTCGTGAAATAACTGCGTGGCTTTAAGATATAGTTCCTAACTCTTCATTAACCTTGGAGTGCTCCAGGAAAGGACAGGGTTTCTTCATTTCTCCTTCCCTCTGTGACTGGGACCATGCTTGGGAACACAAGCCTCGCCACCAGTTTTAGCACAGGCGTAGGCAGGTCCTCGCCGAGGAGATGTCACGGTGACCACAGCGAAGGCAGGGAGAAGTTTTCAGCGAGTCTGAAAAAGGCAGGAGAGAGATTTCACACGCTGCCTGTGTCTTTGTCTTGTCACTCCAGCCCACTGCTCTGGAAGAGAGCGCGGCGTCAAGCACAATGACAGACGCTGGGGAGCCATCCAGCACCCAACGCCTCCCCAGAACCGCATGCTGCCGCTGCTGAATGCCAGCCCGGAGATGCTGGGGTAGCGTGGAACGGGCCCAGCATCCCCAAGTTTCGCATCCTCTCCTCTGCTCTTCAGGCTGCACCGCGAAGGGACCCGCTGCTCAGGGGAGGGAATGTAGGAAATTGGGAGCATGGGGTGGGGGGAGCATCACTGCCTGGGCCAACGAAACTAGGTTTGTCCATTTTCCCAGCTAATAGCATACAGCGTGCTTTATCATCCAAGCATTAATGCAAGAATTACTCGAATACCATGGGAGAAAGCGCAGTACAGGTGAGTAAGGTGCTGGCATGGGAACCACGAGGTTCGGGTCTAAGTCCCTTCCAGCCTGCTGCTGGTCCCCCGTGTCATTCCTATCATTTCTCCTCCACTGTTGTCTTGATTAATAATGGTTATTATTAATGGTTTGTACAGTTGTATGGTTTGTAGAGGAAGACGCTGCCTGCTTGGGCAGAAAGCAGAGCCATAAAGTCAGCCACAAAGAAAACTACAGTAAGACTTAGTGATGGCTGGGGCAGGACTCCAGAAAAGGAGCATTTTGCAGGGTCAGAGAATTGTGATATCCCTGAGAATTAAAGCATTCAGCTGTGTTTCAGGCTTAAATTCCCAATGGTCACTTGGAAGTGAATTTCAGTGCCTCAATAGGCTTTCAGGAATTTCCAAGGATTAGGTTTAATCAGTGATCTGAAGTAATTTAATATATTTCCAGTGCTCTCTTCTTTAATACTTAATGACTGATGATTAGGTTTGTGTATCAGATCTGAAATCTGCAAGTTATGTGGCAATTAATGTTTGAAGTACTCTGTAACTTCAAATATAATGATCATATTTGCAAAGTAATTACAGAATATATGTGCCTAATAAATAATAACACTTGGCACTTACACAGCACTACTCACCTGAGGAGCTCTAAATGAAAAAATTCCAAAAATAATAGACGCAATTCAAATGCGAACCAGATTTTCAGCAACACCTCATGAGAAATGATGTAACAGTTTCTGCGTAGCCAAAGCACCGTGCATGCCATGGTGCTAATTCGGTACCGCAATGTGCGCGTAAAGCGGGTGACCAAACGGTCTCACTCTGTTTTAGCAGGGAAACGGAGGGTGCAGCTCCAAGAGCAATTTTTAGGTGCAAGGGCAGCACAGGAAGCCACTGCCTGTGCCCCATGTGCCCACCCCTCTGCTACAGCCCATCGCCCTTCCAGCTACGCTTGGACAAGGGTGCGTGCAGACACACCATCAGCGAGGTGCACGCAGGGCCAGATTTAAAAAAAAAAACCTGCAAACAAAAAGAAACCCGACCTTTTAAAAACACTCAGACCACTCTACAGCTGGACTACAATGCACTGCAGCGCACAGGGAGAAATGGATGGGGAGATGGAGGGAGGAGCCGCCGGACGTGGCTGATGCCCGGGATACAGGGTGGACCCGGCCCTTCCCTTGGCACCCGCGCAGGCACTGGATCTGTCCCCTCCCTGGAGCTCTGCTTCGGGACCGTGCCACCTGCCCGCCAGCCACCCAGCCATACTCAACAACAACAGGCAGGTGAAATCCCAACCCATAGAGGCAACGAGACCGCTGCTTTTGAAAATAAATACTTAAGCGCCCAGTCCCTGTTTTGAACCAGCCAAAGCATAAACAAGCTTCACATACAGAGGCAGATGTACATGTAACTCAATGTACATTATTCAGAAGAGCGAGTCTATAAAAAAGAGTCAACAATCAGCCAAGAGACCCTCTGTAAGCAATTGTTCTGGTGCAGCAGCAGCTTCCGGCAGACCAAGCTCCAGCTGCAGCATCCCTGCCGCCTCTCCTGGCCGGCCACGTGCCGGAGGAGCGGTGCTGCTCCGGAGCCAGCATGCCAATGCCTGTCTGCCCTCGTCTTCTGGCTCTGCAGGATGTTTCGGGTTCGTCCTTCCCTCTCCTTCCCGTATCAGCAGATGAGTTAGTTAGGAGAAAGGGAGTGATGTAACGCAGCAGGGTCCAGCCTCGCTCGTTTCCATTACATGAACTTCCTCTCTGCTTAATTCCTGGTTGACCTTGAAGTTTAATTACAGGCTAAAAAGAACAGTTACGTAACAGAGGCAGCAAACCTAAATAAAACACAAACAGAAGGGCCATATGCCACATAGCCTAGAAAAATCTAGAATCAAATTACACTCTTTGAATTATTTACAATATTTATTCTTGCCAAATCTAAGCAAATATTCCACTTGCTTCAACTTCAAGAGCTTGAACTGTTTACTGTAAACCCAAGCATACAATAGCCCTTTCATCAAACACTTAACTGCACATTTCACATTAATAAATATTACAAGAATATTTTATTATAAGAAAGGCCAGATGTAGTTTTGATGAGTCTTCTAGCTGCTATACTGAAAATGAGTCTGAACAAGGCATTTCCTCTCAGGCCATGTAGTCTAGCAGCATTTGAGCTACTGAGTAAATATAGCGAAGCTAATATTATTATTATTATTTTAATAGCAGTTTCCCACCACATATTGAAATGGGAAAACGAACAAGGAAACATTTCATAATAATGAATTGTGTTTGCTCAGATTTATTCATTGTAATATGATTATAAAATACTATCTACTACTCAGTGTGACTGTTCAGTCTCAGATTAGGCAATTGTCTGCACATGCCTCTCCTTATTTTCAGCAGGGAGTAGTACATGCTTTGTGCAATAAGACAGCTTCCACCACAATGGGTCATCCCATCCTTAGGCAATTAAATTAAAGATTTAGATGACAGGATATGGATTTAGTAACTACATTTGGAAAATGGTGACCACTGTCTTAGTTTCCTTATCTGGAAAAACAGGATACTACTTGTTTGCCTGCACCGTAGGAACCTCCTGAGGGTTGTTGACATTTGAATGGCACTGCGAAGAAGTAAAGAAGTGATGTGATTAATCACTGTGTAAGCTCCATGCTTTTACAGCTAGGTGAGATGAGAATATCCCTGCCTTGACAAGTTGTGTTCTTGAAAGACAATGTAAAAATAAAGAATGAGGAGGGTTGCAAGGATAAAAAGGAAAGGGGAAAGAGAAGATCTAAGAGATTCAACCAGTGGCTTCCAGCTCCATATTCCCATTCCCACGCCGCCACCACCTATTGCCTCCTCAGTCGGTTTTGCAACCCTTTTGATTGCAGTACACTGGAAGTGACATGCACGGAACCAGATTAAAAGAAAAAAAAACCAACCCAGATTAACATTTTTAAAACACAACTCATTTCTCTGGTCCTCTTTACAGAAAGAATTCAAACACCCAGAAGACTTTGTGCAATCTTTTACCTGCAAAAAGATTTTGTTCCTTCAAAAAGATTTTGTTCCGTGAGTGCAAAACAAGGCTGCTGAAAAAGGGCTGGGGCTGGGGCACCAAAGCGCCTACCTTGGAGCCTGCCATGTGCCAAACATCCCTTCCAGCATGCCTGCTGGGGACAGCTCTCTGTACCGTACAGCGAGGCTGCCCCGCTGCCTGGGGGGCTCAAGCCCCACCTTGCACCCCAGGGCGGCTGCCCTGCTGCGGACTGGTGAGCTGTTCGGGGGTGGGCTGTGGGAGGGATGTCTTCACACTCTTGTTGAAGCTGGTTTGCTCTACTGGGAACACACAAACTTCTCTGGACTAAAAAAAAAGGCTTCGGCTCAGCCACATCGCAGAGGGTGTCCCAGCTCCTGGCCCAAGGACCATGCACGTATTTTCCATAAATACCTGGTATTTTATTTATTATGTATTTCACACAAGTATAGTTGCAGAATAAAAATAGGAGATGCCATTGCAGCAGGACCTGAAAGGCATCATCTTCTCCTAGGTCAGCCTCTGATCATTAGCTTGGACCATCTCACACGCTCTTGCTTTTTCTCTCTCCCCAGCCTTGTTTCCCCCTTATCTTTCTGTGAATACCTGAGTTTCTGTCTTATGCAGAGAGGAACAGGTCTTCCAGTCGGAGACTGCAATCACCACTGAGGTTACTTGGGATATGCCTTCTCAAGAGAAGAATTACGACTATCCACCAAGGACATCCGAGGTTCAGTTAACTTTGGAGAGACAGAGCTCTTACAGTATTTATTTGGTTAATATTGCAACCTCCAGCAACCTCTGTATGTAAAGACCATGGAAACACAGGCTATTCAATGTGGAGCAGAAAGTCCATCTGTTTTATGCCTGACCACCACTTTGGCTCTCTAGTGATGTGAAACCCAAACTTTTACCGTCTTTGCAGTTGGCAGAAGACTGTTTTCTCCTGCACCTCCATACTCCTGGTAGGTATGCATCCACTGCTCCCAAAATAAACTTAGCTTGAATCTAACTTGAGACAGGAATTGACAGCATGAATCATGCTGGTGCAAACGTCATCTCAGTAATTGGAACATGGATATATGCCTGTGGAAATTATAAAAGTAGCAAATAACTGTATTACAGAACTAAGGAGAGGAAACCTGGCTCTGCCAAATCAAAGAAAGCTTTACTTGGCCTTCAGTAATGTCAAGAGCTAGTCTCATTGCCACTCATTACAGCTGACAGTGTATTCTGCTTATTTCACCCGTCTGCAGATGGGATTCATTGCACCTAACTTTAGTCATATAGGAGTTAGGCATCTGGTCTGAGCTACTCTTCTCAGCTCCTCTTGCTGGAAATGGAAGAGGTGAGTACCTCGAGCAGAGGGGGATTCAGCACATCTATTTTCAGGAGCGGTCTTAGGTCAGGACAAATCACCTCTCAGGAGTCCAGTCTCCATTAATTATAGAGGGAACCTTGATTTTCTTAGACTAAACCAACTAATTTTCACATAGCCAATGACAGCTGTGATAAATCTGACCACATGGGATTGTACAAAGATTTTAACTTTTACCCCCATTTCAGTTATCTCCAAATATCTGTCATTCTTTTGAAACTGTGATCAATACTTTCTGTCAAGAAATATTACTGAACTGGTGATTCTTTCTTTTATAGGCACATTATGAGAGATAGGCCTTTGCTACAATGCTTTGGTGCACCTCACATAATATTCCCATAAATATAGAATGAGTTGAATTATCCATACTGTATCCACATTTCTCTTCACTATGACATGCCAAATTCATCTCCTCTCTTGGATCACAATTCAGGTAAGTACAAGCAAGCCAGAAAGATGTTTGTTTCATTTTTTATGACTCAAAGATGTCTTGAGGTCCTTCTGGTTATTTGAGAGACAGTATTTCTCCACTGCTTTATTTTATTCATTAAGCTAAGCTACTTGACTTCCTTCTGTGCTCCTTGAAGTGCTCAAGAGAGTCTGAAGAATTAAAAAATGAGGTTCCCTCCAGACGGTATGTCTTCATATATATTTTTACAATCTGAAAAAAAGAACACCACCATTGAGTTTGCAGAACCATGTTAGGAAGTAAAGCAACCTTAATTCAGATTCCTCATGCTTACGGGACACAGGTACTCCTTGTTCTACATTTTCTGTCATCCAAGAGCTCTTCCTCAGCCGTTTTGACCAGGCAGACCCCCTCACCACTGTCATAATCTTTTGCCTGACCACTGCAGGTTGGGTTTGTCTCATTGCCAGCTGGGGCTGTCCTGTACTTGAGCCCATCAGCGGCTCTTGCTGGGACTTTCCCACTTCCACTGGCTCAAGGTTGGAGATGAAAGATGTCACTTTGGCTGATCCCATGTATTTTGACCTCAGTTGACTTTTCTTGTCCAGGAAAAGAGAGCACACAACTCCTCTTCTATTCTATTTCAGAACTGGAAGATCAGCAAGGAAATCCTTCTGCCACTTTTGTGTCTTCAGCTTCCTCCAGCCGAGGTTCTTTGTACCGAGGAGTCTCACCTTGAATCTCAGTTCTCTCTGCTGAGGCAAGCCAGTGCTGCCCATACCAGTACATCCCATATAATGAGGTAGTCAGCAGGATTTATACATATTTGCAATATAATCTGAGTAATGGCTTATCCTTGACAGCACATCCTGAAGTAGAAGTGTTTTAAAGATGAAGCTGAGGTTTAGGTTTGTGCTCGGTGAGAAGGAACTAGGGAGAAGGGTTCTTTTCTAATTTGGATATGAAAACCGGACATTGGAAAATATCAGAAAAATCAAGACAATGTATCTTTTTTTTCCCCTCAGCAAGCTGAAGTCTCAGTCTGCATATGAAACACGTGGAAGAGAAAGCCACATACGAAGCCTTTATTTGATGAAGAACTATTTCACTCAGGGAAGTTGGTACAACCTCTATAGACACCCTTTGGTACAAATAGAGATAAACCAGGAAGACACTTGACAGAGAAGCAGCTTGTGGCTTATGAAATCAGCCAAGCTGGCTATGATGAGCCAGATCCAGAACACAGATGAAATTTGCTTAAGTGGATCTTTATGAAAATGATAACTTTACAGTCTTGGGAAAATTCCCAGAGAACGGAGAACACTGCTAGCACGGACACAATGTCAGCTTGTTCAGGTATCAGCAAGGCAGGAGTAGACATCTTCTCCTGACCAAACCCCTTTGCACATCTCAGGGAAGTGTCAAAAAAATGACGATGGCTACTGAGGCGGGTTTAGCTCCAGCCTGCAACATCTGAAAGCAGTGCTAGCTCTCCCCTTCCCCCTTCTCAAGTCTTTCACCTACTTGGCTGTGTACCAGAAAGAGCCCGAACAAAAGTGAGAGACCCTGAAGCTTGAAGCCACTCTATAGTTAGAAGCGGCGCTAAGATTAGAGAGCGAAAAGTGTGAGATAGCTGAAAGCCTGTGAATCGTGCTAAGGATAGAAAGTTAGAAGTAGGAGGCAGCCAAACTCGATACTGAGAAATCAGAAGTTGAGCACTAAAGTTGGATGAGATTTATGGGTAGAGAACATAGCCTCTTACTGCTCTGGAGGCAAGGTAGTGCCTAGCAGCCAAGGATGTTCTGCAAAGCCACACTGTTCGGATCTGATAGCCTGCTTCCTAAAATAGGGATTATATCACATCTTTTGATAGAATGCTCTATGCACGTAAAGTACCAGAAGACCAGAAAATATGCTTTTCTTGCCCGTAGCTCCCAGGGAAAGTCCTGTCTCCTTTCAGTGCTCTAGACAGAGCCGGCAGCCAGCCAGGTTACCATGCATTCAGAGATGCTCTGACTTACTGCAGTGCTTCCACAGCCAAGAGATTTGCATTGCATAGATCTGCCTCTAGACTCTAGAAACAGGCTAAGTAGTGAACTAATAAAAAGGAAGGGGTGCTTTTTGCACCTTGTTGCTTTCAAGCAGCAAGGAGTGAACACCATGAGTTGGCCTTATCCTCTAAACCCAGTTAAAATATGTCATTAGCCAGTGCAAGTCCTCCAACCTGTTTCAAGGTACATCTCCAGAGCGTCTGAAGCACAGTGCATCATGCTGTCGGAAAATGAATCCAAACGCCTTCCTAATCATGTTAAACACAAGCACCATAGCCTGGGAAACGACAGATCATATGTGATGAAAAGCCAGGGGTCTCCTGGATCTCACTAAACCTGGGGAAATTGTTGCTCAGTATATTGAACGGTCTGTTAGTATTTAAAACCCACCACAAATTTTAGCAACAGAAAGTGGGGTAGAACCAAGACCTCAAAAATTAATTCTTACCAAAAAAACCCTTGAGAGGCGGGAGATTTTTTGCTGCCTGCTAAAAATCAAAGTCTGTCAGTCAGCAGGAGTCAAGTACAGCAGGTCAGAGATAACCTGGCAGAGCAAATCAGCAAGGAGAGAAAAGGCACGTTGGAGCTGGCATCACAGGCAAACCTAGCAGCCTCCAGTGGTTACCATAATTAAGAAAGACAGGTGGGAGCGAAGCTCTGTGTGGATGAGAAGGCTCCGCGCCACAACCGTGCTCAGCCTCTACGTACTGGATATCTTAAGCAGGCAAAATATCTCCACGCACTGGCTGTATCCAAGGGGCGCTGGCAAACCCCTGCTGGAAGCGCCTTCTCAGCAGAAATCTGCATTCAGCAGCGCAAACGCAGGGCTCTCGTGTTTAGGCCACACTTTTTAAACTGAACAATGCAGCAGCTTTTCAGATCATGGTCAATTAAGTGTTGGCAAGATTGCATAACTTCATCCAAGCTGTGGATGGCCATGATCAGCAGCAGCTGAAAAGTAGCCAAGAAACATGTGGATTTGTGTTGTAAAGGCTAGAAGAGGCAATTTTAACCATTAAAGTGCAAAAATGTAAAACTAGAGCAATCAGGATTAATCAGTCTGGAGCTGGTAAGAGAAGCCTTGTTGGCAAGTTCTGTCCTTGCTAGCTGAAATTTTAACAAGTTATTTAAATTGTTGACTGAGGCTCCAGACGCTGGATTAGGAGGCGTGCTTTGGCAGGTGGGAAAAAGCAACGGAAAACTGCCTCTGCTTTTTAAAAATGAAAAATCTGAACTTCATGTGAACAAATGCATTCAAATGAGTCATACCATTGTGTGAACAGTCAAGTAAATATTAGTCCTGAAAGCTCTTTCCTCTCTCAGCTGGCTTCATAGGGTGACCAGGATATGCCACGAGGACTCCAGTGCTTTAACTCACACTCTATACTCATTACAGGCAAGAAGCACAGAGCAGAAGATTCATTGCCTATTGTGACAGTCCTGTGCTTTTTCCTCCAAAAGAGGACATCATCCAGTCTTTGATGCTACCTTTCTTAGGCAGAACATTCCGCATGGTCTCCCAAAGAGTAGTCTGGGAGTCAATCATCCCAAACCATTATCACTGCAAAGTGATTGCCACCACAGCTGGCTTCAGTCAAAGCCGCTAATGATCTTCTTGCATCAGCATCATTTATGTCAGTGTATGACATGCGACTGCCAAGTTACATACTTTACAGAAATATAAGGTTCTGTGTACCAAAAAGCTTTACCCAGAACTTGAGCATGGATCTCCCAAACTTTATAATAGATTAACAGTCTGGTAACAGCAAGTACCAAAGTGGTCAATGGTGCAATGGGGAGAGCTTTCAGTCTCCCTTCTAATGACATTGAGAAAAAAGATAACCTCAGGTAAAGGACATGTGAAGAAAACTGGTGCCTGAGTGGAGCTGAAGGGAACCCAAGAAAAGAATCGGGGTGTAAATGCACACAGGTGACCTCAGCCCAGGTTCTTTTTTCTGAGTGCAACCGGAGGATGCAAGAGGTGGGATCCCAACCACATAATTAGTTAACTGTCTAAACGGGCTGCCAGCTGGACCACCGGATAAGGAGACAGAACTGTGCTCTATTCTATTTCTCCTCAGATGCTTTTATAACAAGTGTAACTGTGTTGTTGGGGTTTTGAAAACACATCATTTTAGTTAACCTTTTCTAGCTTGTGATAAGGGTGATGTTGAAATAACCAGAAAATACCAAAGCAGAGCAGTTCCTTAAACCAGAAAACTGGCTCATTCCTGTAACTGCTCACACCCCAAGTGGTGTTTGGGTGTTTTCCAGAATAACCAAATAGGATACCTCTACTTAGCTGCTGAGCTAATTCATGAGTTAATGAGGCAGAAACTCTGTGGAAGGAGCACTTTCTGATGAAGAGCATTACACTTGGCAAGCCTCAGTACAGTGGAGAGCGTCTGAACCCTGTCTTGGGGTACATGTTACACCTGCCATCTTCTGCAACAAATGGCTGGGGCTACACAGAGACCTTCAGCACGCAATCTGGATGACTCTGCCCTGCTCCAAAGTCATCGCAAGTGTCATCCACATGTGCGGATGCCCCAGTGGAGGGCCAAGGCCATGTTTTGTTTCCTGGAGCGTTTTGCACGTGCCAAGCCAAGGCCCCATTAACTTGAGTCACACGTGAACTCTCAGTACTTCAGACATGGTCTCTCACATGAATTAGTATCACACACACTTTTTCAAAAAACAGAGAGAAAGAAAGGGATTGAAGACCAGCTTTGAAAGAAATTAATGACCCGCTTTGGAAATGTCGGTTTAAGTGAATTACCAGCTTCCTACTCTCTGCCCCTGTCATTATTTTCCAACTTTTGCAACAAAGGGGACAATGTCCCAAGGCAGCAGTTTCCTTCACTACACAGCTCTGAGCTCTGAATAATATACCTGCATGAGGCAGAGTCCTTGGCAGAAGAAAACAACTCTTCTTGTGTGTCACCTGGGGTATCTCTAACATGCATTGTTTTAGCTAATTATATGTGTGTGAAATAATATATATATACACACATGTGCACATGTATGCATGCATGTATGCTCGGGAAAAGTCAGCTATCCAAAATCCTACATGCCTCAGCAGATTTAAAGTACCATTGTAACAACCCAAAGGTATTAGAATGGGCAGGAACAAAGACAGTCGTAAGACCTTGATTTAATTTTGGAAAAATCAAATTTCCAGTTGCACTAAGAGGCAAACTAAGCACCTTGGATCTTGCAAAACCCCATGAATCAGATTTTGGTTTTGTAAAGCCGTATCTAAAACCAGAAGTATTTTGAATATAAATTCCAAAGTTTGGAGTAGGATTAGATAAAATATTCTAATGTAAGCCCATGTCTAGGTAATGGATAGAGTTCTCCTTCAGTATTTATCTTTCTGCTGCTCTCTCTTTATCACTACTTGATCCCCAGCTAATCTCTACTTCATAACTGAATGTTTTCTGTGCATATCTTAATCAGCTCTGCCTTCCAGGTCAAAGATCAGGGCATATATTTTAAAAGGGTATTTCAGACTAGAGCAGGCACTCAATTGTTATGGTTGCAGTATAAATCATTTATGGAGAGAGAAGCTTTCTGGCTAATTCTCAGAGATATGCAAATGATGACTTCTGCTTGCTGCATGTTTACAATGCAATAACCATAAATGGAGATAAAACACGAAAAGTCCATGTCCCACAGAGGGAGGGGTGGGCTGATCTCAAATTATGGATGGGCTGAAAAAGAACAGATAGTTTGCAATAAATATCTAAACTTTTAGGGCAGGTTTTTTTCTTTCATTCTTTCTACGGCAAAACAATACAAGGAAACCACACAGGAACAGCTGGATCCCAAACATCCCTGTTTTCAGAATATATGCACCAAGATATGCACATACTGCTGCTCTGGGGGCTGCTGGTGGCTTTTCAAGCACGGAGCACAGCGAGCACTGTGGGAGGGCTCGCAGGCTGTAAAAAGGGAATCTCTGCTGTTCCTGCAGGGGCGTTTAGCAATGGTGCAACTCTGCTCCCGTTGAAGTCAATGGGAGTTTTACTTCAATGGAGCAGAGTTAGGTTAATGCTGAATGTTTTGGAAAACGCCATTCCCACTTGCCAGCCTGAATCCTCTGAGATCTTCCCATCATTAGTTTAATTCAACCATAAATGTTTGGAACAGCAGCCAAGGGATTAAAATGATCAACAAAGTCAATTGCTTTGTTTGTAAATGTTCTTTTGCTTAGTTTTCTGCAATGTAAAAGTTGTTCTATGAACCTTGTTTTGACTCATTTAAACCCCATTTAGTAATCCTGCAGGAAAGACAGTATTTGTGATGTTAGTGTGATATCTTCCGCCTAAAAAACATCCCCTACCCTTATGAACTTCTAGTAGCTTGTCCCAGATTGGGCTGGTAAAGGCACTTCTGTTTTACAGAAGTGTGAAGTGCTCATATTTCAATAAAGAGTTCAAGAAAGAAGTGCCAGAATTTTGTTCTTTTTTGAGAGTTTTTGAAGATGAAGACATTGAAGCTTTTAGAAATGCCTGGCATAGCATTTTTTGAAAGGTACATTAGCCTGCTTTTGAATTTCAGAATTGACTTAGTCTAGAAACTCACATATATTTTCATACTCTGAGGCTCATAGAGAAATAATGAGCAGGTGGAAATGCCAAAATTATTTGAAATGAAAAAAGACTAATTTTAACTGCTATTCAGAAATCTGTGACGACCTGCAGAGATCTGTCCAGGTGAGATTATTCTTGGTTTGGCTGTGCAATTTAAGTGATCAGCTCTGCCGTGTTAGAAACTGCTACATCTTCATTCAGTGGGTAACTTTTATGAAAGATGCTCGCCACCCTCCTCCCTGCACATCATTCCCGTCAGCATAGCACTGCCGTCGCAGTCTCCAGCAGCCCCACACTTCTGCCACGCTAGCTGACGGTGTTTCTGGTCATGCAAAGCAGCTCTGGGCAGCAAGCTATAGAGCAGAGGGTTTTTTCTTTCCCCTCCTTGTTCTTTCTGAGGGATGGGCTGGACAATCTACTTGTTAGCTTTACAGCAGTCTTAGGATGGACAGCTGCACCCTGAAACCTTGGGTTGTATTTTCCCCTCCGTTCCCTGGCCATAACTACAACCCCCTGTTCTAGAGAGGGATGCCAGATCTCTCCTTCTTCATCATCACCTTTCACTGTGATAATTAAATTGCAAACTTGGCTCTCAACTGGGCCAAAACAGCTTCAGACGCAGAGGTCTGAGAATCTGCCTCTACCCATTTTCCTTTTCACTTGATGTGAATGCTTCCCCGCCATTTGATATTCCCCACTCTCTTTGTGATTGATAAATGTGCATTTGTGCACAGGTGATTCTTCCACCTCTCTAGTCACACCAGCTACTATACCTCCCATTGAGGTAATGGAAAGCATCTACTGCTTATCTCTGAGCAGCACATTAAACAAAGCAATATAATGAGCTGCATTTTGTTGAGGGCTCTCCAGGTCCCCCAAATCCTTCTCAAATGTTATTGTTTATAAAATGTTTGATAAAAAATAAATGATGCTTTCAATTTAAACAAAACCTCACACTGTTACCGGTTTTAATAACAGTTTTGACAGATGAGATTTTCATCATCTGTTTTTTCTTTGTAAAGGCTTCTTCAATAAACTAAAAATGCTTTAAACTAACAGATGTGACTATAAAGTAAGGCTGAGCGTGAGACATCAGGAGCTGAGGTTTGTCAAATGCTACAATATATAAATTAATTCCTAGTTTAAGCTTCCAATGAGCATTGGAACATCTATTTTCCCCTGTTGTTGGTTACTGAGTGGTTAGCTGACCTCGCACAGGTTTCACACACAGAGAAAAACTGAGCTTGAGAAATCTATACTTGTACAATTAAAATTATGTATGTGTTTTGGGCACTAAATAATGCAACAATTCATTGATGGTAAGTAAGAAGTTTGAAGCCAGTGCTAGACACCTGATGATGGTCTGGTATCCGTCAAAGGGAGCATTTTTCAGTTCCCTTGAATTCTCAGCACTTTTAAAATTCAGGCTAATTATCTGAATGCCAAAGTAGGAGCCCGGAAGCCTGTTTTTAGGCAAGAATTTCAAAACCTGCAGCCTGGTTTCTTCCCTAACATTCCTCCGCCTTTTCTTCAGGTCTAATCTATTTAGCTTCTCTTATGTTACAAACCTGTCTAACAGGCACCCCAGAATCAATTTAGGGTAAGGTTGATGCTTGAATAACTGATAAGCTGTGTATTTTTTATCTGTGAAAAGTTCAGAAATTAGAATTTTCAATGACATTCTGTTTGCTGTAAACAACTTACATTTACTGATTTAGAGAGCAGTTTTGCTTTGTTTCATGGCCTTTAAGCGACGCAACTTTTAAAGCCTGATTGCCTGTAAACCCCAATACTGTTTGTTTTTAAATTTCTGATATTGTTATTCTTATGCTTTGCATGGTTTTCATCTGTCCTGCTTCTCTGACAAGTTGAGCTTCTGCAACGTAACGAGGACACTGTGCAGGGGCACGTGGCCACATTGCTCTGCACTACTGACGCTGGCAGTGGCGGCGGGCTACAGTGAGGCGTGGGGGATCCGGCCCTCTCCTTGGACGGTAACGGACGCTTCTAAAGAAAACTTGACATGACCTGTACGTTGCATCACTCATCAGCTCTGGTTTCGGTCCCAGGGGTATTTCCATAACAAACTCCTGCTGGGTAGCTTGGAGGCAAAGGAGGAGCAGGGAAAGGAGAGCATCCTGAGTCACAGGTCTCCTCTGGGCAGGGGAAACTTGTCCAACGCCTCTGAAGCCCCCAGAAGTTACAGTGCAGACACACCAAGTTATTTTATTTTTCTCTTGCGATTCTTATTGATGTGTTAAGGGCGTTAGGTTTCCATATAGATCCTGAATCTAGACCCTGATAAACTCTACAATATGGCCATTACTTCAGCTATGTCTCCAGATTTTACTGTAATACAAAAAATAATAAATAAGACATAATGGGGTCTTGCCTCATGACTACGATTGCTGCTGCAATACAAAGGCATGCATAAATGAATTAATAATAGCCACAAGGGTGATGGTATGTAAATATATTAGCTTAGGATAGGAAAAAAGGGCGGATGAAACAAAAGTACTGATGTCATAAAAATTCAAAAATAAAATTATTTGAGCGTATTGATTTGATAAGTGAAAACTTAAATAAGACTTCGGAAGAGAAATTTTCCAAAAGACACAACTCCTCTGAGATCTTCGCTGTCAGAGGCAGACAAGGTGCAACAAGGACGAATTCTCCATCTGAGGAGTCTTGGATATTTATGTAGATTATTGAAAAGTACATTATACTTACTTTTGTTTGATGTTTCATTACGAAGTCCCAGAGACTCCCCTGAAATAACTCCTCATTGTTATAGTTTTTATACCTTGATATCGCTCTATCTCAGATTCTCTTTTCAAACTCAGAGTGCCGTTCATTAAATTCTTTCTTCTATGGAGCCATAAATGCAGTAATCTAGATCCTGATAAAGGCTTTAAAGCTATCCCATAGGATACTTGCTGTTGGAACTGATGGAACATTAGTGTCAAGGAAGCATATTATTTGAGTCTCAATATAATTAATAAACCCTTTCTCTCCCCCACAGGAATGTGCTAAATCTCCGAGTCTTGTTTGTGTTAGGCAAAAGATTTAGTTACCTCTAACAGAAAAGAGAAAAAAAAAAAAAAAAGATGAAAAAGGCTTTAAATATTTAACAGTTTAAACCCTACATAAATTGGAGATTTGAATAAAAAATCAGCCCAAGTATATTTGTATGAAACTGGTGAACAGAAGGAATATACATGCTCAGAGGAATAGATTTTATGCCAAACATCAATCAATCCCAGCTCCGAAGCCTATTTATAATACTGTGGGGGTTCTGGACGGTTGCACTTCACACTGTGAGGACCAATCCATGACATTATCTGTTGAACAATTGAAGTCTTTACAAATAATTAAAACTCTGTTTGAAAATGGAGATATTTTCCACAGCTTTTGTGTCCATGCACCGGATCATAGATATTTGAGTGTGTAAATAATGACTAGTTAATGTCAAGAGCCTGTAGCATATTTGCCTTGCAATACTGCTTTCTGCTGTGTCTTTCTCTCGATCTATTCATCCGTTGGCACAAATACGTACTTATTTCCACCTTTCGCTTCCCTCTCCCCTCACCTCCATCCAGGGCAACTGAGTGCTGTTCCAGACCCCGAAGCAAAAGACAAAAAATCATTTTTCCCTGCCTTTGCAACCTCCTGTCCTCCTCCCAGACCCCTCTCTCTTTCTCCTTCGTGCTCTAGCACAATGTTTTCTAATCATTTCTATGTCCTCTGGGGCCGTTAGTAGTGCCAGGCCAGGCCCCACTCGGTTGCCCTACTTACACCTACGAAAACTAGGGCTAACGCTACCCAAGTGCACGTATGGTGCTGTCGGAGGTGTGAGACTCATCAGGCTCTCTCTACAGCAAAGAAATAGGTTGAGAATTGCACAGATTGAGAAATGCCTCAGCTGTTGTTTCCAAATGATGGAGGAGTTGGTTGTGGTTGCACGGATGTTTCATGGTACCTCATTCCTAAGGAACTGCCCTGATTTGCTGAATTTAATCAAGAAGGATACCTGATCACATTCCTGATGAGGGGAAGCAATGGAGGTGGGGCCAGGGCTGAGCCAGAGCTTTGCCCGTTGGCACCAACCAAGGGGAAAAAAAAAAAAAAAAAAAAGAAGAAGTTGCCATCTTGCTGTTGCTATTGATGGAGATCAGTCTGCACACCTCTGTGGTGCTACCTTGCTCCAACATGCCATGTCGGTCCTTTCAGTGAGGGACCTGCGGATGGGTTGCAAGGATTCATGGCAGGTTCAGGTTGCCATGACTCCACTTTAGTATTTAGAGACTACAGCTGCATAGTGTGGAATAATAGGAATGTAACGCAACGTAAGATCCAAAATAAATGGTGCCGAGCATCCAATATGTATACATCATACACGCATACATACATATATATGTGTGTATATGTTTGTATCTACTATACCTATCCCTATTATCTCTAATATAGGGGTATGGACCAAATGCCCGCAAGTGACTGGAGTGTGTTAGCAGTGCTCCTGGATCACATCTTTATGTAAATCCTAAGAATCGGGTTTCCACGCCCCAAGGTCACTGAGCAGTGCTAATCGCAGTGCACGACATGCACAGTACAGCTGGAAGACTGACTTCAAAAGCACGCTCCTGGTGAGAGCTCAGATGCCAGTGTCCCTGCATCCAGAGAGCTGGAGTCTCACCACTGATCTGCGCCGGTCCTGTGCTGTTTGACACCGGCACAGACAGTAACGGCACCGGACACGACATCCCTAGCAGGGCTGGTGCGGCTGGTGATAGCCACCCGCCACCGAGCCTTCTGTGTGGTGGGGAAGATGAGGGAGCTTGCTCATCAGCAGAAGGTTAACATCATCTTCTGTGTATGGGAGAACTGAGAATCTCTAACCGTCCTGGAAAGGCAACACTGATCACAGCGCATTTTCTATCCAAGGGAGGTGAGTTCAGAGGTAAGAGCAGGGGTGGGGGTAACAGTGAGGTGGTACATCCTCGCATATTCCAGCACGCTGTGCTCTGGACACCGCTCAGCACAAAGAGCCCTCATTTCTCAAACCTTCTCAAGGATGTGCTTATTCTAAACATGAAATTCATTCCCTAAAAATTAATGAAACCTTTCACTGCTTGCAGTAAGTCAAGTGCTCATATACCTTTTCCTGGACCAGGGCCTGAGTAAACAATAAAAAGAAAAATAAACTACCTGTCAAACCAAACACGTGTGAATTTCTCGAGGCTACATTTAGTAATAGGTTAATAGGACTCACATTTCAAATGAAACCTTCTAGAACTTATTTAAATTTTAAAAATAGTTTAAATTATTTTAATATTTTTCTTACTAGTATTTCTTGCATTATAAGCAGTGCTCATCTACAGTTAAAACATCCAGATGTTTTAACTAAAGTTAAACTATGAAACAGAACAAAAATAAAAATCCGTGAAACACTTGCCAGATAGCTCAACCACATCTGTTCAGGAAAATATAATACTAGTTCAAAATAATAACAGCAACTATCATTTTCAAGCATGCATGGGATTAAAATAAAAACAAACACGATTTTGTGCAGAGGATGAAGAATTGGAAAGCTGAGCTTCTGCCCTGGAAATACAATATCATTTGACCCCCTTTGAACTAGGGAAACATAAGGATATAAAATAAAACTGGCAGTGGCCGGCATCCTGGGTGCATTAGGTGGGTCACCACCGGGTCCGACCCAGTCAGGAGCTTCGTCAGGGTGCTGCCTGCATCACAGATCACAGAAACGACCTTGGGTGACCTTGGCCATCCAGGCAAGCCCCAATGCCACTGCTGCACATGTACAGGACAAAGAAGAGGCGGTAGTCTCCTCGCTTTGGATTTTAGGGACCCCCTTACGGGGGGTCTTTGGGTCTCTAAAACCCAAAGCGAGGAGACTACCACCTCTTTTGGGTTTAAGCAGGAAAGACAAAATTCTGCAGATTGCTGTCTTGCCTTTAAGCACCTAAATGCAATTTAAGCACACGCTTTCCTGCTACCAGAACGGCATCGTTAGCAACCTGACTGAAGCCCATCTGCATGAGCTCTTTGTCTTAAATTAGTTGGGTGGTGTGAGGCCTCATCCTGCTCTGGCTGCACCCACAGGAGCTCTGTACCACCGAGATGAGTGATGTACCCACTGGGGAACCGGTTCCTTCACCGCCAGACTAACTGCTTTCCAAACAGCCTCACGTACACATGTGAATTACAAGGTTGCACCCGTAAAAGCGGAGCTTCGGCATTTCTCCCCTGCCCGAGATGTGGCTCCCCAGTCTCTGTGATACCCTACTAGAAAGCAGACAGCCTTTGCTAAACCCACCCTGGTTCTTCTCCACCTAGCAAACAGCTCATTATTTTTATTCTGGTGTTTTCTGCCCAGGAGAGCCGGTGGCGGGGCTCTGGGTGCCCGTGCGCGGCGGCGAGGCCAACCGCGGAGCTGGCTGCGTGCGGCAGAGCAGCAGGGGGAGCTCAGACATCCCATTTGGCTCTCTCCAAATGTCACTCCTTAAGACCTTCTGAGCAATTAAACAAAATTTAGCATGAATCAATCATACAGACATGAGGGTGTAAAATAATGAAGATAGATGTTGTTTAAATCCTTATAAGAGTTCCTGCCTGAGCTAGATATCGTCCTGAGTAGTATTAGATTATCCAAGTGACCTTAGAAGCGTTCAAGTGTCCACATCAGCACGTCGAGATAGGAGGAAGCACGCGGCGATGTGGAGCTCCGTTAGTTCATTTGCCTCCTGCTTTTGGTCCCTTCTTTTTCAAGGTAACTCCTTCCCCTGAGCACTGCTGGCATGATCTGGACGCACAGAGGCAAAGCGCCGCAGCGAGCAGCACCAGCAGCCTGGCTGCAGCGACTGCCAGAGCAAGAGGAACACTCGGTTCTCTGGGTTCCTTCTATCTTTCTACGAGCGAAATAAATCTTTTGCTTTGAGAGTGAAAATCCTTCTTAAAAAACTCTTCCCAGATGTGGGACCAATATATTTAGTTTCACTTGAAGTTCCTGAATCCGAAGGTCTATGTCGGGCTGGCCGCTCACGCCTGTTTCCTCATCTGCACTTTGCAGAGGAAACAGGTGGGTTTAAAGCTCTCTAAAGACACCACAGTGATTCTTTACAAAGTGACTCGCAAAGCAAAAATGAAAAAGGATTTTTTTTTTCCCAGGGATTTTTGAGCATATGAAGCAAAAAAATAATCACACAAATGGCGCAAAGAAAAAAAAAAGGTTTTAGTCTAAGTCAGCAATCCAAATGCAGCCTCCCTGCTGCTTCGCCCCCACATCACAGGGACACGACACGTAGGTCTGGATTTCAAGGGGCTCTTCTGCTTAGTAGTGGCCAAAGCCAAAACCTTAAATCCCTACGAACTACAGGAAGTTGGGTTGCAAAGCTTGAGATTTGGCCAGGTTATGCCATTCAGAAAGAACAAAACATGCAATGCATTTTTTTACTCATTAGGAACAAAAATAGGTAATATTGGAGAATACACATGACAGCAGCCTGTCTGGGCACTGAGGGCACTAACGGGCCTCACTGTACCTGCCCGTGCTCCTGCTGCTATGGGTCACCTCGTCCCCAGCACCGTCCCCTGCTGCTCCTGGCCTGGCTCCCTGGAGGGACCTGGCTCCCCCACCGTGCCTGGGGCTGCTGCTGTGGCTGTCCCCGCCACTGTCCCACCTGGGGCTGGGGGCTGTGCCCTGCTGGCGAGGGCACTGTGTGCTGGGTTCCCCAAGGTTCCTGCTCAGCCTCCGCCCTGGAGCAGCCCCCTCTCCCTGCTCCCAGACACACACAGGCCTGAAATGCTACACGTGTCTTCCAGACCAACCAGACAGGTCTCCTGGAACAGTGAGATATCCATGTCATTTACAGCTGCTTCCCTCCTCTGCTGTAGCTTAAATAAAATAAATAAATAATGAAATAAAAAATCTTGGCTTTTCTGAAACAATCCAGATCTGCATCTTCCACCTCGAGGAAGACAGAGGCAGCGTCAAGTAAGAAAATATACTGGCGCCTTACTTTCTTCCTGACCTACGCCAAGTCTTTAAGTTGGGTTTTGCTCCCCAAGTTCTTTATAATTCTCATTGAGAAATCTTTGTATTAGAAAAAGAAATGCCCCCAGGAGCAGCAACCAGGATTCAAGTCAGGGTCTGTAACCCTAACAGCTGAGCTCAGGACTTCCTTGTCCTTGTGCTTTCCTGATCATCCAGCTCCTGCACCCTCCTGCCGACAGCTACGATCAGCTGTGGGTGCACATGCTGGCTGGGGCGAGCCGGGGAGAAAGCAGGACTCGGTGGACAGCCTCGATTTTGGAGCGTGCTTCTCCGCACAGCTACGGGTCTTTTTACACAGAGTTTTGCAGAGGGCTTGGCTTCAGGTGCACATTGCACACGTCACTGGGGATTTGGTTGTTTTGTCTTGAGCTGAAACAAAAGTGGCATAAAGTCAGCTTAATTTCTGTGATTTCACTAATGTGGTGGGAAAAGAGGAAACTGGCTTCTTCCTTGGAAGAAATGCTGATGCTCTTTCATAATTTCTGTAATGACATTTGATATTATGGTGATGAGTGCCTTAGAAATACATATGATAATCATTATAATCAAGCACATGTGTCTGGAGAGTGTAATAGGTACATTCTATAAATTGGAAAATAAACATGTGTTAAGGAATGACTTCTAATATTAATTTCCATTTTTAGAAAGCAAGGTCCCAGATCCAACTAGGGATTAAAGAGCCAAAACGGGACTTTGAATGGGATAGATGCCTAAATCCCGAATCATAATCCACAGCCCTCCCACCCAGTTGTTGCTAACCGTGAAGGCAACTAAGCTCATTTGGTGACTCAGTATGCAAAGCGTTCAAGTTGCTCAGCCACCAAAAATTCTCCGTAAGTGAGGTATTCCCCTGGGTGCTTCCCTTCGCCCAGCAGAGTCACGCCAGGGGCCCTCCAGACGTGCCTGCCGGGCTGCTGCTTCTCGCTGCCCCGCTCGCGCTAGCCCACACTGCCCTGGGGGGGCTGGCGTTTTGGGTACACCGCTGCTGGCATTTCCCTGCCGGCGGTACTTGGCAGTTCCCGATTCGGTACCTTGCTTTGGTTGATCCCCTTCTCTCTGAAGCTCCAGATCCTCTCTCTGTTAACCAGAATATCTAAATTGGGGTCCAGGCTTCCACCAGGGTAGGGGTGCCTAAGGAGCGGGTACCGCTTTGCTCTGCTTTGTCGGGGTCCCTGTAAGCAGAACCTGACTTTTTTCCTCCCATGCTGAAGCACAGTTTTTCTCTTACAGTTAAATGCAGACATACAAATATGCCACCGCATATGCAATTTAGCAGTAAGTAATTGGAGGCCACTTGTAAAAAACAGTTAATAATTATAAGCAACAGCCCTGCCTCACCTCCACGCTACCGAAGCTTTGCACTGATGTAATGTCACAGACAGCAGCAGAATTACTCTGGGACAAAAGTAGGGCAATGCTCTGCTGAATGAGGCACATCACATTCTTTCTGAATGGAATAAAAACAAAATATCACTTTATGGACCTCTCAGGCAAGTCCAACAGCTGTTGTAAATCAGAGTAACCCCACTGGCTTCAGTGGATCTACTGCAATTTATAGCAGCTGGGAATCTGGCCCCGCGTTCCCCAGATAGGTACTGGATTTTACCATTAGCAGTTTAATCCTGTAAGTAGGGATTTATTACAGAAAGGAAAACACGAATAACTGTGAACAGAATGAACAATGTTATATTTTGAAATGAGTAAAAGAACAACACTAGAAGGAGCATAATAACTCTTGAGAAACAAAAATTAATACCGCGAAGCCTGGGCAGCCAGGCACTGGGGTTATTTGGCCTCCTGATTGTGGAATTTAACTCTACCAAAAAACCTTGGCCCTTGGCTGGAGTGCCGCTAAGATGAAAGACACTGCGTCTCTACCACACTACACAGCCTATTGATTTTATAAGTCATCAATGTATATTGTCTGTCTATACTATTAACAGGACAAGCAGGAGGTGCACATAGTCATTTGACTGCATAAGCCAGTTGTCCCATGCTGTGCCCTATGGGAAGCCACTGATTCTTACACTTGGAGCAGGGACAATGCAACTTAATCAGACTGACAGGAAACAGGCAGCAATTACAGTGTGCAGCTACATCTGCTGGGTTCCACTTCACTGAAGGAAGAGTTATCTCAATTTTAATGTACATCCCTTTTTCATGTTTCATTTAACCTCTGCTGTATTATTAAACACATCAAAATATAATGACAGTCGTTAAAAAAGAAAAAGAGAACATTTTGGAAATTTTGGACTCTCCCCCTTTATCTGTAATTTAACGGTATCGGTTTTACTTTCCTGCAACATTCTGCAGCAGTCAAAGTCTAATTTAATATATAGTTTTGTTTATTTTAAATAGCAAGTACAGACCCAATCCTACTTCTTGCAAAGTCAACAGCAAAATAACTACTGATTCACTGAAAGCAAGATGTGACCTGCTGATACTAAGTCTTATTAATTTAGACAGCGGAGTGAAGCCTTCCCGATAGTTTGCTCATTTTCACAAATTGTGTTGCTAACCTTGAAAGGCACTTATTGTTAGTGTTTAACTGGCAAAGGAATAATTCCGAGTTCTTAAAAGTGTCTGCGTGAAAACTGGGGGAAGGGGAACAAAACCTGCCTCTTGAAAGCTAATGGGAGCCATAGCACAGACTGTGAGGGACAGAGCCTTGTCCCTTATGGGCCGAACAGGTAACCGAGGCGCTGTGCTCCTGCAGCCAGGTGCAGGCAGCCAGGACGGGAGCCCGCCCGTGCTCCGTGCCCGCAGGATGCCCACCACCTCCGGCTCACGGGGAGCAGGGCTGTGCTCACACCAGCTCCCACGTCGCACTGAGGGCGTTTATGAACTTAGGTCAGATACCTCCATCCGTACGAAGGATAAGCCAGTAATGTCCTCATCTTAGCAGTAGATACAAAGTGCAACTCGGGAATCACTGGGCTGGAAATGGGACCAACACACACAAATGTGTGAAACACCAAAAATCTTGGCTGCGGGGTTTGGTGCAGACAAGGCTCAGTCTATCAACGTGGCATCAGGCTGGAAGCGTTTCCCCTGCCTCCTAGCCAAGAGCTGGGCGGGGGGATTGGTAAAAATTCTGCACCCAACCATGTGCCTAAGTCACAACTTCAGGAAGTACAGGTGATTCATCTCACCAGTCCACCTGGCTGGGAAAAGAGGTGAGGCTGGGGTTTTCC
>NW_008824676.1:1070904-1074726 GCF_000699105.1 Pygoscelis adeliae
ATCCGCGCTGGATGGAGGCCCAAAGGTGGAGAACGGCTCCTTCAGCTCTCTGCCCCAGCTTTTGCACACCCATAGATTTTGGTTGCAGCATGCTCTTAAGTAAATAACTTCGTTTTTAATAAAGTGCCTAAACGTGCTCAGGTATCTGCTAAGAACCTTCTTACTGTTAATGATTTATTACTGTCACTAAAAACAGGTTTGGGGGCTTACCAGATCCGACCTGCCTCAAACTTTCAGAAATATCCTTTCTGGTCAGGTACTAATTTATTTCTTATTTTTATACAATAGTTCCAATAGATGATAAATTCTTAATTTTGCTGTACAACATATCTGCATAACATCTCTATTGGGCTGTTACTCTGATTTACTACCTGAGAGCTGCTATCAAGATTTGGTGCTTTTTCCTCTACAACTTATCGTTAACTACCCCAATCATAACATTTCAGCTTTACCCAGGAGTATGTCTACAGGCTTTTGATGCAGCCGGCTCTGCCCATGTCCCAGGCTGGCTGGGCAGGAGCGCTCTCCGAAAGCATCCCTACCCTGGAGCCGTAAGCCATGCAGGGAGGACGGCTTCAGCGGCCCGAGTGCTGCACGGTGCTAATGCAGGTACGCGGCTCCGGGTGCAGAGCTATGGCTACTCTCCTATGCCTAGCTACTCTGCTACAGCTTTTAGCTTCCTTCGGCTGCTCCTCTATTCATGCTTTTGCTCGGTTTGGTTCTTCATTCTGTAGCCTACCAAACAACACTGTCTTCTATCTGCTCCATCAGACTGTAATTGTAAAGCCAACAAAAGAGCAAGTCAGCACTATCTCTTGAGTTTCCCAGTGTCATCTTTTATCAGTGTGTACCTTCTAGATCCAGTCAACCCTGCCTGTAACCACTCTTGAGCTTGTGAGAAATCTTACTAAAACCAACTCCTCCGGGTCAGCAGGGGCATTTACATGCTTCCAACATGACAGCGTGCACTGGTCTTTGCAGAAGCAAAGCCTCCTCTGGTAAGGTCTCTAGGACCAAGGCTGACTTTATTTGTGTAGAAAAGTAAGACCAAAACAAATTAGAATGATGATGCCATTGCACTAATTATTACTTCTTGGTAATAATCCTAGAATTGGATGCAGAATAATCCTACAGGAATATATTGTTATAATTTATTTATCTTTATTTTGTTCACTGAGGGAGGCATACAAGTTGTGCATCTTAAGTCAGATTCTCAACCGATTAAATCTATACTGAATTCAAAGGAAATCAAGTGATTTACACCACTAAAGGATTTCACCCTCTGTTCTGCAGACACTCCTAGCAAGTCTTTCCACTGCAGAGACCACACAGTTCTTCAAGACCACCATATCACACACAAATGTCTAAACTATTATGCGGGTAGCTCTGAGCAGCAACAAAATCTGTTCATTTCATACTGGCGAGCTTTCTTACCATAAAGGAGGGAAGCGTTTTGACAGTTTCGGCATGAGAAGTCAGCATGGTTGCAAGTGAAGCTCTAACAGAAGCTGCAGCCAAGAATGCAGTGGCATAAATAACTCTATGGCTACAGCTCTCGGTAGCTACAGCACGACTGAGCCACTGCCTAGAAGGTAAGGTTGAATTAGGGAAACCTTGTGAGCAAAGGAAGCTCCCCAGACTCCTGGCCTCCCTTAGGCCAGTATGCCCACACGCCCCATTCATGAAGTGTTTGCAACGCAGTCCTTGTACAAGGGAGTGGCCCAAATGGTGCAGTTGACTTGGAGGTCTTGGGGGGCAGGTCTATACCTTAATGGTGAGCAAGCTGGCTTCTTAATGGGGCTCCACATACTGCTAAGGACTTTATTATGATCCCTCTGTGGAGGTCTTTCTAGAACTGGATTTATCCTAGCACACGATGGTCTAGCCCTAATGTTCTCGGTACGGTTGTAGTCCTGCTGTGCTGTTACAATGATCAGAGGTCAATGAACATTCTGGCTGGAGGAAAGCTCCACCCTCCCAGGTGGACGAACAGACAGGTACATGATGATGCAGTGGCAGCACCGGCAGAGCAGGCAACACATTTTTCTTTTGTGCCTCATCCCATGAAGCTTGTGGACAGGCTTTCTGTGAATGGGGACACAGCAGCAAACAAGTGTGGCTTAAGTGCAAGGTGATACAGGCTATGCCATAAAATTTGCTGGGGCTGGTACTCACTGCCTCAAGGTGCTCCACGTGGGAGAGGTTTCAAGGCCAGGGCATCCACCGCAGCCAGGAGAATGCCCACGATTACAGGATGTATTCCAGATTTCCTCCTCGGCGTGCCAGCTGGGGCACCTGGGGGGACCTCGAGGCACACTTGGGGTTAGAGAGTGTGGACAATGGACCAATTTGGCACTAAGGGAACTATTGCAGGGTAGGTCATAAGCAAGCATTGTGTATAATTTGCAGAGGGAATTACTACAAAAAGCAAGTGTTTACATGGGATATTGTGTTCTAAAATTTTGGTATGCAGTTGTGGTAAATGCACAAACACTTCTAGGCCTGGGGGTATGCTCAAAACCTCCAGGCTCTCACAAGCTGTGCAGCGCACTGGTGTTAGAACCCAGCACCGTCACGGTGATGACTTTCCTCCATTTACTGCTCTAACTATCAGGCAAGGCTTTCTGAAGTGCACACAGAAAGCAGCTCAGCAGCAGGTGAAACGCTGCAGCTGCACTGATGTAAATGTTCTCCTTTGTTGTGGAACCAAAACGTGCCAGGATTCATCATGCAGGATGGCAGGTTTCCTCTCGCTGGAAACCAGCTTTTCTAACACTCATTTTATGCGTGAGCTTCCAGTCCATTTTCTCCGGCAATCTTTCACTGTCGCATTTAGTATGGCGCTTGGACGTGGCCTTTTCAAGAAGGGAGGGAATCACCAAAGTTTTCTCAATGTTTTTTATTTCTAGTTTTGGAGGCAGGTTTCTTCCCCCCTCCTGGAAAGTGAGAATCCTTGCATGCACGGTGAAGCTTAAATGATATGTCCCCTAAGCCTCCAGGTTTATTACAACTTATTTGGAAATGATTACAGCTCCCAAAAGTCTTACCTGGGTCTGACCATTAAAAATCAGATCTGTTCTACCACTTTAAATTAAGGGCATGAAGTTTGAGAAGAAGAAATAATTATCCATTACGATTTGTTCTCTGTGTAAATACAAAGCCCTGCCTGCTGCCAAATTCTCCTTCCCTGAGAGGCACAGGACAGCCTCCACCAGGACATAATTCTCACCTACTGCATGACTACCTGCATTTTTTTACCTGCAGCCTAGTTATGCATCTAATTAAGAATCACTGGTTTATGTGCGACAATGTAAAACTAGCTTGTCTAACATAAATTGAAAGTGTTAAACGAAGATGATACTTTTAAGCTGTAACCTAAACAAAATATATGAAAGCAACTACTCTGTCTGGAAAACAATGAAGAAACCAACCGGAGGGGGTAATCAGCATTTGAGGAGTCTTTAATCTAACAAGGACATCTTAAGTGAAGTTGCCTAAAAAAAGGTTATGTGCAACTGCCAAACACCTACCCATATTCAGAGGATTCCTCTGAAGCACTGCATGTTAATTGGAAGGAAGTTGGAAAGCTTTCTATCAGGATCCTATAATAAGCTTCATTAATATGGGGTACAGTGGTGTATTGCATATTAATAAAAAGGCAGCCTAAGATAATTAAAGGGTGAATAAACTGAGAAATATATTGTCTATGTGGTAGAAAAGTCTAACCTGGCACTATCTGATATCCATGTGCTCTTAAAAAAATACAGATAAGCGAGCGTGCACCAATAAGAGATGCAAAGCGGTAAGGGTGACTGAGGAAAG
>NW_008824676.1:1074742-1099550 GCF_000699105.1 Pygoscelis adeliae
CTCAGCTGGAGGTGTTATGATGAAAGCAAACATCTTGCAGAAATGGATGTGAGCAGTCCCATTTTCTTAAGACTGTGTGAGTGCAGGGCCTAAAGAGGTTGTCGGCTTGGGACAAATGACCCCTAACTTGTAATAAGTACTGCTGCTCAACTCTAAGAGCATAACTAAAAGAATCATTCTGTTGAACAAGACCTTAGATTAGATATGAATTATTCCATTTTCATTTCATTTAGTTTGATTTTCTCTCTATTTCCTATTTTCTAAATTAAATAAACCTTGCTTGATTTAAGATAATTTGCCTTTACTGACTATTACTTAAGGATAAGCATTGCAAAGCCATTCCATGAGAGGAGGAAAACAAAAACACTGAAATTTAGAGTTTAGCGAAACAAAAGTAAAGCAGATATCCAAGTGAAATACATGATGAAAGGTGAGTTGCCTACACCTCAGCCCTAAGAGCTGTTGTGAATCCAGGGAGATTCTGGATAGAAAGAAAATAGGGGAAAATCTTAAAATGAAGGTGCCAGCTACGTGTGTCTAAAACTGACCACGTACAACCAGTATGTAATAGATCTCGTTCAAATATTTCCTCCCTTTCTCAACATCTAACATCACTGCTACGTTGTACCACTCTACATACATACCCGCTACTCATTTTACTGCCATCAAATAAATAACAGAATTATTACATATTTCTATCCTATGCACTGAAGAGATATTTGTGATTGCAACATCACTCACCCTCCAACTAAACAAAAATTTCCGAGATATATTATACTGGCAGAGCGTTTTCTGTGGCACAAGGATGAACAACAGGGCTGGGGAGGGAGTTACCTGTGGACAGGTAGGAGTAACTTTGTGGTAGGAGGAGCAGCAGTTTTCGTGTAGGTGAAGATTTGGGGAGGGGAGCAACAGCAACTGCTTCCATAGATGTACTGCTCTCCATGCGTGGAAGATGTGGAGAGTCCAGAAAACCCATTGCTGTGAGAGGGAGGTCTAAAAAAGGTCAGAGGTTGTAAGCACAGTATGTAAATGGTCATTGAGGGGCCATGTTTATGGGGAAATAATCCCTTGACGTGAGGAAGATGGAAGGGAATAATGGAGATAAAAATGGTCTTCTCTGTGGGAGCTGTAGGCTCACAGGCTGCGAGAGGAGATGATGTTTGCAGTCTCAATATGCTGTACATCTTTAAGAAATAAGCTGTCTTTGACCAATGCCACAAGCTTTTCCAGTGGCTCTGCAGACACTGTTGAGCTTCCTTTGCATATCCTATGCTTAAAAATTTTATAAGCTGAGCTACTCTTTTATTTACAGATAGTACAGCAACAGGGACCCATAACGGGTAAAGAGTTGGATGATACACCCTTTTTCTTAGGGGTTATGTGGAGACGTTATGGGCTTCAACAATTTAACTGCCTTGTTTTATTTCTACTGTATATTGCAGTTGCATCTGGAAATCAGAAAATTCCATTTTAAAAATAAGAGAGGGAGAGATAGGGGAGCAGAGGAGAGAGGAGGAAAGCAAGAAAAAAGGTGAGAAATTGAGCATGTTAGACTGGACGTGTTTGGTTGCTTATTTGGCTTGACCTAATCACAGAGATTTCCCCAAAACTATTAATATCTGAAAGCTGAATGCCATTTTACTCCTTATTCTCTCATTACATTTTACTGTTTCCAGAGAGACGGGCAGCAAAGCATCTCTCTGACATTGCACCCTCGACCTCATGAAAATCTTTAACAGATTAATGTCTATAGTCTCGTATCTCTTTAGTAGCTGCTAATCTATGCAAAGCAAATTGTTTTGGATTTACCTAGAACATCATTGCCCACCCTGTAATTTGTAACTGCTGTTTGCAGTGACAGAAACTCTTAATCACACTACACGCTACAGATATACCTTAAACTCATTAAAAGCAGCAAACTTTTTAAGGACAAAACACCAGGAGCAGCTAACCACCTTGGCAGCTCGATTCTGAACAAAATTTTTCCATGGGACAATTCTTTCCACGGATTATCGTCCCTTGCACCATGTTTCTTGCCTGGGAGAACAGGCGTTCGTTGGCTTGGATCCACCAGCTGCACCCATCTCCTCTTTGTGCCCACTGGTCCCACCTCTGTGGCATCCCACCACACTGCTGGAGTGGGGCAGAGAGGAGCCGTGCCGTGGGGCAGCACTCCCCAGCACCAATCTCCCACCTCCCTTCCCACAACAACTCACCGACTCCCTGGTAGGACAGGTCTCCTGGCCGCGGATCTGTCCTCAGGGCTGCCACCATCACCACCACTGCGCTGCCTGAGCACCTTCTTGACGAAAATCAGGATGTTCCACCTAGTACAGAGACATACCCATATAGATCAAAATGTATCCGAGAACAATTTTCGCATGAAGATGTTCCTTCATTCCCATCTGTGCGTATCACAGTTTTAAATACTGCTTGCACTTTCCAAACTCTTGCTTCACCAGAAAAAATAGCCAGAGCAAACTACAAGAAAAAAAAAAAACCAAACAAAAAACCCCAACAAAAAACAGATGAAAATGAGTAACGAATAAAAAACAAAGAAACAAGGAAACGCTGAAGCAATCACTCCTCCTTATACATTTGTTTTGCTGTCTGACATACACAATAAATTGTAACAGTTACCAAATAACCATTCAAGTTCAAATGATGTACACACATCTATAATCTTAGTTAGCTGCTTGCTAAAAAAAATGCCACTGTGTCCTCCAGTGTAATTCTGTATCAATGACTTTTCCAAATAAATCTAGTTGCTGGTTTATATTAATGAACTGTCACAGTTCCCATTGTTTTCCCATGGTCTTGCAGCTGCATTCTTTCACAGGTGCTTGGCAAATTAAAATGATGCTGGTTTGGGGTTTCAGGCTGATACAAAATCACTCCTTCAGCAGATTGTTAGGGAGTTATTCATGCAAGAAACACATCTTTACTTTAGACAGTCTGCTTTTCTCCTTACCCTCCCCTTCCTTCACTGACCCTTCGCATTTCTGATGCTTCCTGGCGATGAAATAAAAAGCAAGATTGCTTCTTGTTTCCACTTAGAGAATAACTGGTTTGACAATAATAAGCTTGGAAAGCACGACTTGACTCTGCTCTGTCACCTTGATGTAAATCAAAAGCACTCCCAGTGAAGCCAGTGTGCTGGGCCTCACGATGGTGTAAACTGGCGTAGCTCTGTTGTTCGAGTGGAGCTGGAGTAGCTTACAGACTAGCAAAAGATCTGGCCCAACTTAAATGGGTATAACTGGTAGGATAATCGGGCCAGTAATTTTGTTAACCTACTAAAAAAATAGAACAATAATGGTAATTATGACCGTTTAATTTCTAAAGCACAATTCAGAGTGAAATCTTAAAGCATGAGGCGTATTTATGCCCCTGATCCTGGGGAACAGCAAAGCCCGGCAGCTTTCCCTGAAGTCAGCAGGAGATGCGGGTGCTACCGCTTCTCAGCCTCAATGCTCCCGTTACTCTGAGACAAACAGACCTTAGCCACCATTTACAAAGTTAGAGGCATCTGACATTTCAGGCTGTCTCCATTTTTGGATGCAAAAGCTGTAACATTCTGGTAAGGACCTCATCTGATGGCAGGCATCTCCACTGATTTGCAGGATCTTTGTGTACTCAGCAGGGAGATGCTTTCTCGTGGTGGGTGACTGCAAGCAAGAACCAGCCTTGGGTGCTTTGCATTGCCAGCTGGAGGCGTCTTAGCTTTTGCTATTGACTCATATTAAGCCTAGGAATATCAGCTGTTTCATGTATAACTTCAGACTAGACCTGTAAAGTCACAACCTAGGAATCTCTTTGCTGTTGCACCTTTGTCAATGCAGAAGCGGAGAGCTGCCCTGAGAGCTCGCTAACAGGCATGCGGCCGTGCCCCTTCCGAGCACAAACAGAACAAGAGGAAAGCTTTCGGTCAGCTGAGCTAGATATTCAGCTGGTGTAAATCCATGCAGCTTCCCCTGACTCAAAATGTAGCACGCTGTATTCTCATCCCTTGGGTAAGGCTGATCTCAAGGACGTGCAAAAAGGGTCATGGAGGAGTCTGCAGACTGCACAGACCGCTGGGCTCTGAGGATCCATAGGAAATGTGCACACCAGCTGTGCCTCCGTGATTCCCCACTGAACCCAAAGGCTCACTATTTAAGTCATGGGTGAGGATGAGATATTAAATATTTGCCATGAGGTTAAACAGTTGTTGAAATGATCCAGTAGGGCATCATTGCTTTTATTTACAATATTTCACTTGTGACTCAATATTAACAATAACAATGAGAACATTTAATACGCAAGAACCTATTCATTTATGCTAGCCAGATGCAGTTTTGCTTTGTGTTTCCTCCCTCTAGTGCTTTTTTTCCCTAATCCCTCATTTCTTTTCAACCTTTTAAGCTCGCTCTCCAGTTTTACAGACAACACAATCGATGTATCTGAAAAAGGCCCTAGAGTTCCTGCTGGGAACAGGAGGTTATTATATTTTAGGGATAACTTCATGCACTTCCATTACTCCTTCTAAACCAATTTTAAGATATTTATTTACATTTAGTGCATATTAAGCAGCGAAAGAACATTGCACTGGAGATGATACACACGCCGCAATCAGTAGGTTCTGAGCTGGCAATTTTCAGATCTTCTGAACGAGCACAAGGTGGAGGGAGATCTTGTGTCAATGCCCATTTTACTGTCTCATGTGTAGGAGGTGGCCCAGAGACAGTGCAGAAACACGTCTGTATCTCTGATACTCTAGCTGGGGTGTCTGGAAGCACCGACCACAACTCTGCCGTAGAGTTATCATACTAGGAAACAGTAGCTCTGGGAAGTGTACTCAGACTACATCCCGCTCTGCCTATTCCCTCATCTGGTTTCTCTTCACTTTCTGCTGCGTAGAGCTTTCCGGATTCCTGCAGATCAACTAACGGACTTCACCCAACAGAAGGACCTCTCCTGCCACCTTACTGATCACGCTGCTCTGCAACATTTGAGATACTCTGGCAAGAGACATAGGGCAGTTTCATGGTAAAAGTCAGCTTGTTCCTCTTACCGCAAAACTGAAGAGCCTCAGAAGTGCACAGAGGAAATGACTAGAAAAGCTTGTTGGATTTGATTCTACCATTTCCACTATTCAGGTGAAAGTTATCAGCACCACTCAGGGCCAGAGAGAGGTGAATGGCCAGACCTGGCCAAAACAAAGTCTACAGTAGATTTATTTACTGGCAGAAAGTTGACCCGGTGTGAAGCAGTAGCTGCCAGTTGGCAAAGAGGATCCACAGCCTCACAAGACCTCCCTGGAGCTATCACCCATCAAGTTTCCTACAATTTCCAAATCCCAGTATTATTAATGATACAGGTTCCTAATGAAGATGACAACTTAAGGTAAATTACATGGGTTCATATGCTTTTGACTTTATAATTGGTTTATGCTGCAGGGCCCAATGTTCAACTTAAAATGTGCCATCCATAAAATGTACTTGCCCCCAGACTCCAGCTCCTGGGTTTGGTCCCAAAAGGACTGGGAGGCATGGGGGAACAGGTCAAAGCATGTTTATCTTAATGGAGTTATGGGAGGAAAGTGAAGGACATTTTATTTTTCAGGAAGGACAGCTTACACAAAAACCCCCCACATCCTGATCCTACTGGTTCTGATACCAACCAAGAGCTTTTAACCAACGTAAAACACGTCTCAGATCATACAGCACACAGAACTGGAACATGATGCACGCCTTCTTCAGGTAGGGGTTTTGTGAGCCAGGTTCATCTGATGATGTAGGTTTGCCTGTTTTGCAAAACAACACATGGGTACGACAATGAAGGTTATGGGAAAACAAACTTGCAGGGTTATGATATGTAAGAAGAAAGTAGTGCAAGCAAAGATCTTGCAGAAAAGCAGCAGATGCTAAAGAATTGTGTCTCAGGATTTCTACACTGTTACACTGCGTAGAGTGAAGGTGTAGAATGGCACTCAGACAGTGCACGTGGTGATAGACAAGAAAGCCTACAAAGATAAGTGTTACAATCAGCATGGGGATTTTGCTGATAGCAGTAAGATTATCTGTTATGGATCCTAGCTGTGGGAAACTGGGTACCCTCTGGAGACGCACATTGCAACAACCCACTTGAAAAAGCAGCAGGCAATAGAATAAGAGAGCACAGAACCATCACTGGCCATGGCAAACGGCACGGTACACCAGAGGAAGATGGAAAGCAGAAGACTGGAAGATTTTCTGAGGTCAATATCCTAGGCAGTTCATGTCCTCCTGAGTCGCATACACTCAGTGAAACCTTACAAGTTGCATTACTTGAGTTCAAACACAGATTTCATCCTCCACCTTGCTTTTTCAAAAGCCAGCATTCAAAAGTGCTGTGCTTGCTGCTTCACTCATCTTTATGAACTGATTTCTTTCTAATGGATCAACAGCACTGTTTTTTCTTTAGGACCTCACCTGCAGCAAATTTAAACTAAACCTGGCCTGCAGCTATCAACATTATACCAACGGTGCGGACAGGCTGTTCCTCTGCCCCCAGCTCACACAATGCAACTTACTTTTTTTTTATTCTTCCTCTCAAAATTATTGTTTCTGAGCATGAGAAAGTTCAGCCCATTGTGCAGTGCTCATTATATGTGTAAAAAATGGCATATTATAACCCTATTTCTTGCAAAAATTTAGAATAGGCTTGAACCTTAAATATGACTGCTCTTTTTTAAGATTCCAGAGGGCCCTATTAGCCATACCACATTAGCTATCAATGCAGAACTCTTAAAGTACATCCGAAAATTTCTCTAGCTTATTTTTAAAAAAGAATAGGAGAATCTTTATTTAAAAATTCCTAAAACTGCAATATTACTGCAACTCCACCATGTTAAAGGGATGATGTCAGGTAGTTTAGTTTAAAATTTAACTTTTTATCAAAACAAAAACATTCTACAAAAGCCACACCCTAGTTCACTCTCTTATTTGTGGCAGTCTTTTCTTGATATCTTCCCCCTAAACCTTGCCTCATCAGAAAATTTGCCCAGTTAAGGACAAGAAAAGACTCTGGAATTTGATCTTATTTTTAATACAAATGTATTCATGCTTTTTAGGAAACATTGCTTAGAATAACGTTGACACTGGATTTAACCACTGTCCTGCAATGCAATATTAGCCCACAGAGGGCTTGCTACTGGTTTGTGCAGAAACAACAAGTCGCAGGGTGTTTCATCTCTTTCTTACCAGATGCTAATTGCATTACAAGATGCTAACTTTAAGCATATGAAAGTCTTATTTCCAGCCTCCAAGCAGAGAGGCAAGTCCAGAGAGGTGCTGTTGCACCTGCAGCTCCTACACAATTTGCTCTAATCAGGTTATTCTCCTGCTCCTGGGTGCTTACAGGCAGCCTGTTATCTTAGCACTTGGGTATTTCAGTTCAAATCCTAATGCTCCCTGTTATTGCAGTCAAATAACTCCATCCCCATGCGGCTGGCACGGTGTAATGAAGCTTAGTTACTTGCCCAAGACCACAGCAGACGTTAGTAAGGGAGCACAGGTTTGACGCAAGACATGTCAGAGCTTAACCACTGTCCATCCTTTCCCCCTCTCTGGAAGCCAGTGAGATCCTGTTGGTGGTTGAATTACAGTAGCGTTACCAAAATACACCAGCCAACCCTTAGACTTTTTCCAGATAAGAAAATTCAGCAAATATAGCGGTAACATGCTTGGGCTTGACTTCGTGCCATTTGTAAGAAATACTTCTTCCTGATCTGCTGGCTTATTACTATGTCATGCTATCCTGCCTTTTCCCTTCATCCCAAGGTGAGGTATTGGGTCCGCTCAGTGTTTTTTGCTGAGATCTTTGATGTCTATTACAATTTCTCATAGCTGGAGGAAGCTTCTCTCTCGTACTTCCTCACGCTGGACATTTGGGTTGAAAGGCACAGCACTTAGGATGTGGTCGTGAGTGAGGTGCAAAAAGTAAACAGATGTTATAAGTGAAGAAAACTAAATTAGACCATGGAATTTCAGGATTGTTTCATTTGGAGTCACAGCTGGGAATTTATTAGGAACAGAAATAATGACAAGTATTTTCTTTCACTATCTTATTTTCAGCCTGAGAAAACTTGCCCGAGCTCATCTTAAAATTGTGCAGCTACAAAGTCACCTCTCAGCCACTTTCTCATTCACCTATTATGAGATTGTCAAACCTGTTAAACACTGTCATTGGGCTGTGAGCTACAAGTTTAAGAATGCCTTTATAGTCCGTGGAGATATGTGGGTCTAAGATGGCCAAACACAGGTGTCTGCGCTAGGGTGAGCAGGCACACGTACCTCACATGTAAACATCTAAAGTGCAGACAGCCTAAATTTAGATATCTGAGTCAAGAGTAAATCTTTCCTGCAGCGATAAGAAGCACTTCATCAGGATCCAAGACCAACAGAGGTTTGATGCTAGAAAACCCATGCCGCTATGGGTTTTCTGCTCTTTGTATTACTGTTTCCTTTTCAAATTCATGAAGATGAAAGTTAAGCTGTTCCTAGGTCTGTGCAGTAATTGCACAGTGGAATATAAACCAGCTGCCCTTATAACTTGTGAACAAAAATAACAACAGAGCTGGGGAATTCAGATCTCACAGTCCTATCCACTAATCCTGCTACGACTCTACTCTCTCAACAGAAATGTCATGGTGTATGAGTTGACTTGCATGAAGATCTTTGTCATGGTTTAACCCCAGCCAGCAACTAAGCACCCCCCAGCCGCTCGCTCACTGCCCCCCGGTGGGATGGGGGAGAGAATCAGAAGAGTAAAAGTGAGAAAACTCGTGGGTTGAGATAAAGACAGTTTAATAGGTAAAGCAAAAGCCACGCACGCAAGCAAAGCAAAACCAGGAATCCATTCACTGGTTCCCATGGGCAGGCAGGTGTTCAGCCATCTCCAGGAAAGCACGGCTCCATCACGCGTAATGGTGACTTGGGAAGACAAACGCCATCACTCCAAACGTGCCCCCCTTCCTCCTTCTTCCCCCAGCTTTATACGCTGAGCATGATGTCATATGGTGTGGGATAGCCCTTGGGTCAGTTGGGGTCAGCTGTCCCGGCCGTGTCCCCTCCCAACTTCTTGTGCACCCCCAGCCTGCTCGCTGGTGGGGTGGGGTGAGGAGCAGAAAGGGCCTTGACTCTGTGTCAGCACTGCTCAGCAGTAACGAAAACATCCCTGTGTTTTCGTTATCAACACTGTTTTCACGTGTTGCACACGTGAAGCACAAATCAAAACACAGACCCATGCTAGCTACTATGAAGAAAATTAACTGTACCCCAGCCAAAACCAGCACAATCTTGTTCTTATTCATTGTTCCTGATCACTTGTTAAATGATGCCAGGTTGATAAATTACATTCGAAACATAATCTATAACTGACCGGCTCTTCTTGAGCAGGGTAAGTCTTCAGATAAGCCACACCATCAATTTTGACTGTTAGATGCTACACCTTGAGACTTCAGCAGTAGGTTGGAGAGTGGATGAAAAAATATTTTTGTAAATATAAAGCAGAAGGTACTAGACTGACTGTTTCTTGGCAAAGGAGATGCAGACTAACTGCCTGTGCCCACACAAAAGGCTGGAAACCAGTAACAGGACTGGCTTCAAATGAGAGCAATTAGTGTTCTCACTTGGTTACTGATTGGGGATCACTAAATCAGTGCGATGATGTGGATTGAGATTAGAGCAGGTTATTTTAAATATGATAAACAATAATTTCTGGGATGATATCGACCAAAAAGATGATGCCAACTCCTTTGCCAGAAGCATAACGTAATTCTGAGATCTGCCGTTCCCCACTCAACCATTTCCAGGCTCTTTGTGTCAAGCGTTCATGCATCAATCACTCCCTTACTGCCCCTTCCTAGCTGCCATAAGCATCCTGCATTCCTTTATAACTCCATTTATTACAGAAAATCTGTAGGGAGCAAAGGCTGCTGCTTCCTTCTCTAATCTTTCTACATTGGTACTGTTAAAAATCCAGAAATCTCCATGGGAACATGACTTTGCTTTGGATGTTGGGTTCCCTTTCTTCACCATTATCAATGGGAGTCGATGGCTCTGCACCCAGGAGCATACCCTGCTGATGCGCAGCATTGCAGTAGGGCTTTGCAACAAGCACGTTCACGCTCCGGGTAGGTATCACCAGGTCCTCAGGGCCGGGCTCCTGCCAGGGCAGAGCAGTGCTCTTCCCTTCCCCGCTCACATGGATGCACGCCCCAATGCTCACCAAAGCTGGAATTGAGACCCTCGGCAAAAATGTGGACGGTATATATAAACTGTGCTATGTCGAACACAGCCCTTCACGAATAACTTTTCTTGCAATTTAAAGTGAAATGAGATGAGCCTTTCAGAACCTATCATTGAATAAATTCAGCACTATTATCTATATTTTTGCTATGCAAGATATTAAAAATAATTTTACTTGGGAATCACGCAGCTATAAACATTTTAAGCCTTGAATTACTTCTTCTTCCAAAAGACACAGTCGAACAACATGACGTAAAAAAGAGTCACGTGTTCCGGACCTTCTCATTTTTCTCAAGTTGGAATGCTGAAGGTGCAAGCGTACAAGCTCTTTTCCACAGCCATGAAGGCAAAGAACTCTCCTTCCATGCAATAGTCTCAGGCAATAATGCCCTACAGTCCCTATAGCTTGTTGGGACATTAAATAAATGGAATCTCTTTTGGCTAATAACAATTTCGTCAACATTCATCACCTGTGAACATACACAGAGGAAGAGGTCAGGAGAAGGCAAAGTACCAGCCCTTCCTTTCCATCGTTAATATTCTTGGAATTCAATAACAGTAAGAGAAACAATTATGTGGACAATTATTGCAGTGTTTCCTTTTACAACAACATAAAAGGTACAAAATGAACATTTTTGTATGATATACTATATTCACTCTGATAGTATTCTGATGTTTTCAATTACTCTTGTTTCCAAGATTACATTGCACAGATAAAATAGTCATCTTGGAACATTAAAAAACAAAAAAAACCATCATTCTCCATTTATGCAAATTTTATTCTTGACAATTATAATGAAGGCCACATAGAGAAGTTGGTGCATTTGCAACATCATTCTATTCATGCCTTCATTTTTTAGGCTTGATTGTTCAAAACTCCACTGAATAATTGAATGAATAGATGATAGCACACAAGAATATTTTCTTTTAAATAAGACATTTAATTATTATGTTTTATATAATGTGGAACATTAAAGTAACTTTTAAAAAGGCTTTTTAAAAGAATGTGTGGTTTGTTCAAGATTATTTATTTTGGGTGAACAAGTTTTGTAAAAGTGCCCAAGTGATTTAGGAGCTTAAATCCAGGAATAAGCCAATGAAAGCAGAGCTGTTAAGATACCTAAGTACCTTTGTACAATGTATTTTAAATAATTTTGAACAAGCAAAGATTGAGAGGAAGACAAATTTGTCTAGAATGTAAATAATTTGTCCATTAATTACAAGATTTTTTATGTGAAAAGTGAATGAATTTATATACACATATATATGTATACCTCAAATATATATCTGAATTTCTTTAATGTCATGTGTATTACAGTTTTGATTATGCCTAAATTCATGTGCATAATTCAAAGAGGATCTTAGGAAAAGAACGTTTTTGTATGAAGCAAAACAAGATACAGAAGTAGCCAAATGAAAGCTCACCGAGGAAATAGAAAAGAAGGTATTACTTGCAGGGAGACTGACTTTATGGCCTCAGCTAAGCTAGTAATGTTGACACTTGCAAGGTCTAAACCTAGGATGAAGGGTTCCACAGTCTACGTTACCATGTTGAGGAGAAAGCAGCAGCAGCAGAAGGGCCACTGCCAGGGACAGGCAGAGGAGCATCCTACGGAGGTGTATTTTGTTTCTCTGTGCACACAGAAGATATTTGGGCTGAGTGGAATTGATCAAAATTTGCCAAAAAGAGGTGAGAGCAAGTCACCTGAACTTTCTTACCCTTTCTCCATGAAATTTAGTGAACAAGTGCAGTTTTGTTCTGAAGAAGTTGCTTTACAGTCATTTTATTGACTCATTAAATACTTTACTGGTGCCAGATACAGCTGGGTAAGTCGTGGTGAAATACTCAGGAAGCAGAGAGCCGGTGCAGAAGAAGTTGTGCCCAGGATACCCACCCCCCCGCGACAGAAGGGAGGGACACAGGACCAAAGCGGTCGAACGTGCAGCGTGCCCCCTGCCTCTCATGCCCATCCCTCCTTCCACCTCTGCCTGCCAGGCGTGATCCGTACCGTGCTCTCTTACAGCCTCCTCTGCAGCAAGCCTGCAACAACTAGCCAGGGAACAGCGAGCCAAATTCATATCCAGCCTACCTCTTCACATCAGTGAAGTTACAATGGAGATTAATTTAACTTGATATGTTTTGGTCTATTATTTCAGTGATTGTTAGGTTTTACTGAGTGATCTGGCACTCAGATTTTGCTTGGATTGTATTCTCCTCTGCTCATACGGTTCCTGCTCCGCAATAGGCAGACTTAGAGCTCTGTTTGTCTTCTCTTTTTTTCAGAAGAGCTACTTTTAAAACCTGGTGCTGACTGAATTTCTAATCCTTAAAACATTTGCAGAAATAGAGATTTCATCCCACACAATGGATTATCTGAAAGAAAAAGAAATATTGGCACAAATATCACTCTGGCTGGGGTTTATTCTACAGCAAAGAAAACAATCTGAAAGAACAGAAGTAGTCTGGTGGCCTGACTCCTGTGTGTAGGTAGCATTGATGAGTAACTCCAAATTTCTATCTGCAATACTTAACTGTAACTTCAGCTCGTCATCTCGTGCCTTAAATAGACCAGAAAGTTTTTCATTACAGTGTGAAGATATGTCAGCTTTTGAAAGCTGAGTCTCCTTTCAGGAAACTGTGAGTAAATTTTACAGCCTTTAACTTCACTACAGTCTGGCAAAATCTGACCATTTTCATGTATGTCTCTTGTGTGTTTTGTACTTCTTCAGCCCAGGTAAGCAAAGGTTTTTCCATGAAGTGTAGACACTCAGGTTTATCACGCTCAAACATCACTCCTTGTGCTCACAGCCACAGGATTGGGTGCTCAGGACCCTTCCAGACCTGGATGCCTCGGAAGTTGCTATGGGCTACCACCATGCGTTTGATCTAGGACAACCGTAGACCTCAGAATCGGCATCTATGCCAAATGCTCTTTGGGCTCCGTTGAGAAGCAATATGGCAGGTTTGGCTGAAGCCATGCCAGTCAGAGGTCGTCCTGACTGCAAACACAAGGCCTTTGTTATGTTGTGTTTGAGAGAGGCAGGAAGCTTTGAGATGCAGCAGAGTGTGATCCAGTGTGAAAGGCAAGTTTTAAAGCACAGACCTGCTCCTGAGCCGAAGAACTAGGGGTATCTGAACAAAACAAGTCTTTAGAACATTCTTATGTGAATAAAAGGAGCGTACACCTGGCCAGTATTGCCTATTATTAGAGTATTTGACATAGCCAGAAAAAAACCCAAATTTTGGGGCACAAAGCATTCGTACCATTCTGAAACAGAAGTGGGAAATTTCCCGATAGTACGGGTGGAACACTTGTGCAAAGTTCAACTTAATGCGTTGTTCAATTAGCCAGTTGGAGAAAAAATGTAATTAGCATCTGCTGAACAAAAAGGATTGTTAGCAAAGAAAGAGGTGGTAAGACCTATGGGATATGATACAGTTACATATTTTCAGTACTGAAATCTGTGGTTTATCAAAAAGTACAAGTGCTCAGAATAGTAAAATAAATTATGCCTAATCTTATATGACAAAGGGGCAAAATGGCATTAGTTATACCAGTCATTGTCACACTTACTTCAAGAAGAATTTGAGACTTAAGTTCTAAAGGTAAAGTATAAGTTCTAAAATTAATTTAATTTTAGAAATTGAAATTTTGAAGTTTAATGTCTAAGAATTTCCTCAGTTGGCAACACCAGGACTAGAGGCTGATAAAAGTAATGCAGACTTCAAAGGCAGGTTTCCTAGATCAAGTGTTGTGCTCTAAAGTTTTGTATTTAATCTTCACAGGTAGCCTAATCTGAGCAATCTTGTCATAGCTTACCAGTGTGTTACAAGTTAGGAGCAGGGATTTTCTATGCCACCCAGATATGAGGTAAAACTTGAAGACTGACAATTAAGGAGCAATTAACCTGGTTTTCATGTATTAAATCACTCACCAGAGAAAGCCACAGTCTTATTACTGTAACAACATTGTATTGTTATCTGTTTAAAAGCTGAGAAACAAACAAAGCCCTTGTTTGGAAAATCACTAAATAAAGCACAGAATCTTCCTTTCCTTTTCATCACTTTACACAGATAAAAATAATCTGAGTTTTTGGAAGCTTCAAACAACAGCACGTCACTGAACTTCTAAAGGTAATGCAGTGACATGTCAATGAAATGTAATTGCATGTTTTGCTGCATCTCATAGAGAAAATGATCTAGAATGATCTCATGTTTTAGATGCTGAATATATTATGATACACGCCACCATTGCCTGGAGCCCTTGGCATGTGGCTTACACGCCCAGGACCTTGTTGTTCCCTACCAGCCATTGTTGACACTAGCAGCCATCATTCCGTCTTCGCTGTCTTAAACATTCCAGACTTTTAATTTGCGCCAAGTGCTACGAAAATCTCTTTCTTTGCCCTTGCAGGTCTGGGAAAGGCGAGGTAACAAGGAAAGGTAGTATGCGTTTTTAATTCAGACAACGGCTAGAGTCGACAAAAAACCAACATACTTTTGAACAAAATCTCTTTATCACATCCCCTCCTTACAGATACATACTCATTAATAAAGCAGGGAAGAAAGTGAAATGCCAGAGCTGGTGAAAGGACTGTTACTGAAAGCTTGACAGCTTTTTCCAGTTACCTGTTGGCCTAATAGGAGACATTACGGTCTACAGCCCCCACAGTCCTGCTTCTCCTTTTCCCTGACACAGTCAGGCCTTCAGCACTGCTGTGAAATGGCATTACTCTTCTGATTTGTGATATTTTGGTATCTCACTGTTTATTGTCTTTTTATACCTGTAGGAAAAAAATGTCATGGGTAGGATACTGGAATAGAAGATTTTCTACACTGACACGTAGTTAGAGTAAGCTTTTACAGGATGCTATCTGTTATAGGCTGTCCGGAGCCAGGAACACCATGATGCAGTGGGCTTCTTGCTACACATCTATCAAGGTGTGCGAGCTTGAACTTTCTAGAGACACAGGGGCTTTTCCTTTAGATCACAGCTGAAGTTACTCCTACCAAAAAGAGTATGTCTGCAATCCACACGGAGATAAAGAAAAATACATTTTGTCAGAGGAGGTTCTTTCAATACTGAAGTCATAGAAAGGAAAGAGGGCACAGTTCCTGAGGCAGAGCCTAAAAATAGCAATTTAGGTTTTGCCTCCAAAAGAGCACTAAATACATGTTTAATTTTAACCACGTGTGTGTTCCCATCTTGATTCAACACAATGTTTAAGCATGAAGCACATGCTTAACTGGCATTTAAAAATATACACTTAGAGTTAAGCACATACGTGTGTGCTTAAAACCACAGAGAGAAAACTGCTCATGTCCCTCCTTCTGAGCATATATTTACGTGTCTTCTTGTCATTGTGCATAAGAAAATTGAGTGCTTTGTTACAGTAAAGGCTGCTCTACTGCCATGGAAAGCACTGCAGTGGTCCAAAGACATCTGTTGAGAGTGCTTGTTTCATTGCAATCCTCTGAGTAAAGCCTGGGGTGTGGAAAATGGAAGGAAATAAGCATCTGGTTTCATACTGAATGTGTTCTTACAAGAAGATAGATTTTTTCCCAACTTCAAATCCTGAAAAGAAGGCATATGAAAGGAAGAAACTCAATGCAAAAGCCAACTGTAAGAGCAAAGGGTTCAAAAGAGCAGAGGAGATATTTTGTTAGGAAAAGGGAAGGAGGTAGGACGTCCACCCAGAACTTGCGACTGTAAAAATAACACCTTGTTTGATGGGATCTCCGAGGATTTGGGATGATTTTTTGCAGTGACAGTGGACACAATGCAAAGCGTGAGATAGAAAGCTCAGCAAAGACCCACAGAGTTACTGTTTTGTCAGAAGGGATGGTGATATTGGTAACCGAGGGTGAGTATGTCGAATTTGACAGTGATAAGCTCCTCAGTGGACAAGAAATTTAAACAGAAAAGAGTTTGTAGAGTGAGGCTGCAGCGTGTATTCTCACCCTGTAGAGTGGGAATATAATCCTCCTGCCTTGCATATTCGTCCACATGACACAATAGTGGGAGAGCTTCCAAGGTACTTATTAGCCAAAAGTGTGAATGTTGGCCAGATGGTTTCTTTGGATTCTGAATAGTCAAGAGGATCAAACCTGTGATTTATTGTGGGTTCGGTAAGATATGCAGCTACAATAGGCTTTGCTGCTGTTGTCTGGTCAGCTACGGTTGCATGTTCAAGCTGCTCTTACTTTACTAAATCCAGATGCCTTGGGTGAAATGGTGGACTTACCAGAAGCCAAAACAGCAATAGCCAAAGACAGCTGAACAGGTTGTCTTGCAGTTCTCTGAACTGTCTCGTTGGTCATTTAAATATCTACTGTCAAATTTGATACAGCATCTTCCTTTATGTCATTAGCAAGAACAGTTAGTTTAAATTAAGAATCCAGAAAATAGCCCTAAATGTATTTCCTGAAAGCTGGGGTGTGGATGCTGCATAGGTCTTCCCCAAACATTTTGGCATCCATGGAAGGACTCCCTGAGGATTCTATTTTCTCTTTACATGAAGTTTTTTAATTAACTGTACTAGAATAAAAAATCCTACTTTTGTAACATATATCACTGGTTTACATACACCTTTAATACTTAACTCTATGGTGGCCTGTTCACACTTTCAGAAAACATTTACGAAGCTGACTGACAGAGTCCTTCTTTGTTCTCAGTTCACTTCACTGATTTAGTTCCCACTACCTGGTTTTGCTGACCAAACTCTCTGAAATGTAGAATTCACTAAAATTTTCTGACCAGCTTTGTAGTAGGAAACACACTAACATTCACAGCATTCCATGAAGCACTCCAGTTTTCCATCAAGTACTGAAAGATATTTTATTGCTTTCGATAATATTCAAAATGAGACGTGGAAAATGCACATATATTTACTCTTTCAACATATGTATTTCCTCTTCTGTATTTGCTCTATGATTATTTAAACACTGCACAAAGAAGTGCATAGAGAGTACATGCAAAGTGCTGAAATTCTTAATTGGCAGCATTTGCAAGCCAGCGGACACTCACATTTCACAGCTGTGGATTGCCATGTGCACTACAGGGCCCGGAAGAGCAGAAATTATCAGGGATAATTTAGAGGAAACAAGGTACAAACACAGCTAAATCCCACTGTGGTCAAAGTTAGATTGAATGTGGTGGTTTGCTGCAATAGGTTTTCAAACTATCCCCCCACAAAATCAGTTCAAAATTTCCAAGATGAGACCAGCCCTCCATGACAATGAGAAACCATTCTACTAACATCAACAAGCTCAATTTAAACCTTTTGCATGGTTGCAGAATCTTTACAACAACCTGTTTGAATAGTGCTTCTATTTTTCTGGTTTTTCAACCTCTGGAAGAAATTTTCTTTTACAGGCTTTCTTTTACAATTCTATGAGAAGTTACTTAATTTTTTTCTGTAGCCATCTTTAATTTCCAGTGGTAGTCTCATGACAAACTGCTAATCTATCACTGTAATGAACTCCCAGAAATCTTCCCATTGCTTTCAACCATGTTCTAAAATGTCTAGGGGAAATCCATTTATGATGAAGGAAAGCATGTTCCAGATAAATTCTTCTATTTTATTTAATTTTTTTTTTGTACTACATAAAAATCTGACAGCCCCTGATCACCTAAATTCATTATGTGAACTGGAAAAAATGCGTATGTTATGCAGTGGGTTCCCTGCTTCCACCATCAACGGAACACTGTAATGATCATCCTTCTAACAACTCTCACAGTTTTTATAAGGCAAAATAAAGTTTGTGATTGTTTATGTAATATTCATTATGACAACATCTTTACAGAGTTAATCTGTGAACGAGTATCTCACATACCCCACCTGCAATTTCAGATGTGTTACTAATTTTGATTGGTTACATAGACATGTACATATATATATCAATACATATATAAAACGTACATATATCTCTCTCTCCATAAATATACTGTTACATGTATCCAACATCATCTTCCCTCTTCCTGAGTGGATGAACAAAGACCTACTTCAAACTCCAGTTTAATATTGAATTTGGTTCCCTCCAAAACATTGAAACTAGTTTGCCAAGAAAATTAATTCTAGTAGATTTTCCTTCCTCATATTCCTACCAAATAATCAACTTAATTTTGACAAAATGCTAATAGATTTTTTTGGCAGTTTTCACACAGCTATTCTCTTTGTTTTGCCCTGCTGATATGGCACTCCACCTAGCAAAACAGAGATAGGTCGATATAATCAAACCTCTGATGACCATGCCGGAGAAAAAAACGGTAAAATTATGAGCTGATTGATGGCAAAGCGGACCTTCTCCGTAATTAAATCAAACGTACAATTTTATGTTCGATCTCTATATTACACTTTTTTTTTTTAAAGTTAGATTATGTCCTAGGCTGTTCCCAGAAAACTCTGTCGCACTTGAAACAAAGGTTGAAATTCCTATCATACACTGCGTGGTTTAATAAAAGGGGCTTAATATGGAAATGAAACAAATCTAGCATTAGAAAAATAAGCAGAATCAAAATCCATTTAACTGAAACCTGAAGCTCTTTATATTTAAATCATAATACACTTACAGTAGCAGCTTCACTAAAAACTGTCCTTGTCAGAGATAGCCCTTTATTCTTTCTTCTATACTGCTTGTCAAGTAGCTAATTCAAGTAGCTAATTGTGAAAATAACTAATCCAACCACCATGTATTCCTTCAATTATTTTATTCTTCATCCCTTTTCTATTCTTATTCCCATGTATTTTTTACATCATCTTTTAATTAGATTATAAGGACAAGCAATGTATGTCAGTGCACAGTACCCAAACCCAAGGACCTCTGATGATCTTCTATGCATCCGGGCTCAATAATAAAAATAATATATAATTATATATAATATATAACAACAGTATGTTCTTAATATAGATAATGTATTATAATAATGTATAATAATAATAACAACAATTTTCCACCATCAATGTAGACACTTCAAAGAACACTTAATATGTTAAATAATACCATTTGGGTGAATAGACTATTAAATCTCATAAACTCTCTAGAAGGGTCCCTCCACTTGATATATGAGCCAAGAAAATGCCATCTATCCTGGCATTTTTTAAGCAGGCTGTATAAAATGTTGTGAACTTTCCCCTTGGCCTTAGACAGTTTAAAATAATTTTTTGTGTAAAAACTATGAGGGTGGAGACTCATGTATAAAAGAGGAATATTAGACACAAGACAATTCTGGTTGCCATAGCCTTACTTCAGCTGGGCAAAACTGGCTATGAAAACTCTTGCAGACCTACTCAAAACTATTTGGTGGCTTATTTCACATTAAGAAAAAAAAAGTTAAGCAGCTATTTTTATGATACTTGGCCTTGAGCGTAAACATATCACCTCCAATGAATTAGCCATCACTAAGGTTTTTAATCACTTAGTCATACAGCAGCTGCACGCTTGTATTCTTTCATGAAGAGTGTCACTTTGACAGAAGTTTCCTATTTTTGCAAGTGAAGAACAAGCATGTTTGAGTTCAACAAAAACAAGTAACTAAGTTATTCTTGTTCCATTAAATTCTAGGAAGAAAGAATATAAAATCTCCAAGTGGAAACAATTTCTTTAGCATTCTTCCATTATAGATTCAGCAAATTTGTTCCTGCATGAATTGTGACACTTGTCCCATCTCTCTGAAGATATTAGCTGCAGCACATCAGAACCACCCAGTAACTGTGAGTTTCGAGCTGCCGGTGGCCTGAGCCCAGGCTCCATATGCTACCCCTTCTTCCAGTGTTTTTTTAGAATATTTTTTCTTCACTGAAATTGTTCAGAGGAGAGAGACAGACAGCTGTTCTGTAGATATTGAGGAAAATGGTAACTTTTTGAAATACCAAAATAAATTCATATTTTCTTTCCCATGACATTTGGGAAATGACTGTAGATACTCCCGTCGACTATTGGCACAAGATACTAAAACTTTCCACGGAACTCATTCCTGCCTTAGAGGTCAATAAGATTCAAGTTCCTAGAGCCTCCTAGAAAAAGGTCCATAATATCTAATTCAGTATCTGCTAGAATTAACTAAAAGACATCCAAATCTTAAGTCTCTATTAAAACATCACCATTTACATGAAAAAGATGTTTGAAACAACAGTGATATGACTTGTAGAATTTGCAAGCTTTGTCCTACCTTTGCACAGATAAGAATATTAGTTCCATGTCAAAAATACAGACAAAACTGCTAATGAGAATAAAGTCATAGAAATGAAAATGATAGCATCTGAGATGGAAGCAGTACTCAAAAACTTGAATGATGTGCTCAATCTGGGGATGATCTCCAGCCCAGATGACTTAAAGAGCTGGCACAGTAAATCATCAGTCTATCAAACAAGTAGCACAAACATACTACTGAAGCATGGCAAATGTGGACATCTTTTAAGAAAAGCTTAGCAGCCACTGAACCATTAGCTAGACTTTCAAATACAAAGTTTAAGAATAAGTTTTGAAGAAAACAATAATTAAGCACATGGCCATAAGTGGGAGAATGACTTATGAAAGACAGATCATGTTAGACAAATCTCATGTTTTCCTCTGATAGGAAGGAATCATTGCTTATGATTCAAGCAATCTAGATCTAGTGTGATTGGACTCTGGAAATGTTTGATAATCTAACATGGAAAAAGTGTTAGTTAGCTTGAAAAAACATGATATAAATATCATGTTTTATATACATGTATACGTATATTGTATATATACATATATATACATATATGTGTCTATATATACACACACACATATAATATAATACATATATTATACATATATATACATATATAACATGTATAAACATATATGTAACATGTATAAATATCATCTCCTCCACTGAGGAGGAGAGGAGCTGACAGCAAGTTTTCTGAACATACTGGTTGAATATAACCCACAATATTCATCAAGGATTAGTGCTGGAACTGATCTTACTGCTTATTTCAACAATGATCTCTGTAGTAAGGGGAGGAGTACGCTAATGAAATATTCCAGTGACAAATTAACGGAGGTAATGGCAATGACAGGAGATCTGCTCAATGAAGACCAAAGCAATAGAAAGGAGATTAGGTTTAATAATATATAATGAAAAATATACTTAGTGAGGTGATTCACCTCATCTAACAAAGCCATCCAGAAGACAGGTCTCTAGTCAAATGCAGCTAGATAGGGAACCCTCCAGAGAGCGATTCATCACAGCTATTGTTGACACCTCTTTTAGAGCTAAGGATCCACACCTGGCCTGCTAAGATTAGGTAAGAGGAGTCTACCAGTTTGATAATCATAACAAAAAGGCTATAACCTGACAGACACCAGTTAGAAATAATATGGGAGAATGATCTGGACATACTGCTCAATTGCAAGAGAAGCATCAGTTATCGATATGATACGGTTGTAAGAAATCCAAGTGATCCTAGGATGTGATCCAGGTTATTTCTAGCAGACGTAGGCAACCATTAATTGCATTGTACAAGATGCTAGAAGCGCCATATGTGGAACGCTGTATGCAATTCTAGTCAACCTGTTCAGAAAAGATGGATTCAAGATGAAAAAAAGGCAGGGAAAGGCTACTTAGAAGAGAATGGAGAATCTATCATGTAAGGAACTTGTTGTTTATCCTAGCATGATTAGTATTATTATTCATAAACAAACTCAAGAAGCAAACACAAGAGAGAAAGCACTACTTAAGTTACAGGATGATACTAATAACAAAAATATTGTCATGCTTATGTTTACATGAGGAATTAAAAGACTTTTTTATCAATCAAAAGACTGAGTTTCTGAAGCAGATTTCCAAAGAGAGCAATACAGTAAAATTCCAGGTAGTTTTAAGACGATTCTTACACTTTATGGAAGAAATTACACGGTGTGTTTTTCTGACATAGTAGGGGGGTGATCAAGAAATTTTATCTTCCATATTTGAAATAAGAATTTGAAATAGAATTTAAAAATTAGTTGAAATTTTGACATAAGAAAAATAAGGGCATTCAACATTTCCCAAAACACATTCAGAGTTAAACTTTTCAGAATCATCTTTTATGAAAAGTTAGGTTATGATGTTATCTCACAGCTCAAAGCTTCTTCCTTTACTTGGAAAATAAGATTTGTCTTCAAACATTACAATGGAGTTGTATTTGAACTGGTAATTCTGATATCCATACAGTTATATTTATGACTACTCACAAATTCCAAGTTAGAAGAAAGAACAGAAAAGAAATAAAACCCAAAGGAAGAAAAGAACAGTTTGTTTCATACATATACTACGTTGATTCAATTCAAAATCTAAAGAGGAATAACCTCTATTACCCTAACAAAGGGGTTGGTCCTGCAAAATGACAGCACGTGCCAACTGTCAGCGATGACACTCATCAGCACATGGAATTCGTCCAGAAGCCCAGACACTTCACATACATTTTTGTTTGTGTTAGTGTGAAATGGACATTTTAGGTGGCATGTCTCATTCCAAACATCGCCTACCTTCATTTGTCAGCTTTGTGAGGAAAGCCATAAATTATATTATCCTAAGTAGAATATTTTGCTGTACTTTAGTCAGCAACTAGATGACAAGCAGTAGACAAACAATAACAGTAATGTTTGTTTTACTGGCTTTTCACTAAGTAAATCAGCTGTGACACACCTCCAAATAACATTTCCCTATCATTTCATGAAAAGAAATAATATTTTAAAAACGTTTCCAGGGGAAAAACATTTTTTCCAGATGCTGGTTCTTTAGGAAATATTAAAGATACCTGCTGAAATCTTTATAAGAAATTGCTTTATTGCACATTTTGTATTCTTAGCCAAGCTGTCATCACGACCTATGTAGTTCCGTAACTACCTACATATGCCCATTTTCTTGACTGAAGTAAACGGACAGAACTAACTTCATTTTAGTTTGACTTAAAAAGAAATTTTTACATGACAAACCGAAATGGCAAAAAAATAAAATACATGGAAAATCTCTTTTGAATTAAAAAATAGCGTGTAGGATGAGGCTTTGAACGGAATACTTTTTTTTTTTTAAAGATTTTTGTATGTTAAAATTCACTTGTGTGGACTTTCCTCACTTACAAAGAACAAAATATCACCGACTACCACGGCTGCCAATGAACACAGTGGACGGTTACAGCACACAGCGTTTCCAACTGGGCCACGACTGCTCAGGCCCATGAAACTGATGATGAGGCTGAAGCATTTAGGAAATCTGTCACCAGAAAGGTCTAACAGAGGTAGCCCTAAACCCTGCAATTACAAAGGAAAGCAGGCAAGAGGAAACCCACTGCCCCTGCAGTGTGCTGGTGGAATACATGCATGCACATATTTTCACCGTGAATGCGAAACATCCCCCGTACCTACTGGCCTTTTTCCAAATCCACTGTCTTCTCCCTAACGGGCTAAGGTATTGCATACCCGTTAAAACTATGCAGTATGCCCTAAAATGATGACATTTCATTTTAATTGAAATCAAACATGCTCTTCCACTAGGGAATAAGAAAGTAAACCAAATTTTAATAGGAATTCACAGAAGTACAGAAGAACATTTTTTTCCCTCCTATATTATCTTTCCATGGAAATCCGAGAACAAATATTTTTGAGGCAATAGATGAAACTTACTCTTAGTTAAACTGTACTGAAATTAGTGAAGTTATATTAGGTATTAATTTTGTTCCTTTGTTTCTGTGGAAATGAGACTGTACTGAATATATGTTTACTAAACTACACTACTTATCATAAACTTCACAGTATGTACCTATAGATTTAGCCTCTAAAATAAAGTTTATTGATAAAGGGAGTCGACTCTCAGTCTACTCTAGAATAACTTTGTGAATATTACTATTCTGGAAGAAGAGTGCTATTTTCTAAATTTGCTTTATAGACTGTAAAAATTAGTTGAGGTAAACCAAAAAGAGACATCTCTTTTCTGTAAATAAGCATCCCTGCAGAATGTGATTCTGGCACAACAATTCCTCTTTAGAGTCACATTCCGGTTTACTCTGAACAACGTTTCCTACTTACATAAATCCTAATACGCTCTCTCAGAACTTCCCCCCAAACTCTCAAGCCATCAGTTCCAAAACCGATTTTCTGGGCTTCAAAGAAATGCTGCAGACACTGTTGAGTGCCAGTAATAGCTGGACGTGACAGCAACAGAGATCCCATTGGTCAAACAACTTACAGTCCTGCAAACGAGGAAATTACCCATCTGTAAAACACCTTCCTAAACCAGACAAGGCAACACACGCTGACTACTCCCTAGGCTGGTTACATCGAGAGACCGTACCTTCAGCTACTTCTTGCTAAGATGAAACTGTTTTGTGGAAAGAAATGTTCTGAGCCAATTAAGAGTTCAATTGCTACTTGTTAGATGTTAGGAAATAGATTGCATAGCTCACAACTGTAATTCTGACCGTACGCTCAGAACTTCAGTTAGCAAGGTTAACTAAAAATTAGGTTTGGGGTTTTTTTCCCCCTCTCTGTACTTTCCTCTCAGGAAAACACAAAATCCTAT
>NW_008824676.1:1099586-1105024 GCF_000699105.1 Pygoscelis adeliae
ACATTTTACACTATCTTCCTGTCACGCACATTTTTCAGTCCTCAGACCTCATATTGCAGTGCAGATCTCTTGTGACGGAAAACGTGAGCACAGATTTTGATAGTCATCATGAATTTCTATAGCGACAGTGTTTTCCGAAACTACTGACAATGCAGCGCTGACTTGTACAACCTCCTCTGATCAGAGTGTGCGGGACTCTTACACACTCTGTTAGACTTGAGGAAGAGGTATAAAATCCTCAGCTTAAAAGACATAAGGGCCAGACCTTGACAAATGTTTCATTCTTTGTTATTAAAGAAACACTTTGATAAATATACAAGGAAAAACAATACATTTCAACTGCAAAAAAGAGCAGAATAATGTTAAGGGAAAAAGCTGACAAAGAAATGTCAACTGTAGAGTGCTGAAGTGTCACAAAGCTTAAAACGAAGTGCCAGAGGTACAGGTGATGGAAGTGGCATGTCCTTGCTCTCCTGAGAACCGTGTGCTTTTCTCACTGGCTCACAGACTTTTCAGCCGAGATCCAGATAAGATTTTAGTTGTTTTAAGACCTATTTAATCCCATTAAAGTCAGCAGTAAAAATTCACAATTTCTTAACCAGAAGTCTCATAGGACTTGGACACATCCCTCGGGATCTATCATGCAGTCCCACCCTCACTTCTAGGAAAGCCTTGCTGCTGACAGCATCTTCTGTTGAAATGGGCATTTTTGAAGTGGGCAGCTGTTGTGACTAAAGGACAGGGGATAGGACACTCCAAACACTCCTGAAGACACCAGTAAAAGCATTTTGATCTGCAAAGGCCAAATTTCTTCCTCCAGTTCATCCCCTCAGACTTCTGCCACTAAAGTTTGCAGCAAGGATTTTGAGGTTCTTAGGAAATTTCTTGGTTTCTCTTTCTTTGTCCCCAGAAGTTTTACCGTGGTGAAAGTTTTCAGTCCTTACTTAAACCTCCCATTCGTTCTAATGGGAGTTTAGTTATAATGAGAATTTTGACCCGATGACTATGGGATTTAACTACTGAAAATATTTACCATTTACACAATGTACTACAGATTCAAGGTTCCTTGCAAATGTGACTTAGCCCATACATACTCATGAAGCAGAAGAGACTTTAAAATGTCTGTAATTATAAAATAAACTACAAACTATAAAAAATATATAAATTAACTATATAATTAAGCCATAAAAATAGTTACTGATGTTGCAAAGTCAAGTACTTCAGCCATAGTTCTGTCCCCTTGTTTTTTGCCTCATTTCCTGAATGAAGCAGAATGTAACGAGGAAGCACGAAGGGATGTATTAGAGGTTGCATGGAAACTATAAGCTTTTTTTGTGCTTCATTTTTCCACTTTTTTAGGGGGAGGGGAGCAGCAAACAGTTTAGTGGTTTGGGGGTTTATTCTATACAATTTATTGAGTTCAACTTTGTTCCACCCCTGCTTCACCACAAAAACTAACATGGCAGCTCTGGATCACATTGCTTTTAATCTACAAGATTAGCAGGAGGGAAAAAAATTAGACTATCTTGGCCCAACCTAGTCATCTCAGTTGTCTCCACCTCTTCTCAGGGGTGTGCCCTGTGTCCCAGATGTGAGGATGCGTACTGGTACCATTGGGTAGGTCTGGAAGCCTTTCATAAGCCTTTTTTTTTCATTCCCACCCCCAGTTTGGTGTTGAGCAAGTTCCTACCTCATGGGGTGCCAACAGGGTTTGGATGGTGCGGCTCTGAGGCACGGCTGAGGAGACAAGCTTGGTCCTCCACTATGCTCCATCAACTCTCCGTGGTCTCCGAGCTGAGGCTCCACTCCCTGGCTCTGAGGGCAGCGTGGCCCTAGGCACAGAGAATATTCTTGTGTGTTTAAGTAGCTGCAAGTGAAAGAAGAGAAATAACAGTTTTTACCAGTTTATAATTCACCCAACCTGAATCCCAACACATCTCAAACATTGAGAGTGTTGGACTTTCTCCCAAAAAAGACCAGTAGTAATATTTTCACAGGCATATGTTACGTAGCCTAAAAATACATGCCACTACCATCTCTGTCTGGAACAAACACTTCTAAGGTTTTTTCTTAGAACTATTGCTCTGCAATACCTGGACTTCGTTTTGGTGAAGTGTCCCTAAATTTACTACTGCTGGCTCGCTGACACTTCCATGGACTGTCGGCATAGTCACACACAAGTGGTGAGTTCATATACGGTGCAGCTTCACAGAGCACAGGCTGGGCGTCCTGGCATTAGACTATTTTAAAGAAACTCATGAGGTCTTATCTTCTTATTTCTGACCTTGTGAAAACTATTGACTTGCTTTTCTATTCTGGTGGTTTAGCACTCAATATCTGAAACACCATTATGAATAAAGTGAAATGTAATATTTTATAGATGTGTGTGGCCTACAGTCCTCTACCCATTTTCAGTCTTAAATAGCAAAGAAGTGAAGCGGGAGGAGACAACTGCAAGGTGTTATCTCTGGGCAGAACACAGATGTGTTCTCAATTCGGTGCCAAAAATACCCGGCTTTTTCATATTACCTTTCACTACACATTGCTTAAAGCATATCCAAGGAAAGAAAGGCAACGCCCATGGAAGGAGTCATTGGCAATAATGTTGTGGTTTCAGCCTCGTTCCTTTAAAAATGACTCACCAGAAAAAAAGCTCAGAAAAGACCTCTGTCTTAATTACTGTCCTGGCCCCAACGTGGCTCTTTTTATCTGCTTGTGCAGAGCCATCACGCGAAGAACTTGCCGAGCAGCAGAGCCTGCACCCTTCTCCCCTGCTCCTGGGCAGTCACTGCCCTGCCGGGAGGGAAAAAGTACTGCTGCGGGGTGAGATGCGTGACGGTGCTGCAGGCCCTCCACCTTGGCGGAGGGCCCACTGAGCCCTGTGGCTGAGCACGGCCAGGAAAGCCCCAGGAGAAGAAGCCTCTCATAGACACGCCGACACGGAGAGCCAGGCAGCGGCAGCCATTCCATCGGCACCGCTTGTGGTGTTGGACAGGAGAGCATCAACACCGTAGCTGCAGCCAGCTTCTTCAGCACACATTTTTGACACAGGCATTAATTACTTCATCACATGCCATTTTTTCCAGAGGGCCCCTGCCCAGTCCCGTGCACGGAGCGGATCGCGCTCACTGAGCAAACTGCCATGCAGCCGCTTGTTCTGCCACCGTCATTTGGTGCGTGGCCCCAGGACTCGTTAATGGCACTGTATGCAGGCTGTGCATGCCATGCTGCCAGAATTAGCAATTTCCACATGGGTTCTTCCACGGCATCAGTTATTGTAGCAACACAGCGCTCCCATAACATTAATCAATTTATCTTCAAAATAGTCTGATAAAATTTCCAAAGAGTTTATCTGCAAATCCATAAAGAGTCTCCACTGAACATGTGCACACTCAACTTTTTCACGGGTTTATGATAAGGCCACATTTTGATGGATTTTTACAGGAATGAAAAAAGGCACAATCACAGCCCCAAACTGGAACAAAATGCAGTCTAGTACTTTGCTATCCTGCTATTAAAGTCTACAGACAGGGTGAAAAAATTTCTTTGGAGACATACAGTTAACGGACACATTCAGGAACCTCAGGATGTGAATTTCTGTCTAACGTTCGCACTTGTAACATCGCTTACCGTGTTAACAGAGCACTTCAGCTAACATTGCGTGGTTCCAAATTGCTTCACATGTCTTCTGAGGTGGTAGAAGGCTCAACTGCCAGCAGCCCCTCTCGGTCCGCAGCAACATCTGCACTTGTGAATTGTCCACAGAAAATTCTGTGGCACACTGGAAACTGAACATATGGGGACAGTATAAAATACGGTGGATTAAAATCGCAAAATAAATAATACTGGGGCCAGTACGGCAGTTGTGTTAATTCCTTTTCCTATTTAATTTAAAAACAAAACCCCACAGCCCATTATTAACCGTAGCTTCTGCATTAATTTTCAGTCTGCCAACCTAGCGTACTCCAGAAAGACAAGGTCTTGCTACAGAAACTAGCTTCACTTGTGTTACTATGTGTGAAGTCTTACGTGTCACCATAAATTTACATTTTGTGGTTTATTAATATTTCACTGTTGTGAGGTGAATAATTATATTTACCTCTATTTTCCCTGAAATTAGTGCATTTTTATATTACTTTAATACCACCAATGCTTCAGTTATTGCTAATATTAAAAATGGATTTAATTATGACTTGATTAATCCAGAACTAAAACATGGTTGATATCCGAACAGGCCAGGCACAAATCAGGTGTAATTTACATCCCTAATTATTACATTAACAATTCCTTTCTTCTGAAACACTGAAATGACACGCCCGGTATAATCATGATGAAGAGCAGCAGCAGGCCAGGAAATGTAGTAAGCTTAAACGAGGTACGCACTGCACCGAAATAGCTAAGCACAACAGACAGAAACGATACCAATGAAGCATTCAGAAATTAGGAAACGGGGCTGGGACAGCCCTGCACACCGTGCAGGCCCACGATTTCCGAGATTCCCCGATCCTCGGCGGGAAACTGTCCCGCGGGAGGGTCTGTGAGCCCCTCCATCAATGGTGACCTGCCATCAGAGCATCAGCGGGCCCCGCTCCCCTCTTCCTTTCCGTACACGGGGAATGAAACTCGTCCAAACCGGGACTCACGAGACCCTATTTTTCCCCATCTAATATCTACTAATGCTTCATTTCTTCAGTGGTATCTGGAGATCCTGGATGCATTACTGGGTTAAATAAAGCCTTGCCTCTCTGTGGGCTCACACTATTTTTTTTGTACTGGTCTTCTCTGTACTGATTCACTTTGAGGAAAAAAAAATAAATCTGCATTTTAAATAATCAGCAGTTTGGCACCGGCCCTGTCTTTTCTTTGTACCATGTATAGCGCTAAGTCCACTGTTGGCGCCAAGGGAATAATAACTCACAGATAAAAAAACTTCAGTAATAGAGGGAAATGGCTGTGCTTTGAGCCCTACCAGCCTGCCGAGTCCCCTGACACCCAGCTCTGGGGTATAGCGAACGAGGAGCCCTCGCCACAAAATCTTCCCTCTCCCCTGGTTCTGTGTCCCTTGTCATGCCGCAGACCCTGCCGGCTGGGGACGAGGGCACTGTGTACCTTTGCGCCGCCATCAGGTAGGGCCACTTTGCTCTTGGGGGCTTTGCAGCCTTTCATCCTCTGAAAGCCACCCACGTCCCTTCGGGGGACGGCGCCCCAGGGCTCGCACCGCCCAAGCAGCCAGCCAGGGGCCGGGGCACGTCCCCTGTGGGATGGGGAGCGCAGGCCCTGCATAGAATCATAGAATCATTAAGGTTGGAAGAGACCTCTAAGATCATCGAGTCCAACCGTCAACTTCCCACCATGTCCACTAAACCATGTCCCCAAGCGCCTCATCCACCCGTCTTTTAAATACTTCCAGGGATGGTGACTCAACCACTTCCCTGGGC
>NW_008824676.1:1105558-1107733 GCF_000699105.1 Pygoscelis adeliae
CTCCCGGGTTGGCCTCAGGCCTCACTCAATACTGACCTTTTCCTGGGGACAGCTGCGCTGGCTATGGAGCTGTGGCTGTCACCACCCGCCTGGGGCCGTGGGACCGCGCCCCATCATCCACATCGGGGCAGTGGGACTTTGTGCCATCATCTGCATCGGGGCCATGGGACTGCGCCCCACCTGTGGTTGCCCACAGCTCGCAGCTTGCCTTCCCTCATGGGGCACGCTGCTCTTGCCGCTTTCCCACATCTACTCTTCATCTACAAGGCGTTCAAAGTAATGTCTACGGCAGGGAGCGGGATGAAGCACGCAGCCAGGTCCCAGCGGCTGTCAACGGTTTTGTTCAGGAACAGTTCCAGCCTCAGAGCCTCACTGAACTCTGGCCATCGAGGCAGTTGTTGAAGACAAATTGAAGCCGATACGCTAAAAACAGTAAATAATATTGACTGAGTACACTGTCCCTTAAATGTTCCCATCAGCCCCCTCAGGCCAAAATCCTGACCACCCACATTATCTGTGCCTTGGACTTCTTCTGGCATCTAAAGCATTGTAGTGTGCCTGTCTTGTCTGGATGACTTACACCTGTGGAGACCATTGCAGTTCTGTGAATACATGTCCCACACAGTATCACCCATCTTATATACTCTCACACCACGTGCCAGGGCCTGTGAACAGGTCCCTTCTTCCAAACATCATGGCCAGGGCAGAAGATGGAGCCCTCGTGGCAAGTGGGTGCCACCTCCTCCTGGGAGGACATCTGTGCCCTTCTTCCCCATGGGCAGGGCGCACAACAACTTTGCAAAGCTATTCTGAAACATGTGCTCAGTAGCCTGTGGCACAGGCAAAATTACGGCAACTCGTGCTCAAGGAAGAAGTACAGAGAAGGGCCTCCTTGACCTGTATGCAACATGTGATGGAGTCATCGCTGGAGGCATCCAACGTGATGCTGTGTTCAGTACCCATTGTGAACAGGAAAAGACATGAGGGACGCCATTTGGGACTCCCCCTTGACTTCCACGAGGGCTGGCGGCTCAGCGAGAAGCATGATGAGCAGGTGAGTGCTCTCTCTGAACCATTACTTGGCATGAGAAATGGGGATGCTGGTGGCTTTGGGTGCTCCTGAGGGAGGAGTCTATTGGAGCGGGGCATCGTCAGTTGTGACTCCAGGAACAAACGCAGCCTCCAGCTGCAGAGGGAGTCCATCCCTCATCAAGACCAGGTATCCTCACACCTGTGTAACACAGCCACAGGAGAACCTCCATGTTGGCAGGGGCAACCCCCTCCCGGGCAGCCACCTCAGCACCCTTGTTTCTCATTTGGTTGTCAGGCCATGCCGGAAGATGGCCTTGTTCACATCGATGTGGGGGACGCTCCGCATTGATATCCTGGTGGTCAGTGGGAAGCCAGCTTCGGGAGCACTGCTGAGGGGGGACCAGTGCTGATCTGGTGACATTTTCGCAGTTAAGAGTGATCAGGTATTTTTGTGTTACACGGTACGTCTGCACTCCGTGCCCCCTGAAAGGCCCTTATCTTTTAAGCTGTTTCTGCTTTTCTCTCACCATTTCACCATGGGGTACAAACGACCACGTGTCCTTATCCGAGAGCCTCTCTGAGCACACTGCAGCGTGTACATGGTGCATCGTGGAGAAGAGGACACTTTCCAGGCCAGGAGAGGATCGGGGGAAGATAGAGATCAGTGAAAATGAGGCCTGGGATCTAGAAAGTTTTACAGGGGGTGCATGTGTGGCTGGTATCCCCCGGACAGGCCCCAGGGACAGCAGCCTTCGCCACGCAGCAACATGGTACCACGGTGCTGCTCTCCCCACCCCTGACGGCCCTCCCCAGCCCCGCTCCAGGCCACGACATCCTCCCCGGTCCCACAGCACTGCGTGGGTGCCTTGGTATCCTCTGGTTCCAAAAGGTCTAAATTTATGGCACCTTTACTTTTCTACCACTGCTTTTAGGTTTACACTTTCATCTCCAGGCCCAGCAGGTTAACGTGGATGCAAGACAGCCTCTCGTTCATCAGAGAGTCTCTCGCCACCCTTGAGCAAGCTGTGGAGGGAAAGAAACGGGGTCTGCAGCTCTCCTCTGCCCCAGCCATCCAGAGCAGCACCCCGCTCGTGATTTCTCCTAATCCCTTCCAGGCCTGGGCCCTGCTCCCCCCCCCCGTCC
>NW_008824676.1:1108430-1109575 GCF_000699105.1 Pygoscelis adeliae
TTTAAGGAAGGACAAGGGGGAAAGTCCCCCAGCCGCCCCGGCGCTCGCAGTTTGTCAGTCACCATGTGTTTGTAAAAACAATAGAGGGAAAAGTTGTCGGACCTTCTTTTTTTCCTTTCTTTTTGCCTTTTTTTTTTTTTTTCTTCCTTTTTTCCCCCCTTTTTTTCCGGCTGGCTGGCGTCTCGGCTGTCTGGGTGGGGGAGCTGGTGGCGGGCGTTTGGTGGTCGGGAACCCCAAATCCCAACAAAGCCAGGTGTAGGGTGCCTGTAAAGCTGTGGAGTACCCCGGAGCAGGACTGACACGTACAGTACTTTTTCGTGGTTTTGGAGGGTCACACACGTGTGAGATAATAAAGCACTTTGGCAGAAGATTCCTCTCTTCTTTTTTATTTTTGTTTTTTTATTTTTGTTCCTTTTTTTCCCCCCCCTTGGAATATTGTGAACATATTTGTGGCCATTTAAGGTAAAGTTACAATTTGCTGTTAGAGTAACTTGTCTGTGTTTTTTCTTTTTTTTTTTTTTTAATTGTCGATCCCAATGTGTTACTTAAAGAGAGGTGCGAGTTATTCCATGTGTAAATGCAAATAGAAAGCACACCGAATTGCTCGTGTGTATCAATATACATAATGTATACACGCTGTAATTACACGTGTGAGATGCACACTAAGGTGCAAACGCGAAGCGTGATTAACTCGGTGCTTTATTTCCTACCGGAAAATGAAGTCGAACTAGTTTTTGTGCGGTGCGTCGGGCCTGCAATAGCAAAATGTAAAATAAAAAGTATAACGTGCCGAGGGGGGAGGGGGCCGCTGGCATCGTCCCCAGAAACTTGAGCGTAAAGCGAATCAAAGGGCCGATTTTGCAAAGTTTGCAGCAACGCGCTCTGTAAATCGAAAACCTCGGGTCGGAAATTTAGCTGTAGGCACGGGGAGGGGAGGGGGGGGTCACGAACAAACCAAAACAAAGCAGGATACAAAAAACGGACCGGATAATACAAGGGGAGAAAATATTGTTCCTCTTGGCAAAGTCTCCGCATCACGTGTATCGGCAGCCTCGTATAAACTCGCTTTGCCATGTGTATGTGCGCGAGCTGGGGAAATTTAAAGTATAATCCCCGCAAAAGTGCGGCGCGGGCGGCAGTCGGCG
>NW_008824676.1:1110120-1111352 GCF_000699105.1 Pygoscelis adeliae
GCTAATTGTCAAAGGCTGCTCTCTGCTTCCCTCCCGGCCCCGCCACCCCCGCCCCGCGTCCCTCCGCACCGGCGCCTCCGTAGCCTGCGACTTTGCATCTCTTTTTTTTCATTGCTCTTATCGCTATTTGCCGTTTCTGCCTCTAAACGCTACTTTGCGTGGAAGAAGGAGAAGGGAAAAAGTTGGGAGCGGATGGCTGTAGTTTCTTCTCTGGGATCCTCATTCATTCCTCGCTGAACCTCCTGTTGCATAAATGATGCTCCGGGAGCGAGGCTTTTTCTTTTTTTTTCTCCTCCGGATTTGGGTTTAGAGTGGATGTTACCGGGTTTCGATCGCCTCTTTGGAAATACAATATCGCTTTTTTGTTGTTGTTGTTTTTGCTGCCCCTCCATCTTTTTTCCCTCCCTTCTTCTCAACTACCCACCCCCCGACCCCCACCTTCCTGAAAAATCCGATTGTGTTTCCTGCAAGGCTCGGGACTGGGTTTCTGATTGCGGTTATTTCCATGTTTCTAGGTTTGTGTGATTTTGCTAAAATGCATCACCAACAGCGAATGGCTGCCTTAGGGACGGACAAAGAACTGAGTGATTTACTGGATTTCAGTGCGGTAAGAAACAACGGTGGAAATTAACAACAGCTGTAAAAAAATATCTTCTAGCTGATCTGTTAAACTAAAAAAAAAAACAACCAAAAAACCAAAAAGCCAAACCAACAAAACCAAAACAAAACTGTGATCTAAGTACATTGGGCAATTTTTAATCAGCAGCTAGAACCATGGTAAATATCTTTTTGCTTAAAAAAAAAAAGAAAAACAAAAATTAGAGTCTTTTTATTATTTCTTTCTGTATGTGATGGGAGATGCAATCGTGTTCACAGCTTATTTTAATGTCTTGGATGTCTAAAATAATTCATACAAAAAGAGACGGCCCTAAAACCGAACATTTCTCATCATTAGTTAATAACAATATCTAGCACTTTTATTGTGCTTTATGTTTTATAGCGTTGTTGGCACATGAACTAATTAATTGCTAATTAGTTGCTTATATTCTATTTTCAGTTCTTCCCTTGTTTCATTTTTTGGCACATGGAAAGTGCAAAGAAATCCATGACTGTCTCAGTTTAAAGTTTTCACTGAAATCTCATATGGCTTCTGCTGTCATTAAAACTGCTCCAATCTTTTCCGAAGCCCCCCCAGCTAGATGGTGCTTTTTTTTTTTTTTTAAAAAAAAAAA
>NW_008824676.1:1111596-1137936 GCF_000699105.1 Pygoscelis adeliae
ACAGAGCCCGCTCCCCCCCCCCCCCCCCCCCGTGTAAATGAGGCTGCTTCAGGCTGGTGCTGCTGCTGCTGCTCCAGACTTTGCTTTGGAGGAATGGCTTGGGGAAGTTTGGCCAGGAAACGTAGCCTGAGGCAGCTTTGCAGCCCCCTCTTTGCTTGTTGCACTTTTTCCATTTGTTCCTTCGCTTTTTGCAGGCTCTGACTCAGGGAAGGTGCGTATTATCCACTAGACACGTCGAAGAAGAGAGAAACCAATTAGGGTCGAAATAAATGCTAGGGAGAGAGAGAGGGAGCGAGAGAGAGGGAGAGAGAGGGGGAGAGGGAGAGAGGGAGAGAGCCTTGCTTCAAATTGCTCTCGTGTTAGAGACGAAATGAGAATTTAGGGCAGGTGGCACTTTGCATTATTATTATTTGGGTTCACATATGACAGGCAAATCCTAAAGCGGGATGGAAATGGACATTGCTACATTTATGGCCAAGGTTTCAACAAAATAAACTTTTTTTCGCCTTTGTCAGCGTGAGAGTTGGAGAGGGGAGCGAGCCCCGCTTCCCAGCCTGGATAACGCTGCTGGGGACTGGGGTTGCTCAAACTCTTCGGGAAGCGAATATTGTTTGGGGAGCTAATGAGCCTAATAAAAACGTGATGATGGTGGTGAGGGGCTGGTGGGGGCTGTAAGAAATATTGACTTGTTTTCAGGTCTGTGGGGGATGATGTTTCGTGGTAGACAAACTATTAACGTAGTTCACAGCGAATGTGGAAGGAACTTTTGACTAACAGTGGACTCGGGAATCTCTTGTTTTCCAGTAGTAATGCCTCTTTGTTTTTTTTAGATGTTTTCACCTCCTGTGAGCAGTGGGAAAAATGGACCAACTTCCTTGGCAAGTGGACATTTTACTGGCTCAAGTATGTAAAATTTTCATTTCGTATGTAGTTAAAATGTTGTTAGCTATTTATCCATAGGCATTACCTTTGTTGTGGTTGTGTTAATCTCTTCTGAGGAGCAGATTCGTTCAGATTTGAGCGGAATTATTCCTAAGCGCTGGCTATTATTATTGTTATTATTTCCACAAGACTGGGACATTTTCACAGTATTTCCATACATTTATGATTTTTAAAAAAAACCTAAACTTCTCCTCTGTGCAATTGTTCAAGGTGAGCTGGTTTAAATCTCTTTTAAATTGAGCATTGGAGATTTTTATTCACAATTTCAGATGCTATCTTTTGTATGTCAGAAATGATAATCAAAACATCTTGCGTGAGAATTAATTTTGTGAATAAGAAATGAAGGCTGCTTAAATTAAATAAATAAATAAGCAAGTATCCGAGTATAAACACCAATCTCTTCCGGGAAAAGAACCCTTTAGTATTAGAGATCACTGTTGGCTGATGGAATATTTTTCGGTGAATTAAAATCTTCAGGCTCGTTTCTTTTCCTGGTGGAAGACAGGGCATTTTCTTTCTAAATATTTGACTCCTTTTGAAGAGTCCCTGAAATTTAACTGGAGGATTTGTTTGTTTGTATGTTTGTTTATTTGGCTGTAGTTAGTACTATATGGGCAACTTCTGCGTTCTGTAAAAGCAGGAGTCCTGTTTGACGACAAAAGAAATATCAGAGCTCTTTGCGGTAGAACATATGTGTACAATAATTGTCTGGCAACTAAAGTTTTATATAGAGGCTTTTATATGCCTGACAAATTAGAAGTAAAACTAGCAAAGATACTTACGCATCTGAAATTTCCTTACTCTTCTATTAAGTTCGTTTAAGAGGGTTCCCTGCCTTGCGGATGTGGTGTTTTGGACAGGACACAAATACATCTCCGGGTAGAGAGTTGCAGTGTTTTAAAAGCACAGGCAATTACACATACCAACACACTGTACGTAGTATTGTTATACACAGAGTACTGTTCTAAATCAGATGGTAAATTTGGACAAGTCTTCACTGCAAACTGCCAGTGGATATCTAGATATAAACACGTCATTGCATATGGTTTCATGCCTGGTATTTGCAGTTTGTGCTCAATTAAAGGAACCTCTTCTGTGTATTCTGTATAGCCATTTTTATTAAATGCACTAGTATGTCAATTAACTTTTTATTTCCGAAGAAGGACTTCCTAATTTGAAGGTAGTCTGTAATACACATTTTTAAGATACTAATCAAATGCCGCCTACAATTATTAAGCACTCATTTTGTGAATTTTACTCTATTCAGGCTTTCAAAATAATAACATGTTTCTGTTTTATCTTCACAAATTTGGTTACATTATGAATATAGTGGCTTGGAGAATTTTCCTGTTAGGTTTGAATAACTTTCCAAACAGAATTTGCCTTACGTCTCACGAGCTAAAGATTTTAACCCTATTTTTTGTCACTTTCTGAATTACATAATTTTAATAACTGATTTAACCGAATACATAATATTCACTATATTTGTTTTCACTGGAGAGAAGGGAAAGTGTTTGTGCCAGACAAATCAATTTGTCATGCTTATATACCAGCCAATGCAGCAACAAACACTTGGTCTAACAGCAATTGACTAGGTAGTTATATTTAATAAATGCATTGTAAACCTCATCTATGAAGTCATTTTGATCAGAAATACCACAGATAGCAAATCTGAACAGTGAGTGAAATCGAGGGGTTATATTGTTTTTTATTGTCTCTAAATCTGAAAGCTAATGCAAAGTAACTTTGACGCATCATTTTAGACACACAGATAATTTAATGAGCTGAAGTAAGTTAGTAATATTAAGATATAACCCATTTAAAATAACACCTGAACTCTCCCACACTGTAACGACATGTAAATGCTTGAATACACCAGTCTGATGGTGGAGGGTGAAGTACCCTGCTTGATAAAGGAACGTATACTGTATGTTGGTAGATTGTTTGCACAATGGCATGCAGCACAGGGTACGCTCTTCTAAGGGAAAATCGTTTTGAATTTACGATATAAATATCTGTTGCTTGGTTATTAGAGAGGGAGTTTTGTAGTGAGTGATCAGTGATTTCAAAAAAGTTGTCAGAATGTAGGTATCGGTGAATTGCCCCTCGCTGATACTCGGTGAGAGGGTGGATGTGTGGCCTGAAGATACAGTTGCGTGAAGGAGAAGCGTGGCTATTGTTCCCCTGTGCTCTTGCTGGCCAGCTAGCTGTGTGCGAGAGTCTTGCTTCTTAAGAATATTTGGTGTGCGGTGTCGTAATGAGCCAGCATTTGAGAAATTCAGATTTGATATGATAGCGCCCAGACAACTGCTTCAAGAGATGTTTTCTGCAACTATATGGAAGGATTAAGGATAGGTCCATTAATAACATATGAACACAGTTTATTATTCTAATTATGCACATTGATAATACAGAATTTTAGCTATCCAAATGCAGCCTGTTCTTCCTCCTGGACAGATGCCCTTCTGAAGTCTGAGCTGACCTTCTCTTAATGGTCCTCTTTTAAAAATTATATTTACTGAGATGGGGAACCACAGATGTCATTCCTCTGCATTAACCCGAAACTTCTCTTATAGGGGGGAGAAAAAAAGACAAAAAAAAAAAAAAAAAAGGACCCCAAAGAAAAGTAAACCCAAGCAGTGAAGTGAAACTAACTGTACTTTAGGAAGTGTGGTAATATTTCATGCTTAAAGTCACCTTAATAGCTTTTTACTCATCTAATATATGATGCTCTATTGTGATTTGTAATGTGTGAATGAAAATAAAGTAAAGCCACATTTCCTTTTAATCTTTAATTTCACAAACATGGCTTCTTACCATGTTAAGAAATGGTGAGGGCTGCAAGGGAGAAAGGAATGTAACCTGAGCCACAGCCGTGACATTCCCATGGAGCATTTTTCACATGAAAGGCTTTTGTCAACCCAGTAAAGGACCAGGAGTTTTTGTTTGATGTTTGCAGGTGTTCAGCAGAGAGCACTAAAACAATTCAGCCATGCTGGTTTAGAGACTCTGACCTTAACAGGGAGAACTGGTGAAGACTGAAATTATTTTTAAGAAAACTCCCCTGGAGTTACCTCAAATTTATATTGTATTTGTAAAGTGATTTAATACCTGTTACTTAAATTGAACAATACACATCCATTAGAATGAAGCAGGGTTTTTCTTTTTTTTTCCCCCTTCTTTTTTTTTTCCTTTTTTTAGGACAGTTGCCAAAATAAAATTAATTTTCCCAGCTTTTCTAAAATTTTCTGAATAGTTTACCTTAGCTTCTGCAGTAAAAGCATTTGTCATAATCTTAGTGCGAGCTGTTGTAAAATAAGGGGAAGATGGTGATCGCTGGTGCTCAATTTTTGGGAATGGATTTTGAAGCAGTTTTTCAACAATTGTGGTGCTCAAGAATTTGCTAGGTCTGTCACATTTCGCATATTTCAGTTTTCGAACTGTTAATCAAAGCCCACATCTTCCTGATTATGTTCAATTTCTGCTTCTTCTATTTTAAGTATTTAATTTTACCTAAGTTTTCAAGCATCTGTTATAGATTGCCCACTATGTATATGTTTGAATATTGTGTGGGTGTGAGTAGCAGTAGAATAACTGACTTCTTATGACTGGCCATTCCTATTGCACAAAAAAAAAAAATCTAAAATCTTTGCTAGCACAGACATCACTGAATAAAGCAAAGTCAGTTTAAGGGATTTAAAGACTTGCTTTTAATTTTGCCATTGGTTTGATTAGGGCTTGCCCTGCATTAGAATAGCAGTGATTACAAATTAATACATCTTTAACTAGGGAATCACAAATTCAGCTTGATTTTTGAAGTCCTTTTTTTACTTCTGATGTGTCTGTGACTAAACGATAACCAAATATAGTTATTTAAGTACAGTTCATTTCTGCAGTGTGGCCTTCTGGGAAAGGTGCATAATTTTGCTATCATTGGTGGATCATCAGAAAAACTGGAGTTAAATACAATCTCTATCTTGAAAACGTTTTGACAGCCACTCAGGTTAGGTACACCCTGGGATGCGTGCACAGGTCCCGTTAGCGTCAGTAGGAATAACGCGTGTGTGTGCTAGGGAAGAATACACCCTTTACTAGGGAGGATTTTGAAAGAATTCGATTTATTTTGGGGGTTATAATGCAGAATTGCCATTCAAAAGAAAAAAATTAATACATGAGAAATTTTAAGCAGATGGATCAGAAAAGTACTTTTAATAATGAAGAAGTGTAGTAGGTACATAGCTATTGCAATTCCATAGGTGACTCTGAAGGGTAGTCCACATTTGTAATGGTATATGTCAGAAAACACAGAAAATTACGATTGAGTTTGGGTGTTGGCTTTGCTTGCGTGTTGCACCACGTCCCTCCGATTGCCAGGCGCCATTCCAGGTCTCCAGCGCGCTGGTGCACAGGGCACGGCACCTCCGAGCCCCAGACCCTCCGGCCCCTCGCCCGGCCCGGCTCTGCTGCTGCTGGCTCGTGGCAGTGCTTTGTAATGCTCCTCTCTTGTTTTGCCTGTTGAAAAATACTTGAGGCTTTAGCTACGTAGATACACAAAGACAACTGCTTCCATATTTTTCATCCCTAATGTTTCGTAATTATGATTAAGAAGAAGAAGAATGCTAGTTACCTCCCATCCTTCCAGCTATGTTTACTTGTGAAGCGTTCAATCCTCCTCCCCTCCGAGTCCTATTAAAAAGAGTACTGTGGGGGCAGAAAAAGACCCACGCTACGGTATTTGAATTGGCCTGAGACACCGTACTGCATACTTGGAGGAGCTAAATATATAGTTACAAAGATGAGAGGTTACTTCTGAATTTGTATCTTGCTTGCAGTGGCAAACTGAGTGTATCCTGCAGAGGACGTTCCAGAGACACAGCCACCTACAGTCACTCACATATATTTAAATCTGGAAGCTAAGGTCCTATCTTGGTAATAATAAAAAAAAAAAAAAAAAAAAAAAAAAAAAAAAAGACACGAATCCCCTTGATTTCTGATGTTGGAAGAAAACTAGCCTTATTAAATGGAAGAGGGTCTAAACAAATACTCTGCAAAGAGGTTGCATTCGATCTGATCTAAGCGAATTGTATCTGAAACGGTTCAGTCATGCCTGTTGGATACTGTAGCTTTTTTTTAAAATACTTTTTGTCATAATCATTGCCTGTCTACCTTGTCAAGACTCCTGAATATATTTAATAATTCAAAAACATACACATTAGCTGTCTGAGAGACTGAAATGCTTGGGGGCCAGATCCAGCCAAATGTCACTTGGAGGAGATGTGTGTGCCTGCCATTGCCAGATTTAGCAGTAACAGAAATAATGTTTTAGATGATTTGGTGGATATGAGGTATCTGTGAACAAAGTGTATCTATAACCAGTGAACTTAGGTCTGACTTGGAATTAAGTAGGAGTACAAAGCTTGTCTAACGTGTTCAGTAAGGGATGCAGGAAAAAAAGGCATTTGGGAGCATGTGAGGTACAATTTGGCTTCTTCCCATTAGATTTGTACTTGTGCCACTCCCAAATTCATATTGATTTTTGTCATAGGCAAATGCAGCTTCCATTGACTGAATTCCCAAGAAACATTAAATAGGCACAAATAATTGTCAGTCTGTGCATCTCGTGAACGCCAGGTCACACAGATTTTAATCTTTGACCACTTACACTTATTTTTTGGCTACTGCAGAAAGAATATGTGATTTAATTTATTCCCCCCCCAATCATTTAAACCATTACTGAATTTTGAAATTGCTTTGATATTTTACTTACCTAGTAAGTAAAAGGATTTAAGCACACACTTTGGGATCCCAGGAACGTTGCGAATGAACTGCTTGACATTTTTTGACAAGATCAGCAAATATCTTTACCATACTATTGTAATGAGGAAATCACTTAAATAACAGATGAACAACTAAGTCACATAAACATATATAACAGAACTATGTAATGAAAGTTTATGCTGTTAATTGCTTGAATCTCTCTTAAATGCACAGAATCATGGAGCACTAAAAGCTGTCATATAAACAGTTTTGTTTTGAGTTTAAAATTATTCCTTTTTTTTTTTTCATCCGCTATGATAAACAAAGTCATTTTGTAAGCTTTACAGATCAAACATTTACTTCTAATGGTAAACTACATTTTGTATCTGGAAATTTGTGTCTTTGCAAGGCCCAGAAAAAGAGTAGAGCCCCGGTGGCCCCAGGCCTGTGGTTTTCCGTGTTTGATATCATGATGTTATTTAGATCAGTTCCCATAAGCCAAGATAACAGATCTGCAGTTGTTTAATAAGGAACAGGGTATGTGTTTGTAATGGTTTAAAGATCTTTTACCAAAATTTTCCCAGATAAATGATACCAGGGTGGTGGACATAATCAAAGTAGAACTAAAAAGGGATAGAAATTACATTTCAAGAAGTGGAAATTATTTTTTTATGTCCTGAATCGGAGGCAGCCTATTGTTTAGAAGCTTATGAAATGCAGCCTTACGAAAGTCAGGTGCCTACATCTCCTAGGGCTCCTCATAGCTGGCGGAGGAGAGATTGCCCCAAGGCATTTCAGATCAGCGCTGTGAATCATTCTCTGGTGATGCCTATTCTCTACCAAAGGACCTAGCGATTTGCCGAGACGTAGCTTGCTGCGTTCTGGCTGTTGAAGGCTAGGTGAGACGGATCCTCCCAGCCAGATCACGCTGTCATTGCTCAGACAAATTTCTAGTTCAAGCAAGCTCACTGTGCGGTCATCAGAGAGAAGAGCCGGCATAGCCTGGGAATGTTTTACGTGTCCTGCTGAAAATAAAATTAATATACATGTAATAGTATGTACCATCTGCCAGTGTCTGTAGATAGTCCGTAGAGTTCCTCTTGCACCTCGGAAGACAGGAGGAATAACAACAGTTAAAACGAGTCCCTTGAATAATTGAATTTGGTGTTATTTATTCTGTACTATTAACCGCTAAGTAAAAGTCGCTACCAAATTTCCTCATCTGCCTTTATGCAGCTGATGCTGCCCATCAGTCTGAGGCAATGAGATGTTGAGAGGCCTCCACTTTTTTTGTCATCTGGGAGGTATCGTGTGCCTCATGGGATCTAGCCCAAATGCCGAAATCTGCCTCTTACCATTTGTGCCGTGCAAAGGTTTTCAAACCTGTGACTTTGGGGTTTGCGCCTGGGCACAAATCCGTGGCCTTGTAACACTCGCCTGCTAAATTTTCTTCTTTAACCTGTTTGCAATGAAAGCTTTCTGCCTAGTGCTTCTTGGCAAAGCAGAGGGGTGGCAATGACCAAATTCTGAGATAATTTTTCTAATGTTTTCAAAGGCTGTTGTGTAATTTCTTTTCTTAGCAAACTTACAGAAATAGGAAAAGTGTTGAGAAAGGTTGGCATATTTACTCTGTCTGCCAAGGTAAACACTAGTGCAGTTGATCTGCATATCAAACAACCAGGTGTATTTAAAAATGAGTTTATCTTCGTGGATTTCAGGGTGGTGAGAAAGTATTTCATGTGATGGTGCAGTAACAGCATTGTTCATGTGAGAGCTATTGTGACAGTCACCGTTTAACGATGTCTTTCAAGACTACTATAGGTAGTAATGACAATACGTAGCTGCAATCTATTGTTGTCCGTGCTGGGTATTGATCTATTTTGGAAACAATGCTTCACACGCGCTGCTCTATTTGCAGAGTACTCTTGTGGAATTTGTCTAATCCCCTAAGACTTGATTTGTTGAATATAATGATTTTCTTTTCACCTGTGAAAAGGCTTCCGAGGTTAAGACGATGTATCTGGCACTTGGCGGTGCCTTCTGCTCCGCTGTCTCAGCGGGGTACCAGGGAGAGATGCCGGGCGCTGCACTTGCGTGTTCGGTAGCCTCTCGGTCCTCTCCTCGCCGAAAGCCCGCTCACATTTTCAGCTGGCTTCAGTGGGCCTGGCATCCGGGCTTCATTTCCTTCATTCAGCGTTTTACTCGACATCTGCGTCAGCGCGTAAGTCACTACCGCAGAAAAGGGCACCGACGGCCCTGGCACGGGCGCCCGTGTTGTGCCAAGCCAGGGGCAGAGGAGCCGAGGCTCTCACCCTCCCCGGCTGCTGGGAGAGGTGAAGTCGCTTTTGCTTCGGGCTCTGTAAGCAATGGCAGGCTGTCATCCGCTGCCTGCGAGCCGGCACGCTGCCGGCAGCCTTCCCAGCAGCTCCGTCCCTTCCTGCCCTTTAACACGCTTCCCATTGCCAGTGCCGCCCTTGGCGCCCTGCTCTGTCGTGTGTGTGTGTGTGTACGGCGAGCCGTAGTAGGTGATGGAGAAGGGGTTCTTCCCTGGACGGTGCTTCATTCGTAAGAGTGCAGAACCAGGGAGGCTTCAAACAGGAGATTTTACCTTTGGATTCTTACCGTTAACAGCAGATCCTTTCAGGCCCGTGGGCTATTTCTGTGGGTTCCAGCAAAGTTTATTTAAAAAAAAACAAAACAAAAAACCTATTGCATATTACATTCACTATGTAGCAATCAGTACCTCCACCAGGATAATTTTAGGGGCCCAAAAATGGAAAAAAATCGAAATCACTGAATTAATTCTTAGGCATGTGTGTAATCCCCAAGAAAATAGGGATTCAGTTCTTTTTGTTCTGTAGTATATAAAAATTAGACTCTCTCCTGGTGCTGTTTTTCTCGAATAAAAGCCTGTCTTGTTCCTGAAGATTTGGGATTGTCAGGTTAACATGGCACAATGCACTTTTTCCTCTGACTGTACATTTAAATACGATGAACCTATTTGATAAATAACTGGTACAAAGGTTTTGTTATATTAAAAACAGCTAAGTATGACTCCTGATCGAATATCAAGACTGTAATTGAATCTCAGGGGTTCTGGTACTGTTCATAAAGCATTTTGAGTTGTTTTGTGCTTCGTGACGTCAGCCAAAAGCTTGATTGAATTATGTTCTTGTATTGTGGGAGCACCTGCCAGTGCCACTAGACTTAAGGGTCTGTCAGCATTTCCAATACAAACCTTTCTGATAAGTTTGTGACTTGGCTCTGAGCGTTTGAACTGGGCTGAAGGCTGGCATATAAACTTTCAGCCTGGAAGGAAGTTGCTCTGCAAATACAACAAACCCAAATAAATACCCCAACTCTAATAACGATGTGCAGTGCTCCTCCCTGTGACTCTTGCCTATCTCTTTATGAAGATCTGATGCTGTTCCTTGAGCGCAGTTCCTATTTGAAATGACTGTGAGATCTGGCAGAGGAGAGGCTGAAATATCGGTGTCTAATGAAAATACACAAAAGAGAGTTTCTTCAGTATTTTAGAAACAAAGACATGCAGGGATGAGGCGGTGACACAGTCTCTTTCTGTAATTCCAGTACCACAACTCTGTTTGGGTGAACTTTCATGCGATAACATGACTGGGGACTACCTGTGAGCATGGTCCATCTCTGCTGGCAGTTCTGCAGGGTAGAGCATAGGTTTCCTCATTTTTGAGGGGATTCTCATTAAAGGGAGAAGTGACAGCGGTGAAGCTTGCGTGTACAGTTATAATACAGAAATAACTACTAAATTAAATTATTTTTAGCTCCTTATAGGTCTGCATACTTAATTATGGGGACTACACATAGCAGCTGATCCTGAAATGCAGGGTAAACATTTAGTGCTGTGCTGCTCGAGGTGCGTTGCGTTGGAAATAAATGCTCCTTATCCTTAGATGACTGCTGTCCATTAGGCCTTGTAACTGTTTAAATGCTGCAGATATTTTGAGAGAAGGGCAGGGATGAGACTACTGCGTTTGTGATAAGGCAGATTCACCATCAGACCTCCTGAAAGCAAAGAAAGTGGCCTAATAGCTTGATTAAGTTTTGCAGCCATGAGACCATCGTAGCGAGTCCTGGGTTCGCCCCGAAGCTCACCCTGCCATGTGTGCGGGAGGATCCCGGCTCTTTGCCCCTCCTGCTTCTCCAGGATTAACTGTTTTGCTCGGGCTGTGCACAGGGGAGATGATTTCGACTCTCAAGACTTAACAGTACTGCAAACCTCATTCACACAGCATTTCATATAGCATAAATCACATCCACCTGAAATTTAGACAAGCGTTCTGACATAGCCTTTCTGAAGTCTGCTCCTTTGCAGTGAATGCTGTGTAGTCAACCCGAGGTTGTGAATGTCCTCTCCACGAGAAATAGTACCAAGTTCTGTGGTATGACTTCGTCTGACTTTGAAACGTTATTTTATTTTTCAGACCTAGGATACTTTTTCAGTAGTATCTGAATGTTTGTGGCAGAGGGTTGAAGGAGAATTGGAAGCAAAGGTTTGGAAAATACTTTTTCGGGATCTTATAAATAAATCACATGTTCTGCAATTCCTGATGTGACTGTAACCTGTCAGGCACGCTTTCATTTTGCTCCTGTACCACTGATGCAGCTTTGCTAGTCAGACCTTACAAATTGATCTTCCTGTGCTGTGACTAACTAACATCAGCTACTAGTTGCTGTCTGTTGCCAGAGCAGTTGGTTTTGGTTTGCCTTAAACTCGTATTGTTCAGGACCACTTGTGTTCTTTGTGCTGATCTGGGCTCTCCTAAACCAACTTTAGTTAACAGTATTTTGTCCGTTACAGTCCTTTGGGAAAAATTATGTGTTAAGTCCTGATTAGAGACTAGATAATGCTTTATTCTGCAGGATCAGAGCTGTTAGCAAATACATTGCTTAACTTTTGTTTTCTGTGTCTAATCACTTTGTTGATTTTATACTCTTCGGAAAGATTTACTTACTTAGGAAATACTGTGTCATGTTGTATAAACAGAGGAAAATTCATGTTCCTAAAATTAGATATTTTGTAAACACCACAAATTAGAACATTTAATTTATGAACTAGCTTATTAACTAATGGACATTGTCTTTTTCCCTCTCCTAATTTTCTCATTTATATTCCTTTTTTTTTTCTTTTTTTTTTTCTTTTATCTCTGTCTTTTAAAACTGAAGCGGTTAATTGGCACTAGTGACAACATAGTGGTGAGAGTGCTTCAGGTTCATGCTCATGTCAAGATTTGATTAAGCGGTTTGGTCAGTGTGAAATATTGATGCTTCTTCACATCTCCCTGCCTGTGACTGAAGTGTACAACAGATACTGAAAATGTGTTGATATCCAATTAGGAAGTTAACATGGCAAAATTACCAATTATCGGAAAGTAAACACACAGCTCAGGACAGCTTTCGTCAGCACACAGGCTCTCCGTCATGTGCGTTGTTGGGGAGCTGCCCCCTTTCCAGGGGAGTGCTGGTTCCCTGGCTGTGCCATAAATCCTTAACAGTAAAATTATTGGCAGTAAATTGTCATTTTCTTTTTAACCTCAGGCCCAGTTTAGCTGAAGCACAAGAACGTTGTCAAATTGAAAAAAAAAAAAAGTGTAATGACCCACGTTTTACTTCTTTTTGAGCCTCTGTTGAGAATTCAGTTGAATCCAGGTTATTTCAGTAGTATTGGATCAGCAGCATGGTCACTTCTTACCTTTACATGGGTCCCAGCTTCTCCGGATGTTTGTCATCTCATTTTCTCTATTTCTTCCCCCTTATTGGGTTGTTTTAATTCTTTCCTCGGACTTGTGAATGCAAGCTCTGTAGGACAGGAAAGACACTGCAGTTCATTAAACCTTCATTATCTGAACACTGCGGGGCAACATTTTGTCTTTTTGCAGTGCAAATCCAGGGTAGAGAGCTCTGCCATTGCACTGTGAGTGTGATGTGGGGCAGTGGCGAAACACCTTCCAAAAATAAGGATTCTCCCGCATCCAGAAAAAACCACCACTGGACCGCATGGCTGTCTGGATCTGACTAGTACAGTAACTCAGGCTGTGATTCAACATTGTCCACTTTAATTCCAATGTTTTCTTGCTTAGGGTGCAGAAGAGGTTATCTATTTAAAATTCAGAAGTGAAGGAATAGGAATGGAGGAAGGAACTGAAAACACTGTAAGCCAAAACTTAACCAGAAAACAGATAAGGTGATCATTATTTGCATTTTTGTGCTTCTGGAGTCCCACTGCCTGTAAATGCCCAAGTGTTTTATGTGGCCATCGAACCCATAGTATCTGACTACAAGGAGATGATGAGATTTTATTATACTAAAAGTATGATATTTTAAACTTTAAAAAATGTACATCTAACTGGTTTTTAACATATCCTTAAGTGTAAAAAAAAAACAAAAAAAAAACCCTCTGTCTCTGCCACTGGGCAAAATTGTGATGTGTTTGTAAACAGGGCAATGGCTGGTGCCACACTTAATGGAGAGTTGTTACTTTCTTAATCCAAAATAGAAAGAGCTTAAATAGAAAGTGCAGAATTATAAAAGAAGCAGCTTTATACTTTTTAATGTAAAGTTGTTTCCTCTTATTCGGCCCAGTCCTATCCCCACTGCTGGAAAAAATAAACTTCTGGTGGCCTCCGGAAGGGTGGGATGAAACCCGTGCACTGACCGGCCCTTTGCAGTGCACTTGTAAGGGGTCACAAGCACTGTGCACTCTCTGGAGTCGCTTTGCCATTTTGTTAATATTTGTACAGTCATATTTTTCTGCTTAAGCCTTTTCCCTGTCAATTGCTGTCTAAAAGACCTAGTTCAACAGGAAATTAAGAGCAAAAATGAAAATGGATAATCTGTAGAACACTTTCAGATTTGTCTGTTGTATTTATCAGAAGTCAATTTGAAAAATAACAATGCTGAATAAAAACAGAAGTGAATTTAAAAAATAACAGGCATAACACTAAAAAAATATATTTGAGAAATAGCACTCTTCCTGGTCTCTCATTTGCACTGATGGGAGAATTCCCAAATGCGAGCGAGGGGAGTGTTGTGAGAGGGAAGGATGGGGCTGCTCGCTTGCTCGTGTGTTCACAGATGGCACCCATCTTGCCTACTGTGACTTTCGTCAAAGACTGGCGTCTTAATCGAATGTAATCATCTAGGTGCCTCCGATGTCGGTGGAGAGAGATAGGTGTCTGTAAAGAGATAGGGAGGCTTATCCCTTTTTAAGATGAGGGTTTAAGATGGCTCTTTCAAGGTGCCCGTCTCTTCATACTGATTGCAAAGACAGCTTGGTCACTAGATGCCTGCTTATTAGATGGCTAAAGTTAAATGAGACGAATCCCATCTTAAAGGTCCCCTGGGTCTACTTCAATCCTTTTTTAAATTTTTTTTTTAATTTTTATTTTTTTAGAAGACAAAATCCTTCATTCTTATCTTTGAAGAATCAAGAGCCCATATCGTATAGACTGGAAAACTGTTCTCTCACTGCAGCGTTTTATGTTATTATTTTATGTATTTATTACATTTATTAAAGACTGCCACTGTGTTTGGTGTTGTGCTTTTTAGAGGGTTAATTGGTTCCAGTTGCAGAGTTAATTGATTTCAGTTGGCTCCCAAGGAGGAGATGTGAAATGGAGTCTCTTCTGAGGGTGACACTTCCCAGGAGCGGGAAACACCTCCTCTTCCCTTCCTGTGAGGTACAATTCTCCTTTGTACCTTAAGAGAGGAAATTTTCTCTGCGTTGCCATTTCATCTCATTCTTAACAGCGCGTCCTATAAAATGCCTCCTTCCAAGTGGCAGGGTGTCTATGCAGTCATGAATGCATGTCTCCATTATTAGCATCTTTTGATTTTATTCCAACTTGGTGACTAATAGCAACAGATTCCAAATAGTTATTCTGAGACTTTTGACTCAGTCCAAATTTTGCCTTAAAATGCGTTTGCTTCCATACAAGAGCTGTTTTGCTCTCCTGCATTCATTGTAGCATTTTCAAATTATTTTCAACTTGAAGAGGGTTTTGATCTTTGCTAATTTAATTGGAGTTTCCTGAGAGGACTTCAAGGAAGAACATCTCATTTACTGATCGGTGAAACTGGAAAAGTTCCTTACAGAGAATCATCAAAAATTCTGGCTGCTTACTGTCTAATACTGGATTTATGAACTGTGCTCAAACAGTTTTTCTGGTGGGTATTCACACTTCTTGTGTCTGGCTCACTCAGAAATACTGCAAATATCGCACTTCTCTTTCTCATTAGAGGCAGCTAATTAATAAATATGAGAAAGTTAACTGATGGGAAAATGTTATCTGGGCACTGCGACTTGGTAACCTTGACTTTCTTTTGAGTAATAAAAAATAATAGATAACGTGCGGAAGGAAGTGGTGGTGGATTTATATAATCTATCGGATCCACAACTGGAATAAATCAGCATAACTACAAACACCCACCGAGTTGTGCCATTTTATGCTGTCTGAGGATCTTGTGTTCTGCTAGGAAACCAATAGGATAAAGTCTAAAATATCTTTATTTTAGTGAGGGCAGCGAGGAGAATCGTTGCTTTCTGGGAAGAAGACATGCTACACCTCCATAGGTACTTGTGAAGGTACCGCCCTGTACCCTTCCTTTTTATCTTTCATTGTAAAATTAAAGTACACATTTCCTGGTTGCTTATTTCGCTGAAGCCTCCTTCAAGCACACATTCAATAATTTGTCTTATTCATCTCCTCATCATGCTCATGGTTATGTTACATTCACCTCCAGTAAGGATTCAGTGATAGAGGAAGAATGAATATGGATGAATCGATGAATACAAGTGCTGTAAGTGATTTTTAGAGCTTCTCATATTCAGTTTGACAGTCTCAGATGGAAGACTGTCAAGATCAGTCCCATGTTTTGAATCTTCAAGTGCACTTTATGTGCTTTTCCCCTTGAGGTGGAACCCGGTCTTTCGGATATTGAAAGCAATGGGAATTTTTCTGCTGACTTCCCTATGAGAAGGATTGGGCTCTTTGTCTGCCTATATTCTGCACATTTATACATTTCATTGCCCTACATACTCATGCTAATGAAGGAGATAGGTACAGGCATGGAAAGGCATGATATGAATAGGTGGGCTTGGAAAAGGGGGGTTCCATTTATTTATTTATTCTTTTAGGCTTGCCCAGAAGAACAATTTTCTCTCATACTCTGCTTGAGATTTTGCTGGGAGAAGATATTTGCAGGGATTGGAACAGCCTATTGGAAAGTTGTTTCCTTTCAGCGTTTTGAAGTGATTTAAAAATGATTTTTCTCTACCAGCTTCACATTAATTTGTAACGAAAACTTCCCTTTAAAAAATTTGCTGCCATCCTTATAACTAGTGTACACTTTGTATTTCCTTGTCCTACTGTTTGGGTTATAAACATGTTTAAAAAAATATATTCACACACACAACATTATCATGATTCGGCTTAAGCATCTGTGGTTATAAGTGCACTTCATTTCACCTAATTAAGTTATTTAGTCATTTACACATTAGCAATGTACTACATATTCCACTTTTACAGGAACTTATTTTAATTATACCCACAGTTCTGTTCTGCTCCATTATAGCCATAGATCAAGCTGAATAATAACCATTCTAAAAGCCATATGCTAAAAGAGATTATAGGTCATTAAGGCCAAATTAAGGTAACATTTCTGATGGTCACAAACAGAAGTCTAACCAACAATTATCTTCTTTCAGGTCTGTAGATATAGTCCTTTTTGAGCTTTTAAGATGACAACCAAAGGACAATCTCTGATTCCTAATTGTTGGCATTGGTTTCAGAGGTTGTAATTTCTGAAATTAATAAGGTTTGCTAAGGCATAACAATATTTTTTTGTTTTTCGCTCTGTGATTCTGGTGTTTGCCAGAGGGCCCAAATGTAAACTTGCGCTTCCGAACATTCAGCTCTTGTGGAGTACCTGCTCTGCGTAAGCATCCATTCATCCGCTTCCTTTAGTTGTACCAGCCATCAAAGCTCATTTTCAGTGGTGTTGGGTTCTACAGCTTCGGGCTTAACTGTCTTTTGCTGAATAGGGTTGGATCTAATTGTCTCAAGATTAATTTTGGCTCGGAGCTTGCACCTAAGAAGCTTACCAGTAATTCCCTTTTGAGTGAGCCTCGGTGGTATTTTCTTCTGGAAAGAGCTGAGCTATAGACAAAGTTTCTGTAGAGAGAGACCTGGGTGTCGTATCTTTGGCATGTGCTGCCCAGCAAATAAAAGTCTGCCGCTAGTTTCTAGCATTTAAAGTTAACTGTGAGTATCATCGTTTTCACTGTCCAAACACATTCACAAAAAAATAAAGCCTCTCTGTCTACTCTGTAGTCATTAGTAAATGTCATATTACAAACAGAATTACTTTCCCCATCAAGTGGGATAACTATTCCCATCGTACTCGAGAATTCAGAAAAATCAGGAGGAAACGGCTCCAACAGGACAGTGCTCCTTGAAGGTCAGTGGTGATGGGCCCGGCAGGGTGAGGAGGGCTCTGTGAAGGCTCGTGGGTGATTTCAGGTAGGAACATCACAACGATCCCTTCTTGCCTTGAAGTCTGTTAGGCTGTGGGCAAAGACAGAGACCTTTCTGGAACACTGCAGGTTGTCCTGCTTTACCCATATAAGGAGAAGGGTTTTTTTTGTGGAAGAAATGCAAATTTTAAACTAGAAAGCTTTCTTAGCTTACAGACCACACTTTGCAACAAAATAAGCTGGAAACCATTCCTGTCTATGGGTTGTTAGTTTCCCACTCTTTCTTTTAGACTCTTGAGGGTATTTAAGAAAAACGTTTACAATAACCTTACTGGATAAAAACAACTATTCTAAAAAGAAGTGTGTGTGTATACACACACACACACACACACACACACGTATAACCAAAAAGAGTCATCAGTTTTTTTACTTACAATGTTCAGTTGGTGCTTGGTTCGAACCAAGCTCCGGCAGAAAGACAAAAGGAATTATGCTCTTTTTTCTGTCCAATGCCATGCCGGTGTGAACCGTAATGGCTGTTGTATCCCTTTGTGTTCCAGAGTAAATCACATGAATTAAGAGATAGTGTAGGATAAGATCCCATGAACAGCTGGGATTCCTGTTGCATCTCACAAGTAACAGCAGAAAAAAAAATACAATCTTTTTATCTAATGGATTTGTTAAAAACAGGTAATCCCACATTCCTGAGCAGTTTCTCTTCGTAGATAGCTGGCTGGCCACTCGCAGTTAATCATTCCCATGTTTGTGTCTTCAGTTGCCAGCCGTTGGACTTCGCAATGAAAGATTTGTACTGCAAAGTATTTCCTTGGTGTTTACAGACATGGGGATGTATATCAATGCCATTTATTGGAGTATTTGAAAAGGAAGTTAGGACTGGAAGGGAGGTTTTGGATTAGCAGGCCCAGGTGCCTGGTATTGCTTAGATTGTCATGCTCTGTCTTAAAATTGTTAAGGTTTTTGATCCAAAAATCATCTTGGAATAGCGTTCCAGCATCTCAGTCCTGATGGCCAGAAGTCTTATTGTAATGTTTTGACAAAATTTAAATATGGCCAGTTTATATTCACTTGTTCTTGTTCCAGCACTTAAATAGCATGTTTCCCTTCTCCATCTGTCCCCCTCCCCCAATGTGTGGCATGTCTCTACAGGAACGTGCCTTTTTCGATAGGAAAAGTCAACCAGACATTTGTGTCTCTCAGATGTGTGCATGCATTTGCCCCAGCTGAGTTTGCTCTGTACTCTTCCCAAGGAGGGAGCAGAGTGCTGTGGAGCAGTGCCACGATAGCAGGTGCTGTCTCCATAGATCTAAGGGAGTCCCGTCCCACCATTGCTGCAGCTGAAGCCTCACCGTGGTGCCTTCTGGCCTACAGAGCTACCCGTGGGCATGGAGACCCTGCAGGTGTTGGGTGGACTGCCTAATTGGAGTCATTTAACCTGAGCTACCAGAGAGCTCAGGAGCTAATTAGGGCAGGGGTGTGGATGGAGGTGGCTGGTTGTGTCCATGGGGCTCCATGCAGTCTGGCTGGGGTTGGAGGTCCGTGGGCCCTGGTGGTGGGATTGCTGCTTCTTCCCTAAGGTAAGGAGTGGTGGACAGGAGATTTCCACTTGAACACTTTGGAAGGAAATACATGGAGGCTTGTGTACCTTGTCTTCCTTGCTCTTATCCTGTGGACTTTTCCTTGGGAAGTCTGGGGTTTACCTTGCTTTTTTCTTGGAAAATCTTCCCTTGGAATTTGTGAATTGAATATTTCTGCTTTAATTTAGATTGTAGAAAGTAAGGTCGGGTGTCTTGGTGGAAATTCATAATGTGTATATGCATGCATGTGTCTGTAGCATATTTTTGCCAGTTGTTTTCAAAATCTCCTTGCGTAAATAAACTTGCTTGCCTTATCTGTAGTTTTATGGGGTTTTGAGAGAATTTTAATCACAGGAGATAGAATCTGTTTCATCATTCTATTCTGTGATTCTGTTAGGGCTGAAATAGTTAAATCTGGTCTCCTGGTCTGAAATAAAAATACCGACCCACTGCACGGCTGGACTTGATAGTATGGAGTCCTTTGCATTTGAGTCAAGAGGTTCCTAATGCCCCTCTTGTGCGTTGTGCACCTTGTCTCTGCTGTTCGCTGTCTCTAAGGTGAGGAGATAGATCCTTGCACTGTGTCACCCACCGTGGTGGTGGTGATATGAGAGGTTAAAGTGATAAGGAAACTTGCCTGGATATCAGTGATGAGATACCTACCTCAAGTGTGTGTGGGTTGTTTTTTCTCCTCCCAGTATTTTCCTTAAAACTTTCTGTGCTCTCCCAGTTTAGCAGACTGGTGTAATCCTTTTGCTTGCGATAGGATTGCAAGCAAATGCTTGCATTTTGAATTCCCTCAGCTTTGGATGCGCTCTTAGATATTGAGTTAAGCATAGTTTGTATTTCTGGAATTCTGTGTGAATGGTAACTTAAGCAGCTCTTCTACTGTTAAACCTTCTCTATTGTGCAGGGGTCAAAATGTAACCTATATGTAATTTTTCTTAAACTCTGGTCCAAATCCTAAGGAATTCTACTCAAGGAAGAGTCCCATTGAGTTTGCCAGAGGAAGGGATTCCACCTGTTAGTGATGCACTGAATTCCACTTGTGTACAATGGTATGAATTGGATGTAACTTTACTAAATTCAGTGGATTTGCGCCAGACTCATGCTCGTGCAACTAAAAAACTTCTTTGCATTTTGTCACAGAACCTGATAAGTAGTACCATGGAATCAAAAGTGCGCATAATGTGCAAAGTCAAACTATATTTAAAGCGCCTTATTCACAGAGGAACACCTCTAACCTTTCAATATGTGAATGAGATGTCAACCTCGTTCTGTAACTCCACCAGGTTTTGACATGATAATGCATTTGCAGTCACTTATATGCTTGCATTGGTGAAGGGCAATAATTTGCCTATGTTTATTTGAATAGTGCAAACTTTGAATGTTATCACCTTTTTATTTAAGAGAAAAGAGACTACAAAGACTACATCATGGGAGCATCATGCATAGACAGTTAAATTTTGAAGAGGCTTGTATTTTAAGGTGTTCCCTGCTTCTTCGCCTTTCCTTTCTGAAATTGAATTGCAAGGTACTTGGAGTGAAGACCAAGTTTTCTTCCTTAAACTGAAATTTCTATATCTGTGTCAGTATTTACAGCAAGGAAAGCTAGAACTGCTTTTGTATAATTAGTCATCTGAGTGAGTGATCTGAACTTCACATTCTGTTATCGGTGAGCTGGAGGAAGACATTTGGTTCTGGAAACCTGGCTGTTGATTTAGCTGTTCAAAATAAAGGTGTGGAAAACTCACTATAAATCTGCCATTTTAAATAATGAGGGTTTTTGGTCACTGGAACAAGCATAAAAATTGGTATTGAGTAGTGTACATTTTAATTTGAAATTTCGGGAAGACTCCATGGCAACTGTAATATGGAAGGAGCAGGGTCTTTCATGAATCCTTCGGTCACTAGGTAGTCAGGCTTTGCTTATTTGTGGTGGGGGGTTTTTTTGTTTTGTTTTGGTTTTTTTTTTTGAAAACAGGCTATTGGACTGCCAACTTTGTACAGTGGTCTTTCTTCAGTGTGTAAATTATTTTGAAATAATATTTTTGTTCTGAGGCGGTCTTGAAAATTCATAAACACCTTTGCACTCTTTCATGAAAATACGGAATGTGCATTGTGCTGGGAATGCTTTTGTAACTCAAAGATTAAAGGGAGGGAATCATAGTAAAATTTTTAATGTAACAGTAATGAATTGTGAAAATGGTAAGAAGAAGGTAGACAACTGCATAAATGTATTTTCTATATGGGATCAAAAGTAACTGTGGAGGGATATGAAAATAATGTGAACAGTAATAGGGATAAATCTGGTAGTTATTTGAGATTTTACTTTTTACTTCAGTCATTGTGGCACTGTATTATTAATGTTTATTTGAAGTATGAATGCAAGGAACAACTTCAGCAGTTTGCTTGTCACACAAGTTGATATCTAAAGGGAAATATCACTGATGGAAAACCAGAGAGACTAAATAGATATATTTGGTCTCACAGGCAGTCCATTAATTTGCTCAAATTAAATATTATCTTTAAATATTGAAAGGTTAAATGTACACTGATAATGGATTTAGACAGCCATTAAGTCATAATTGCTCTCTAATGTAGTTAGCAAAAGACATTATTTGATATAACTTATTGAAAAGGGACTAAAAGCACCAGGATTTTTTTTTTTTCTTTCACTTGCCCTTTTTCATATAAATGTACAAGATTAAATTCCATTTTCATTTAACACTGTGGGACCTACTAAACTCTGGGAGTTTACGTGGCTGTAGGTGAGCGGGCAGGATGTGGGTTGTGCCCCCAGATTGGGCTTCGCATTGTTGGGTGCTTGTGCCAAGTCTTTGTGAACGTGCAAGAAGGATGGATCGCCTCTGCCCCCACTTAGAGGGGGGAAAGGTGTGATTGCTGAGCTGAAGGAAAACTCCCTGCCAGGGCACTTGTGTTCAGGAGCATTAGAAATGAGATCTTAACCCCACAAAAGGAGGGGAAAAAAAAAAAAAACCCCAAAAAAATCATTGGTGTTGCCACCGTGGTCAGGATGGTAGCGCGAAGGTCGGTGAGCTGTGACAGTGATAGGTGCTGCATCTTTAGAAATAGTCGGGAGCGTCCTCCCGGGTTTGAGTGGTGCCAGCCACTTTGGGGGCTTTCCTTGGAGCTGGTCCATTGTCAGCTGTGAAATACGAGCCAAGGTTGAAGGAACAAAGTCTGGGTTACAGATGTGTTATGGTCACCAAGGCTTTATTTTGGTTGAAATGAAAAATATTTTCAAGCTTTCATAATATTTATCTGCAAATGTATGTTCATGCAGCTCTTGGGATGGAGCTCCTTCTGCAGACCGAGATCGCTGACCTCTTCAAATTAGTCGAGAGCCACTAGTGCTCATGCTGCAAATCCTATTCTATCAGAGTTTTCTTGAGGTCCGTGGGGGTTAGATCGTTAGCAGGTGTAAATCATCCCAGTCACACTGAAATCCCCAGAGCTGGGACAGTCTGGGGGAGGTGGTTTAAAAAGCAATTGCTCTCAGCTGGGGGGAAATGGGCTGCAGGAGTGCCCTTGGGGTGTTGGGTGAGTCAGCTGGGGCAATGAGATGGTTCAGCCGTGGGGCTTGAACTTTCTGGTTTGATTATTTCATTTATTTGTTTATTTATTAAAGCTGACAAATCACCTTTGCAATTTAGGTTGCCTTGCCCATGATCTGTTACCTTTCTTTCTGGGCGGCGGTAATCTACAAATGAAGGGCTCTCACGAACAGAATAAAGGTGGTAACTTCTAAAGCTGCTCTGGTTTGATTCAGAGCAGCATTTCAGTCCATGGCCTGTGAATTCAGTGTTCAGAGATCTTGCAGGACTTTCTTTTTCTTCCTGACATAAAAGATAAATATCAATATTTTCTTGGTTAGCGTCTTTTGTTTAAAGCCTGGAAGGGCCTTAATCGTAAGTAGATGTTATCCTGTAAATGGGATGTTTTTCTTCTTCAGCAATATTTAATGAGATAATATCAAATAGAAGACTTACTTAAAATGAAGGAAAATGCTGTTCTTGTCTATTACAGTATTGTATTAGAAGTCAAAAAAATCTCTAGAACATTGTACTGCTTGTTTTTTGCCTTTTTCATGCAATTCATGTACTGTAGGTAATGAATCGGGATGAATTTTTCTTACTTTTCCTGTTCCGAATCTTACGAGATTAAAAAAAAAAAAAAACCAACCAAATTGCTGCAGAATGATTCACAGTGGAAAAACTTCGAGATCCAAATTAATTACAAATCACAAGAAGATGGTTTTGCAAAAGAAAGGTTTTACTTTTATATCTTTTCTTTTTTTTCTTTCCCCAAATCGTGGCGTAGGGTGTAATTGTGGTGAGGACACTCTTTGGCCCTGCCTTCTTTGGCTAATAGCAGCAATAAGTACATGGTGACACACTGAACGGAGAGTACATTTTTAGTGGGTTAGGGGATGCCTATAATAAGAAACTTAATTGAGTTGTCAGTCTTGCTCTGTGAGCTAAATCATAGATTTGAACCACTGAGAAGTGCCTCGATTAGATACCTTTGAATATATCTTGCACTCTGGCACGTGCAAGGAAATAGTTTACATTTCTTAAAAATGAAATGACTGAAACATCTTTGTCTTAATGAAACAGATACTTCCTTAAAAATACATTCTATGTTTTTTAATTCCTGATGCTTTATCCTTTGGCTAGGTTAATTTGGGCTCAGTTTTTAGAATGTAACCTTTGGCTCAGTGCACCTTTTTTTTTTTTGAAGGAGAGAGAACTGTTTTCGGTAGATCTCGTCAATCACAGATTTGTGAAGAGACAAGACCATGGTGAGATAATGCACTGTACGAGCAGGGCCACCTCGTTAAGCTGCTTCCCTGCAGTATGTATGTTTCCAGGGAAAAAATCCACATACAGGAGGCTTACAAAAGTATTTTTAGTTTGCATAACAGGAAAAAAACCCACTGGTGCAGCAGTGCCTAGCTTTTGGTGTCTCTTGGTTAACACAGTGTCACCTTGCATGTACCTGGGGCCAGAAAACCTGTCCGGTGGCACCAAGAATGTGAGAAGTGACTCTTGATTTGCTTACCCTCCAGGCTCTGTCCAGGAAGATGCTGCAGATTACCTCTTCCCTTTGGATGTAAAGCTCTTCCATTGAAACAGAAGAATATGTGAAACACATTTTGAAAATTAATTAACTATGTATGGTTAATTCTTCCCCATGCATTAGTTCTTGCAATATTTGTGGCCTTACCGTACTCATGGTATGCTATTTTTGTTATTTAAAATCAGCTTAATTATGAAAGGAAGGAAAGTAGACTGGCCTGTCTGTAAAATGGGGGGGGGGAACCCAACCCCAACCACCACAAAACCTGCAAAACTAATAGACCTCTAAAAAGGTTACTGTTCTATAAAGAGAGCGGTTTGTCTGTTCTTCAGCACAGGATTTTCACTCCTTGTCCATATATCTCCTTGATATTATTGTACAGTCTCCATCGTGGCTTGGGGGGGGAAAAACAGAGCATGGATATTGGGTTAGAAATCTCCCATTCCTTTGCAGTGGCTTTCCTGGCCGTGTCAGTCTGAAATATACAGGTTTTGAAAATGGCAGTAAAAAATGAAGCTATTTAAAGTTGGGAATCGTTAAGTCTCTCATCGGGGTTCTGAATTAGGGGACTGTTTTTCTGAATCCAGAGTGCCTCACAAGTTCCCGTTACTGTCATTGGATATACTTTGGTAGTCATGCTTAAAATGAGGTTTCCTGCTTGCTTCAAGACCTAAATGTAGACGGCAGGCTTATGTGCACCTGTTTCCCGAAAATCCAGCCACAATTTACAGCGATGGCACAAGTGAAGTATTGTTCATAGGCAGCTAGCCTGGTTGTCAGATTGTGTACATCCAGTATAACAAATGGGTTACCGCTCCTCTATAGCATATTATTTCTCATGAATAGTTATGCGCTAAAGGAACATACAAGGTACTTTTAAAGAGATAATTTTTTTCCAAGCAATTGTCCTGAGCAGAAACCAAGAAAACGGTCTGTTAAGTCCTTTTACCTCAAGGGTCTGTCCCTTTCCCTGGAGCACTGCTGCTTTAGCTATTCCTGTAGCTTTTACCTGATAATGTGCATTAACGTAGGGAAATTTCCCAGCACATAGCAGGGAGAGAGCAAATCTGAAGCCGCTGCAATTTAAATACCTTGACAAGTGCTTGTCTCTGCAAACGCCGCCTCTCGCACCGAACTCTGCCCCAGTCGCACGGGGCTGGCCGGTGTCACCGGCCGACCCTGCTCATCTGGCGAGCGGCGGGGATCAGAAGTGGGACAAGAAGCAAATAGGAAATCCTTTTCTTCCTTAACAAAAAAATGTTGACAAACATAATTTTATCTCTGTTATGTTTTCTTGAAAACTTTTGGAGAAAAAAATGAAAACCAGGAAGCAAAATATCATTGTTTTTCCTTCTTTGTCCAAGGCAAGTCTTGTTGTTTGCTACCCTTTGTAATTGTTTGCTTCCCTCCAACCCTTTTTTAGACACAATTACCCAGGAATCAAAGTTGGCTCATTTTTAGAGTACACTGAGGAAAATATTTCTGAGAAAATTGCTGCTCTAACTAAAGAGAGTTGTTACTGTTAAAAGAAAGATTTTAACAAGTTGGATACAAGTAAAATCTAGGTTTTATTTATTTGAAAAATCTTAACACTGAGGTGGTCTAGTCCTGAACTGTAACCTTATTGTGACTGAGCAAGCGCAAAACAAAGAGAGGATCCTTCCCCAGGAGCTTAAAATGGGAGTATAAAACAAGAGAGAACAGATGGATAGACAGATTGGGGAGCACAAGAAAACAAAGAGATGGTATTGTTCGGCATAAATAGCTGTGGTCGGCTCATCCCGGCAGCTGAACCAAACTGAGGGCTGGTGAATAATGTATGGCTGATGCGATGGGGACTGGAAGACCATGAGAAGGATGCAAGGAGGGAGAGCAGTCAAGAGGGTTTTCAGATGTATTTTGAGTTGTGAGAGCGTAAAGCTGGAGGTGGAGAGGAAAGAAAACGGAGGTTTAGGGTCAGAGCAGAGGAGGAGATGGTGAGATAGGCAATGAGGAGACAGTGTGGACTGGATCGCTGGAAAAAAAGAATAATGGGTTTAGGAGAGAGAACTGAGAAGAACCTTCTGTTCTTGAGGAGGATGAAGGAGAAGGCTGTAGAAGGGAGAGGGGAAGAACAGGGAGGAAGTCATGTTTTATTTGATAAGTTATTCTTTGGAAGGAATTGGCAAAGCACTGTGCTGAGGGAGAGCTAGAGCCAGGAGAATGAAAGGGAACGAAGACTGAGTAAAAGGCAGAGAAAAGGCAGCTGGGGTTGTGGGTGTGTGATTCAATGAAGTAGAAGCAGTAGCAGAGCTGTTTAGTAGGAAGGGTGCAGAATTTAAGAAGCAGAGGGGAGGAGTCTGTGGTGGAGGACGTCTACCTGTTATGGGATTTCCACCCAGACAGCTCACGTGGCAAGAGGAGCAGTGAAGCAAGCGATTGCTGGTACCGCCA
>NW_008824676.1:1137960-1164800 GCF_000699105.1 Pygoscelis adeliae
GTAATAGGAGAGAGGGACAAAAGACTCAAAGGTGGAGAAGAGTTATGGTGAGAACCATCAACCATATCAGTGGGAAAAAGGAAAGAACGGATAGAAAGAAGAGGGCTGAGAACAGGTCAGTCGTCCACTGTTGGGTTGGACATCATGGAAAAGTGCGTGGAAGGAAACCAGAGGATGGGCAGAGAGTTGGGAGGTAGGAGGAGTAATATGCCTGCTCTGAAGTTGTGGTCTGACTGGTTTGGAGACTGAATCAGGAAAGATGACACCTTGGTTTTAGGCAGGAAGGGACTGAATAGGGAAGTTAGTGAACATCAGATTAATAACTTTTGTGCACAGGAGTGAGTAGGTATGCCTAGCAAATGCCTATTTATTGCTCTGTCAAATGAAGGCAAAGTGCAAGGGTCTGACTTCATGGAATGTATTGATAAGAAAACCCCCCTGAAGTCCCCAAAAGAGAGAGTAGAAGTGCAGAGAAGAGTGGAAGAAAAATAGGAAAAGGAAAAGTAAGTCGGTTGAAGAGGTGTAGAGGCAGGACCCAGAAATAACAAGGAAGAGGTGGAAAGGAAGAGTATTTATGCAATGCTCTTCAAATTAGGAGAGTAGGGAGGGGTAAGTGGTAGGGTTTGGAAGGGACAAAAATGGGAGAGGGAAAAATTACCAGCTGGGTTGCAAAGTGTCAGATAAGGATAGGCCGCCACGAAAGCAGCTTAGTGAAAGACATGTCTTTGTGGTAGTTGGGAGGAGTATGGTATGGATAGGTTGTGAATGGTTGAGATCTTTTCATACCTGTGTGAAGGCCACCCTTTCCCTGGGTAACGGTGCTGCTGGAAGCACTGTGCGGCACACGGGGATAGGGCCTTTTCCAGAGACGCTCGTGGCAGGAATAGTGGGAAAAACAGTGCTGCAAGTTTGGAGTGCTAATCGTTTAGGTAGCAAAATTGCACCGGTCAATACGTCGTTCTTTGAGTGTAGATCTTCCTCTGGATTTCAATGGGATGACGTTGAAAAAGAATGGGACGCCATTTGGCGTTTTCCTTTTCATTTTATGCTCAGCTCGTATAAAAATGGTTGTTCTCTGGAAAAAGAATACCTGCAGCAAGGACTGATGTCAGTCTGGGAGTCATCCGGCAGGGATCGTGTAGCCATTATGGTGCCACATGTGCCATTACAAATATTAGCCATGAACAAGTGAAGATGATAGCCATGGAGTTTAGTGCTCTGCGCTAGGTGTGCTATGATTGCCTCTCTTGCTACTGTATGTCATTCAGTTCAGATTTAAATATCTAATGGCTCTCATCAAACAACATTTAAACTTTCTATGAAATCCTGCAAATGTTCCTTTAGATCATATTATAAGTAACAATGGATGAAATGAGCTTGAATGGGAGGGCTGTGTTTCAGTCTCGGGGGTTCTGCAGCTGCTGGTGATGACAGTGGAACACTTCAATTGAACTGCAGCCTGGTATTCAGCAGCACTCTGCCCATTAAACGACGTATAAAAACAGTATAAATGGTCCGGCACATTTCCTTTTCCACACTATTTTCATCTTAGTCACTGGAGTGTTTCTGTAGAAAATAATTTATTTACTGGGAAGCTAACAAGGAATGTTTTGGTCACTGTGAGCACCAGATGTGGTGTTCGGATTGTAGCATGAACAAACTTAATTCAACAAGGAAGTCTTTATGCATTGAAAAGGATCTCACGTGACCGCGCCGTTTGCTGCCGGTCCTGCTGGAACAGACCTGTCCTCGCAAGGGAAGCGGGAACGTGCCCCCGACGTATCAGATGGCGAAATGAAGCCACAAGCTCTGCAGGTCTTGAGTGCCTTAACAGCTATTTATTAATATTTGTTTATTTATTTGGATAGTGCCCTATTTGTGTTAGGAATTTTATAGACTCATGAGGAGACATGTTTAGTCGCCCAAGGATATTGCAATCTAGTGTGGACAGATGTCACATTGAGTAAAGAAATCAAGCCGTGGGGGTTGGAGAGTAGCAATGTGATAACACAGGGGGAGTTGAAGTGTTGCTGGGAAAAAATAGGTTTATTATTAAGAGTGCTATTATGTAGAAGCTGAGTTTTGAATATAGTTGAAACCCTACCGTGAAGTATATTTTAGTCAACAGCAGTCACATCCTTGGCCATAGGTAATTTCACTTCCCTCATCCCCCTTTGCTGTTCAGCTGACTTCTAGGAGTTATTTTTGCCTTCCAGAAATTCACACACCCACTAAAGCCAGTATCATTAAACAGAGGAAACAAAGAAAAAGGGTCAAAGGCAATACCATACATTGTCATCAGAAATATTCAAATATCAAAAGCCATCAACTAGCAAATGCCCTTGCACTCCTTGTGCTTTGGTCAGCCTCGCTCTATTGAATCAGCAAGGAGGACCAGGCTGAGGAGACTGGCGAAATGTCTAAAACTGAAATCATGCTGTCTGGTTCTCCACCAGCAAACTGCAGGGTCTGAGGTTGGTGGGAACCGAAGGAGGTTAGCATCACAGAGAAGATGAGGAGCCCAGAGTGAAAATGCAGTAGCAGTCCCACGTCTTGCTTTGCAATGCACAAAGTAGATTTTTTTTTTTTAAAATATACTTTCTGGTTTTTGTACTGCTTAGGAAACATTCAGCCAAATTTTCTTAAACCTGTGACTTTAGCATGATGATCTGTACAGAAATAATCCTTATATAGTGACATGACAACTTGAGACACCTTTATCTCATTGCAGTCAACTGTAATGAAAATGTAATGCAAATCAGTAAAAATGAATTGGTGCATGTTTAAGCTTTAAAGTTAAATATAAAAGCAATTGGTAGCTTAGCTGCTCCTAAAAAGTATTTGGTGGGGTCTTTAGAACCTTTTGTAGTCTCAGTCTTTTGCCGCCTTCTTTGGCAAACACGGGTGACTATTATACGTGTTTCTAGAAGTAATAGGTCAGTGGAAAGCTGAACCGAACTGTCCTGAAGCCACATGTGTGCAGCCGCACCCGGGGCTTGGAGCTGTTGGGGATCTGCAGGGCTGGCCGGGTGCCGGGGCGAGGGCATCCCTCTGGCAGCTGGGAGGCAGGTCCTCCCCATCCCTCCTGCCAGGCAGGGCAGGGGGTTGCCTTTCCTTTTTCTTTATTTTCTCCCCCCTCCTTCTCAACTTTGATTGATGGAAACACTCACTGGGAGTTGTTTCTTGACATTCTTTAAAAAAACTGAAAGCATGAAATGTTACGATAGTGTTATGTCTATTTTTGAAAGTAAGGCTGTTAATGTAAAAATGGTGCTGATATGCTGGAGTGAATTATAAAGGCGAGATTATTAAATCCCTGAAAATTGCTAATTTATTAGTTTTCTCACCTAATTTTGATTTATGGTGCATGATTATAGTGACACATCTTCAAAAACAAGTGAATTGCTGAGAAATTATTTGCATATTGCAAAAATTTTTATGAGACTTTACATTTAACATTTGCCAAAAAAAAAAAAATCCACCCCTCTTGTTCTCTGCTTTCATTTGAAACCTTCTGAGCTCAAAGAAGATTGTAAGGGGTTTAACTTTCATAGCTTCCCCATACAAGCAAAAAGTGGTCTTATCTTATGCATAGTAAGGATTCTTACCCGGTTTGGCTGTTAATTTTACTCCCATGGGAAGCATGCTTGGGTCCACATTACTGCAAGCTGCACACTGAAAGCTCTAGCACTTTCCTATATGGACTGATTTAACGAAAAATTAACCATCACAAACACGCATTTAAAAGAGCACTGAGAATGGGATCTTACCACGTTTTGTTCTAAGAAAACTGATTCAGTATAGCAAGGCTGATTCTGCCAGCTCTGAAGAAACTCGGGGCTGGATCCTGTAAACCCGATTCACAGGATTTGTTTTGTTCTCTTTGAACGGGATTGCTCCCAGGCACAAGCCACTGGTAAGCAAGAGTTTGCAACATCTGATCCTTCCAACAGCTAGGGACGACTTCTTCTTTGAGAGGGGTGGTGACAGTAAGTCCTGAAGACCCAGTTCTCCTGCTGGTGTTTGTGCTTAGGCTCTGGCCGGTGCAGTGGAAAATATACGTGTGTATCTTAGGTTTTTTTGACCAGTTTTCAAGAAGTGGTGGGAACCATCCTGGTACAGCAGTGTCTGGCTGAGGACAGTGGGGACAGGCAGGTGCCTGGCTGTTTGAAAGCACAGCGTGTACGAAACTAGGACAATACTGCGTGTATAGATGTACATAAATCATCTTGTATACAATGAAGGTATATTTGCCTTGGTTGGACGTGCCTTTGGACAGCGTACGGGGACAAACAGCTGTCTGCTCAAACAGCTGTCTGCTCGTTGCAGTTGGCCATTGGCATGTTGAATTAAGTGAAGTTAGAGACAGGAGGAGGTACGCAGTCAGTGTAATAAGGAATCACCAAATGCTGTTGGCCAGAGTGCTGCCTGTGGAATGCTCCCGCAATGAGCAGACTGGGGCTTGCTGGTGCAGGTGGAAAAGGGGGAGGAAAAGGAAGCAAAGCACCTCCGCGTGTGAAGGTGACGTGCAGTCAAGGCTGAAGGCGTTGCTTCATGCGGATGCCACTGCCTGCACTGGCGAGAGGAGGAGGGCAGCGTGATGAGGGCGGGTGAGGTGACATTGCTGTCCCCATCCTGCTGGGCAGGGGGGGTCAGAACTGAGTTCCCTGTACCCGGGGACTCGCCCAGGAGCTCCTTGGTGGAGCAAGACAGTATCCCGTGGAGGGGATCCTCAGCCCCCCTGCCTTGGCACAGCCATGCCTGTATTATACCCTGCTTCCTTTCTGTTCACATTCTGCTCTTGCTCCTACTGGCATTAACTGCGGGAATGTAAGCCTTGTTGGAGATGCTCCAGACTTAAACAGATGTGAATAAGAGCCCAGATTAGTAATGTGGTTTTCTTTTTTCTTTTTTTTTTTTTGTTAACACCCACCTAAGTGCACCTTGGTCTTTGTGTGCAAGAGATAATTTAATCAAAGCATTCATTTAGGGCTGGCTCCATCCTGCTCAAGTAGTGGAAACCAGACTTAAACAGATGTGAATAAGAGCCCAGATTAGTAATGTGGTTTTCTTTTTTCTTTTTTTTTTTGTTAACACCCACCTAAGTGCACCTTGGTCTTTGTGTGCAAGAGATAATTTAATCAAAGCATTCATTTAGGGCTGGCTCCATCCTGCTCAAGTAGTGGAAAAGCTCCCATTAACTGTAAAAGTGCAGGATCATGCTCTAACGGCCAGATTTGTACAGGCATTAGGTGCCTAGACTTGCAGACAGGTATCTAATAGGATTTTGAGAGGCACGGAGCCATCTAACCATCATTGAGAGTCAGGTGTCCAGGCACTCGTGGAAATCCTGCCAAGCACCTACCTGCACCTTTAAATGCCCTTTGGAAGTCTTGCTTTGAAAGTCAAATCCAGAAAAAAACAAATGAAATCAGTGGCAAAACTGACCTTAGTGTGCAAGCAATAAAGCAGCTGAGGATAGAGGAAACTACGATTGCTTGGATTTTTATTCATATATGAAACAAGCGTGAGACTTGTTAATTTTGCTTAAGTGCCATGGCAACATACATATCTGTTTTGCAGCTTATGAAATGTATTTTTGGAACTACTGACTCACACACTTGAATATTTCTGCTGTACTAAGAGAATGTGTTTCCTTTTGCTTTCGTGCAGCTATTCAGCATGAAAATAAAAGCAGTTCCCTTCTGGTTTGTATCATGCTGCAGCTCAGGGCTGTTTTCTGGAGCAGACACACCTGGGCTGAGTGTGCCTGATGGGATCGCTGTGTGCTGCTGCTGCTGGGAGCCGCTGGGATGGGCACCATGCAGCGCTCGCCACGGGCATAAAGCTGTAAGCTGCGGTCTCTAAGTCTGATACAGGCTGGACGGTGGATAACTGAGGCTGGCAGTGAAGAATATTAAAGTATGACGTATTCTGTCAGTTGAAGCACCTTGCATTTAAGACAGTACAAGTTACCAGGTTTTCAGGCACTCTTAAGACCGTAGTGAAATGGGGTTGATCTCCAGGGCGGATTACAAATCTATGGAGCGCCAGTGCTATAACCTCAAACCAGCACGGCAGGGTTGGCAGCATTGCAGATTTGAAAAAGATCTTCACTTGTGCGGAGGGTGCTCTAGGTGTGCCACCTGAGAGGGGTTGGGGAGAAACACAGGCAGTCCCTGTCGAGGTGCCAGCAGCGTTGGCAGGATGCGTCTGGATCTCTGGGTGCAGGCAGCGAGTGATGGAGCTGATGCCCTTCACCCGTGCTCCCACCATGGCAGTTCAGGAGAAGTTTCCATTTTCAAATAACACAGTTGAGAGTTTTTATTCTGTGCTCTGCGGTTCTTGCCATACTTGATACTAATCTCCTGTTGATCAAGGCACTTGGCGACTTTTGGCTGGCAGGAGTAAAGCTTTCCTAACAGACCGGCGAGTTCAGGATGTGCTGTGTTCACACAAGAGCCTCTGTCATCGGGGGTTTGTGACAATGAAAAAATACTTTTTACTTGGCAGTAGGAAGCAAGCAGCATACCCTGCTGCTCTGAATATTCAGTGACGTTCCTCGGGCGACCTTTCGCACAGATCAGGTTGGTGAACGGTGTGCCTGCGGTACCAAGGCGTGACGTGCTTTTTCTGCCTCCCCAAAGAAAGCTGTGCTGCAGGCTGTGTCATTGCGGGAGGGCTCGTGGCAGGCACGCCCAAAAGTGGGAAGAGGATGTTACCGTTCTAGAAGATTTCTTTTTCTGGCTCCATTTGAAACTGCATGGGCAGAGTTTCCAAAGACCTATCTATGAGAAACCTCAGTGCCAGCAAGCAAGAAGGGGCTTGTTTCCCGTGGGACCTGTGGGATGCAGGCAGGGAGGCTGTGGAGCCCCTGCTGCGCTGCTCTGGGCCGGCTTAGCCATCTTTGGTACCCACCTGCCTTATTTTGGCTGGTTTTATTGTATTTTATTTGCTTCGCACTGGTGCTGTGATCCTGATGGAGAACTTTGTGGCTACTTTGAATAAAGAGCTAGGTCCGTCATTGTCCACAAAACGGAAGAAACTCAGTTTTGGGGTCAGATCTTGCCAGGATATAATAGCATCTACTTACCTCACAGGCTTATTGTGGGGTTTTTAAAATTAATACTTAAGTGTACGCAGTGTAACGTACTATGCAAATTAATTATTATTTTACTTCTAAGCGGTAAGTACCTGTATGCCCTGTCATTTAGAGAACATCAGAACCCAATTACTTAAAATATCTGCCTAGCAATTTTGATTAGTTTATTGTACTGTGCTTAAATAAAAAATTAACAATGGAACAATAGCAGTAGAAAAAATTTGTTTAAAAAGGGAGCTAATTCCCTATACTACTTTTTAAGATACTAAAAAGGCACTGGAGATGAGACTACACTGTAACGTGACAGTTTCCAACCAGGAATGTGAAGGAAAAACCAAACCCTGCAATATGGAGCCGTGCACCCAGGAGGCTGGCAGCAGAGAGCGAGGGCTCCTGCCTGCTTGGCCCCTACGAGACGGAGGCCTGCACTCGGCCCCGTGCCTTCGGTCGTGCTGACGGAAGACCAGAGGACAAGGCAAAGAACGGACGATGGTTATGGAGGGCCAGAGGGGTGGATTTGTAAGTTTAACTAATTGCTGAAAAAGAGGTGATATTTCTAATGTCGCTAATCAGGAACAGGGAAGAGAGCGGTGGTATCTGCCCTTGGGGAAAGGGGGGTGTCGGTCCCCAGGCTGATCAACAGTCATATAGGGTAACGTGAGGAGAAGTGTATTAAATGTAAGAATACGATGGTACGTGTGGAAATGTGGCGTAGGCAGAGCAAAGAGGTGGGATAGCTGTCTCTGGAGGTACGTAAGCCGAGGAAATGGCACGGTGGGCGAGGCAGCCGAGGAGGCTGTGAGCTGTGAGCACCAAGCAGCCGGGAGCTGGCGCGATGGTAGCGGTGCTGGCACACGACGGCACCGCTCGCACGTGCCTCGGGAGGTGGGGCCTGGGGATCAGGCCGTGCCTTGCTCTTTGCTTTGCTGTTCACGACGCTGTAGGATAAGTTGGAGCCTCAACTCTTTGCCTGAACTGTCTGTGCACTCAAAGAGCAGAAAAAGTGCCTTTAAGCTTCTTTCAGCACCATTTCCTAGGATTAGCTGTGTCTTGGCCCCTGGTGAAGATGCACTGACCTGCCCTTGTAATTCGCCTCATTTGAAGCCCCAGAGCAAAAGCCAGGAGGCAGAGGAGAGAAAGGAGGGAGTTTTGGAAGGGGACAGGGGAACCAAGCCCCAGGGGAGCCCAGCTCAGCGTCTCCTTCCCAGGGATGGGAGCCCATCCCCAGCGGGGACTGCCAAAACGTGGGTCTAGCCAGGGTGTGGGGATGGTGGTGGCATGTTGTGCAGATATGTTCTAGACAAATGTATGCAAGATATAGCCTGGGGAAAGTCTGTTTATTACAGGAAAGAAGAATGGGGTGCCATCAAAGAGATTAATACTTATAGTTGGTTTGGAACAAGGCTGTCCTGGCAAATAGATGGACTAGATGACCCTCCAGGGCTTTTTACATCTCTGTGTTTAATTGCATTTGTCAGTGGGCTATGTCTAGAGGTTTTAAAATATTATTTACTAGAAAATGTTCTGGATTGTACTATCGAGACCAGGTGGCAGCAGTTTTACAACATTGAAACTTGTAGAATGTCTTTAACTGATAATTTAACTCCCTACCTACTAATTGGACCAAGACATAACTTTGTAGCTTTATCTCTTTCCTATTCCTCATTTTATTTCTGTTTCAATTAGTGAGTATGCCTTTAGCAAGAGACTAAGATTGTTTTTATATCTGTTGTAAGATTTGCCTGCAAGAGAAATGCATTTTATTGTCTGTCTTCTCAAATGCTCAAACAGCATTCTCCCCTTTACAATCAATGAAGAGACCAACAAGCTCATTTGCCTTAGGTTTGGCCTCCCTGTGCAGGGCTGCTTCCCTCTTACTGGAGCTGGGGAGGATGTTTACCTGTGTTGATGCTTTCAGTGTAACCAAAACCTGCTTTAACCCCCGTCATGTGTCATATTTCAAAATTGAAAAGAATAAGCATGGAAACTTGATGTGATCAGAGATGCCAAAATGCTAGCGATGGCTGACATCCCGCACAAAGCTTTGGGAGGAGCAACACCTATTCCCATGAACTGGGGGGCGAAATGGCAGCGCCCGCCTGGTCCCACAGCTGACCGTCTCCGTTTCGAACCGCGAGATGGTGACACTGAACATTTTATGGCATGCGGGTTATTGAGCCTGATTCACAGCTTTCTCATCCTCGTTACGGTCACTTGCGGTGAAGTTGCTGGGTTAGGATTGTTAGTTTTAGTTACTGGCTGAGTTGCAGAAGTGCTTAGGAGCTACTGGTAGAGTAGTCTGGGACTCGGCTGTGTTCAAGGTGATACAAAGGAGAGGTGGCAAACGCTTGAGGTTTGACCAAAATATTTCAAGTTAGAAAATCTCCATTCACTGACTTTAACATGGTACTGAATATGATACAGAAAACAGGTAATGTAGCGTACAGTGGTGCCAGCCAGGCAGAGACTTGTGTTCTTCTGCCACCAATGCAAAGAGTGGGCAGTTGTGTATTTCTTGCAGACATTGAACGTGTCCTGACAACTTCCTGCACAGCTTCCCGGTTGCTAGAAAATGTAGATTCTAGTTGCCAGTCACAGTTAATTGGTTATTACTCATTATTTATTTAATTTAATGCTCTGGTTGACAATGCACTCAAATTATTTAAAATTCTTTTAAGAAACAGTTTGTCTCTTGTTTGCCGTAGAGATATTGGCAAGCAAAACAGAAACCTTAGAAGTTTGAAACTTAAACTTTTTCAGAGCTTGTGTAAAATAGCTCAGCGGACATAGGCTGTCTTTACAGGTAGCGCTTTTTAAAAACCAGAAGACTTATAATTAAAAGCGCTGCATTAAACTGCATTCTCTGTGTGCTGGGTCTAGATGTGAGTTTGTGGACATAGGAAGAAATACTCCTTCTGGCTCGTTGGCGTGCTGGGGTTTCTGCCTGCAATCGCTGGATCACTGCTGGTTGGACAGTGCTCTTTGTCCATCTCCTTGGCCTCGTCTGTAACTTTGATTGGTTCTGCTCCCAGAGTGCTGTTGCACGTTGCCTTTTCAAAGATTAATGTCTTAGGTGAAAACGTTCCTAAAAAGTACTCTTCAACTGCAAACACGTTACGTTTTGTTCTTATTTTCCTAAGCAACAATTATCTGAAAGGATTAAAATAGCTTGTTCTAAGATGGTTTCCAAATTACTTCTTTGCTGTTATTCAGACCTCTTCAGTGGTTGCATTTGATCTACAGGAGGTCAGATTTGCTTAGCTTCGTGCCTTTTTATTGCTCTGTCACCTGTGGGTCCTTGTGGACTCTTAGACCTGTGTTGACAAGGGTGATATTTTGGGGATGAATTGCTAATTTCATCTCTTGGAAGCTCAATCTCTTAATTTTTTTTTTGTTCTTTCTTTTTTTTCCTAACTTATTTGAAATTGTTATTCAATTTTAAATAGATACTTCAACTTTCATGATTTTTGTTAATCTTGGCTTTTGCAAAGAATAATTGTCAGCAAGTCCCTTCACCTGAGGCTTAGTGTCCACAAGTTAAATAACCAACTTCCTCCAAGTAACTTCCTAATCTGCTAATTTCGCTCTGATTTTTCTCCTCTCGCGTTCTCCACCCTCTTCTTCCTGGCTCCCTGATCCGCGTTTATCGCTGCATAGTGTTATTTCCTTCCAGCCCCGGCATCTGCCCGGGTGAGCACATCTTCCGGCGGCCGGCTGCCTCCTGCCTCTCCCCACCCTGCCCCTCGCTTCCACCATCAATCCACAACCCGCTGCAGCCTTTCACACACCGCAGCGCTCGCATTTAGCTTATTCAAATACTGTGGATCTCTACTTCTCTCTGGTCTGCAAAAGGACCTAATTTATTAGAGAAACTGAACACTTCTGTAGTCAAGGTTGTTGGTAGCTTATTTATAGCCTTCAGTTGTGCTCGGTCCCTCCCTTCCCCAGCAGAGCCCTTCTCTGAAAAAAACCAACCAAACCACAACCAAACACCTCCCTTCTCCTTTTCTGAGGTTTTTGAAGAATAGTGCTACGTTTTTCTGTAGGGATGGATAAAAGATCCCCAGATATTACAAATCTGCGCCCAAAATTCACATGTAACCGAATGGTTTTTTCTGCAAGTTGGTGGAAAAATGTTCTGATAGCGTTTTTTTTCCAGTATTTTGCTCTTGAGCACGCCTCTGCACTTCCTGGGTTGAGCCAGGACCAGAAGTGGAAGTACTGAAATACCATGAGACAGACTGTTCGTCTGAGGTTTCCCACTCACTCTTCCAGACCCAAGCAGTCTAGGCACTCTTGATAAACATCTGAAATTTCTGGATACTGATTTGAACCGAACCTCTGTACTTCTCCTTCTGGGTTGCTCAGTGATGCCCTTTTTTACTGACGGGCTGTTGGTCCTCCTTGAAAGCACAGATTTCTCCATCTCCTGCACAGTTACACAGGCTTGTCCAAAGGAACCTCCTTCTGCACGTTTACCTGATAATTCTGTTCATCTGCTGTTACCCCTCCACGTGTGGTCCTGCCAGGCCTCAGGATCACCAGCCCTGCTTTAGTCTGGCACCACGTGGGTGTATCGCTGCTCTTTGATGGCCATTGAAGCCTCGTCTCTGCAGAGCACAAAAAAGACCAAGTTTTCCTCCAGGCGGAGGGATTTAATGGCGAGGGAGTTAAATCACTGGTTGTAGTCGGTCATTATGAGATCCTCTGTTAGACAATGAACTCTAGCTCTCTTCTGCACTGGTACTGCTTACTGTTATTTTCTAGAAAGTAGAGTGATTCTGTATGTATCACTTGCATTTTAGCAATTATGTTGCTAATTCAGATAACTAATCTTTGTGTTACATTAAAAAGAGTGAATGAAACTCTCATTAGTTATTTGGTCGTGATTTTAAATTGCGGTTTCCAGCAAGTTTTGCATTTGGATGAAATTTAGGGTTGGGTTACAATAGGCAAAACCCAGTAGTTTAAATAATTTTTAGTAGTTTGACTATAAGCTTACAAAACTTTTCTGCATTGAATTGAACAGTGGCACTAAATATGAACTGTTAGTGATTTGTATTAGCTAGTGTATTGAATTATTGGGTTTGGTTATAGTGTCCTTCAGCGTTTTAGAGCTAGTAAATCTCATGCTTTCTGTTTTTATTGATAGAGTGGAAGAAAAAGATAAGCTATCGTACATTTTTCAACTCCAGCCTTAAACACATTAGCCATTGGGCTGTACTGGTAGAACAACTGGAAATGAAGGAAATGTTCTGTACGTGTGCGGCGAAGAGGCTGGTGATGTCAAAAAATACTGTTGTTGTTCTGCACGCCAGAGCGCTAGGAGTTTGACTGGTTATTTCCATTCGATTAGTGGCTTATGTTTCTTTGAAATATGAACACCAAATTTGCAATGCTTGAATATTAACTTTTAGTTCATTTATATTGTTTAATTACTGCAAGTTTAGATCTTAAAAGAAGCCAAAGTTTTAAATTTACATTGAATTCTTTTGAAAAGAAAATTCTATTTAATTCAAAATGTTTGAAGTTTGATTTCTGACTGATAAAAGTAATTGTTTTCCTTATTCTGGTATTAGTTTTCCCCCGGAGTCCGTAGTTTTCAGTTTTGTAGCGCAGCCAAGGAAGTTGGGGGAGGCAATGGCAGTGAAGAATCCTTTAGGATATTAAATGTTGAAAGATTAAATAACAAAACACCAAATAGACTGGAAAATTCCCCACCAAATTGGCTGATGCGATATACGGTTTCTTTCAGAGCACACAGCAATACATCGCAAATAAGAAAAGTGAATGTGACCAAATTCAGTCCTGTTAAAGCTCACAGTGTGGAGCTTTCAGTTAGTTGTGTCCTAGAAATCTCATCTCATGTATGTATGTAAATATAGATAGTAATAGATATACAAATATATGTACACACACACCTGTTTTTGCAATATTAGGCCCAGAATATTTTTCTCTATATGTGGCTTGATTCTGCATCCAGCGAAGTTAACTGCATGTATTTCAACTACACAGGTAGTTGTAGAGCTTACAGAAGTTAGGCAAAGTATGCACAGTTTTCCCAAATGAGAAACTACTGAGCTTATAAACGAAATTATTATTAAAAAACAGATTAATCTGTATCTTTTGTCTGACATCTTAAAAACTCTGACCTGGGGAACTTTTTTCCCCAGTGGTCCTAGTAAATGCAGTCGTAAGCATCTCAGCGGTAAGAGCTGCTTGTTTCATGCTCCCTTTTTTCCTTGCTTATTTCTTTTGCAAAGCGCCCCCTCTTTGTTGAAACTTCTTAAGTGAAAAAGCAGCTAAGGGGACGATGCATTCTGATGCAAGACAGACTAGCGATAAGCACTAACTGCTTTTTCTGAAACAGTAGTGAAAAGGAGGTACTAAGCACAGCCAACATCGTTTTATAGCAACTTACACTTTTATTTGTGAAACAGCGTATTTAAATACGTTAATGTTAACGCACATCCACTGGAACAGAATACAGGCTATAAACTTCACGCTGCGAGCATGAAACCTGGGGCTGCCTCAAGAAGTTTTTGCCAACTCTTACTATTAGTTTCAGATAAAATCATAGTGGACAAAGGTCAGAGGAAAATGAATCGTATATATCAAATGGGTTTATTTTGTACATTCAAGATTATTTTCTGTATTTATTTTCACAGTTTCCCTGGCTTCCCTGCAATCCTTGCTTTTACAGAGCAGCCAGAGGAGACAAAAACTATTGAAAACGGGAAAACTTAATCTGAAAAAGAAAGCCATTGGCAGCCGGTCCGTGATCAGGTGTCTTACCTTTCACTCCGCTGAATTTGCTTTCTGAAATTAATTTGGCAGTTTAAGAAGAACATTTGTGTTATCATAGCAGAGAAATGTATCATCATTTTTATACGCGCTCATAAATCATATGGCTCAGCCGGTAATTTTAAAGCTTGTCCAAGAGTCATGTTTGTGCTGAAACTCTGCAGAAGACGTTTCAGCTCAAAAGAACAATTTTGGAATGAAACGCGGTGTTTCGGATGAGATGGAAAGGCTCTTTCAGCATATGGCAATTATGATGTAGCTCGTTCTGGCAGGGGAGGCAGGAAGTCTGCAGCTCGGGGTCCTTTGCATCGCGGGGTGTTGACAGTTACTCCTAATGTCGTTAAAAGTAACCAATTACAAATAATTCCACGCCCGCCCCCCCCGAGGTCCTAAAATTTTTGTAGCTTATACAGCTATTATAGATTCAGCCAAACCGTTGCAAACCACTTCTAGGCTGCGGCAGAGGCACGATGCTGTGTGAAGTGCTGGCGCTCGCCACGGGCTGGCACTGTGACGGGTGCCATGCCGGATGTCCTTAACCTGGTATTTCAGTATATTTAGCTTTCTTGCAAGGTAAACACTCTAGCACAAGGTCAGTACCCACGTAGCAAAGTTTCTCTTTCCACTGGGCATGTAGGGCTAGCCTTTTTTTATATACGTTATTATTATTTGTTCATTTCATAAAATAGAAAGCAAGTTGTCAGTGCGGCGCAGCAAGCGAAGGCAGTGGGTTGGGTGCGCAGGTGAGGGAAGGGGCCAGCTCCGCAGTCACCGCAAATCAGCATGGCCCTGCCAGCTTCCTTGCAGCTTTGGTAGTTTGTACCAGCCTTCATTTTGGAATGATGAATTTTTGATGCATTATTCAGTTTTTGGAACCAAGTGTAATTTTCCTCTCCCTGCTCTCATCTTCTTGAAGTCAGGAGGGGTAACAGGATCACTGTGTGAAAATACCGCGGGTGGAGTGAAAGGCTCTGTTTGAAGGAAATATTGGCCACAGAATAGAAATTGCAGGTCCGTTGCTGGAAAATTAAAATAAAGGTTGCTTTGTTCTCCTTATCCTCCCTGTCCCCAACATGCTGGGAAGGGGCCACGATAGAAAGATTGTATTAGAAGGAAATAAAAAGCACTTGTGGTGTTTATTCTCTATAAAACACATTTCAAGCATCAAAACCTGTAGTCGGTATAAATTCTAAATGGGAAAGAACAGAGCGTATTAGAACTGCGAAGAGGAGATTATTAAAGGGTTGATTTAACTAGTCATGTTGCAGCCCATAAACCATATCTAAATCTCTGGAGCAAGCTTAAAAGGCTACATTGAGGTCAATCTTTAGAATACCTGGATTTGAGAAAACCGAAAACAAATTTCTACGCAGAGGAGTTCAGATTCAGAAATCTCTGGTTCATTCTGCAGGGCAAACTCCTCTTACTAACGTTACGAGGAATGAGTGCTTCAGCCAAAGGGTGATGCTGACATAAGCAAAAGCGGTGACTCATTAATTCAGCTTTGTTTGGTTGGGCAACCAAAGAGCAAAAAAAGTCCTAATCCTCTTACACGTAGCAGAGGTGCCTCTTCATGGTGCTGCTCGAGGTGTCTCCTCTGCAACCCAGTTGCTTCCAGCAGCTTGCCCACCGCTGGTTCAGCCGCGGGTCGAGCGGCGTTTCCGCAGAGCCCCTCGCCGTGGCGCAGATAGCATCACCGCGTCCTGCGCCAGGTGAGCCCGGCGCTGCCAGGGCTCGGCTCCCGGCACGTGGCTCGCACCGCGCTCAGCCGGCTCCCTGCCTCCCGCAGCGCTCGCGGCACGCCAGCAGACAGATAAGTGTAGATTTGGTCACTTGCCTAAAGTCATATAATAAGTCAGCAGCAGAGCTCTGAATTTGATAACTAATATAAATATTTATTACTGGTTTTACTCTGGCAGTGCTAGATATCTGTGCTGCGTTGTACTGCACCTTGCGCAGAGTTTCTGCCTCGGAAAGCGCAGGAGCCTTGTAGCTGCCTTCGCTTTTTTTTTGGACATTTTTTACTTCCTTTTGGGGGGGGAAGGAAAAAATTAAATACATGCATTTTCTTTAATTTTATTGCAGATTTGTTTTTTTAATAGCATTTCTTTCCTAGCCTGGTTTCTCTTTCAGTCTTTTCCTGTGCTGAAGTCACACTCCAGTGAATGACATCATCTCTCTTCCAAGGAAACTACTCTGATGTAGTTCCTGTAATTCAAACAGTAACTCAGTTAATTCCAAATTAAAGGAGCTATTATTGCAAATAAGTTTTTAGTGCAGGATCAGAGGATGACTGGGAAGACTTTTCCTTTATAGAAGGGGTAGGATTAGTTAATTGTCAGGAAATATATGGAACAACAAGAAGGACAAGAGGATCTATATTTGTACTCTGATCAATTTGCAAAAATTGTCTCCATTTGAAAAATACTTTATTAGACTATCTGGAGAAATCTGTAATGATCTGCCAATGTAAGTAGTGTGGCCAGACTGGTTACCCAATTATTTTATATGAGCAATTAACACCTAAGAGGAGCAGTTTGTCTGTGTTACAGGTGAATCCTTGCCTGTGTGCTTGCACCGTGGTACTGGTGTACGTGAGCGAGGCACACTGAATTTAATTTCATTTTGTCTAGGTATATGGGAGTATGTAGTTCATATACTTGTTTATATATGCACATAGCAAACCCTGTGCGTAATAATTTATGTAAATCCCTGACTCAGAGACCCCACTATGGTCAAATTTCATGTCTTTGCCCAATCCAGTAGTGGTTGCCATTAATTTTCATGTGACCAAAACAATGTGTTTTTCCCTGGACTTGTTCTCGAGAGTGGCCAAAAGTATTTTGTTTGGGGGTTTTGGTTGGGTTCCCCCCCCCCCCCTTTTCTTCTAATCGGCTGTGGAAGATGTTAGCCTCATGGCCAAAACTCGTCACATCTCGTGGCCGTGGGGAGCACGACCTCCTGGGGCTGGTGTCCTCTTGCAGGCAGCGCGTGCTGCCCGGCTCTTGGGTGCCGTGCTCTGCACGTCTGGGTTTTCTCAGCCTGGGAGCGGGGGGACACCGTTGCCGTGGTACAGATGGGTGGCTTAGACTTCCTGCAGCCCTGTCCCACGGTGCTCGTATGCTCAAAGACAGTGTCAGTGCCCGGGCTCCTGACCAGGTTGTGACGAGGGTGGTGGAAGGGATGTCCAGAGGAGGTAAGGCGCTCCAGCCGTGCGGGCTGGCGCTGCCAGGCTGCGCTCTGCAGGGGAGGGGGCCGGGATGGAGGGGCTCACCTGTGGGTGTGAGGAGGTGCCTGCAGCCCCAGGCGCCCTGGAGATGCTCCAGCTACCCAGCCACAGCAGGGTAGGAGGGAAGTACCGTTTCACAGCAGGAGAACATGTGAAGTTAATGTAAAGAAAGGAGAGCGTGTAAAGGTAAAGACTTCAGTTGAACTCGGGGTGAGGTTTTCCTGTCTCTCCCCCCAGACCGTGGCTTGAAATGTCTGGCAGAACAGCAGAGTTTGGCACTTTATTTGGCATTGCCATTTGTGTGCCTGTGGAAATGTATCTGGAAAATGCTTAAATACATTAATTGGGAAGATATTTACAGGAAGTCCATTAGTAAGTGCATAGATTAGATCTTTTCTATCTTTTCTTATTCAGTGAATTTCCAATTCTGGTGTCTGGCAACAACTGTGTACTTACCAGTCCCACTTACAAGCCCCATGCTCTTAAAGGCAGTTGAGGGAAGAGTTAAGGTCACCGCAAACTGCATTTCACACATAATAAATATACGTGTTTTTCAACAAGTAGAAATTTACACCCATCCCAGTAAGCCTGACCCAAGGGTATAAATGCTATTTCTCCAGCCCTAATCTCCAAACCAACACGCAGAACAAATCACTTGGACGGGAAATATAGTGAGTGCACCTCGTTTTCTCGGCCATGATGCTCACGGAGTCACTGGTGCAGGGGTAACACGCGGGTACCCTGCAGCTGGGTCAGAGCGGCAGACCCTTCCCACGCGGGTCGCAGGCGTTTATTCCGGCCCTGCAGCTTGTCTGTTGGGCAGACCCCTTCTTGCAACTTCAGGATATTGTGGCAGCACCTTCAGCTAAGGGAACAGGAGGGAACCTGAACCTTTAAAAATTGATTTAAAATACTTTATGAGTATGCAACATCCATCACCTTCTCTACTGGTCTATGCAACATCTGTAAATTGAGCTGGCAAGGGAAATTAAGGGATAGGTTGGAATGGAATATCATAAGCGTAAAGAAGGCAGCAGTTTGTGGTTTGTTTTTTGGGTGGGTTTTTTTTTTTGTTGTTGTTGATCAAACCTACATGGAGTAAGGTTTACAAATTCCCGGCATCTGTGCGAGATTGGATTTGGCTTGCAAATTATGCTCAGTAATGGCTCACAGTTTTTGGAGGCTGTGATGAGCTGACTCTTGTGAGCAAAGGCTTTACCTTGAATTCCTGGGAGTACTCGGGCTTCCCTATTTCTGATCCCCCTTCTGCAAGATTTCTGGATCCTGCGAGTTGCAGAAAGTGGAATTGGTAGTAAAGTGGGGGTAAACAGATTGCTCTTAATACAGGTACGTATTTATTACAGGTCAGTAAAACTGACCTTTAGAATTCACCTTCTGCATGAAACCCCCCAAAAATACCTGAGAGTTAATAGCCTATTTATGGCAATAGAAGCAAATTTTAGTGTATTTTACAAAGTACAGCGAGGACTGGGAAAGAACAAGGTCCAGCTTTGAGGCACAGTACTGAGAACTGGGGAAGGAATTATTAGGCAGTGGTGCGTGATTGCTTCATTTAAAATAATAGAAACAATGCTTTGCACTTCCTTGTAATATCTGCCATCTGAGAATATGGAACATAAGTGAACAATAGCCCCATATATAATGGGACATTTCTGCTGTCTTTCAAAATATCCTATAAAAAGCAAGAGGTGTAATAAGCAGATGTGAATAAGTAGAATATTGTATGTGTTCAAGAGACAGAGAAGGGTAAAGACCCTCCCAGGTTTATGGGAGGGACTTCTGGGAACGGTAGGTGTTACCAACAGGGACGTACAGAAGGGGAAGTATTCCCACAAACACGCACCGTATCCTGCGCTCGCGGCTAGTTCATATTTCTGAGCAGAAGAACGTTTTGCTCTCAGGAGTAAGTCGTGAAGGCTGACGGAGGGCTATGTTTTTACATGCACATCTATGGATTTACTTTCATGAATAATGAAAATACAATACCTGTATAAATCTCCTTAGATGAGACTAAACTAGGTTTACTTTAATGATGGTAAAATAAAATAACGTGAAATCCCCTGGGAAAACTGCAAATGCAACTCTGGCTACTGAAGAAGTGTTATGCTAAAAGGCATAGACTAGTTATGGATGGGAAGAAAAGACTTCTTACTTAATTCTGGAAAGAATGTTGAGACACACATTAGCGGCAAAGCAATTCTAAAACGTTAGAGAAGAGACAGTGATTATTGGACTTTATGACAGGAAGTCATTGAGAATTTCCTGAAAGAAGTAAAAGAGGAGTGTATTTGCATTCTGCTCAGTGATTTGGGAGTACTTAGATATTTATAGGAAAATTCCAAGAGGTTGTGTGTGTTTTCCATTATACAGATTTCCTATAAAAAATAAATAAATGTTGCCACAGCAAACTAATGGCTGCATTTTCTGCTCTCTGCTGCAAAACTTGCTCGTGTTAGATTATACTGGGCTTAACTTTTTACTGAATTGTTGATTTACTTTGGGTAATTGCAAAATTTTTTATAATACAAAATATGAAAGACCTGTACTAATGAAAAATTCATAGAATTTAAGAAAAAGAAATGTCACTGAACCATTTAAGTGAGGGAAAAAAACCAAACCACCACAAACCCAGAACACCTGTATCTTTAGATTTGGAGTCCATACTGCTTTCATGTCTCTCGTTTCTCTCATTTGTATAAAACCTCTTGTTTTGTAAGGGTAACTTGGATTAAAGTTGAAAGGTCTGTGTGCTCTTACAACTGATGTAGGGTTAAGTCCAGTGGATCTGTTGGGCTGAGTTGTAGGGGGAGGTTGTGTGTGGGGGGGACAGGTCTGGGTCAGCAGCCCCCCGAGGGTGTTGGAGCGCTCCCGACGCTCCTGTCCAGCGGTGAGGTCCCTTTCTAACCAGTTTCCCCTGTTCCCCTCGGTAAGTCAGCTCTCCTTGTCTCGTGCTTACCCTTCTGATTAAAATTTATTCATCCTAGAATTATGAATAATACACAGGAGGAGGAAGGGGGGATATAAACCAGGAGGAATATGCATATAAACATGCCAAACTTCACACCCCAGACTCTTTTATTGCTCTCTGGAAACTATCTAAATGTCTGGTTATTTCTCCTCTTTCCCCATTGTATTTGAATGTATTCAAACAGCAAAAGAATTTTCCTGTCATTTTTTTCTTTCATGCCTGCAGGATTAATAGGTAAATAGCTGGGTTTGTTCTTAAGGCTTTTGTTTGTGTTTGTGAATGAGTGAGTAGGTGGCATCTGGATGTGAAAGTTTAATGAGGGAGAGCAGCGCTGTGCTGGGGTGGGTTTTCAGTGGAGAAGGTGATGGGGGCTCGCGCTCCCCTGTGCCTTTGTTGGGAGGAGGGACCGTCATCCCATGGGGTCCGGTCCCTGGGCAGGCCCTTGCTCTGGGGCGTCCATCCCAGGTTGCACAGCTAGCACACATCACAGTTTTCGGACAGACCAGTGTTTGGACCCACGGACAGTTGTTATTTCGGGGTCTCTGCACACTTGGTGGTGGTCTCCAGGCATTGCTGGGAGCATTGGCTTTGTGGGCTCTCATGTGCCTGAGCTTCAGCCAGGTCCAACATGATCCCTCAATTCCTAACCATCTGCTCGCATCCATTGAAGAAATTGAGATGCAAGGGGCCTTATGATTTAGGATCTTAAATGCTCTGTTGAAACTGGGCATGGGAGCACTGGAATGCCTCAGGTCTGATCCTAGCATGTATGTCTGTTTATTATGTGGTTACAGACAAGTCATTTAGCATAAAGATGCTGACATTTATGTGGATGTCTAATTCCACAAGTAAATGCTGAAATATGTAGTTTTCAGACAGATTGAGCAAGCGGGCCCACATTGTTCTTTGAAGCCACTCTTGATTAATTCCTTTATAAATAAAATCAGAATCGGACCCAATTTCCCAAAGAGAAGAGAATGAAAATAATTTGTTTGGTATGGGGGTTGGGGTGAAGAGGTCATAATTCCCCCAAACTGAGGGGTAATCTTATCCTATCAATTCAAACTTCCAGCAGATGTTTGTTTTTGTTTTGTTTTTCCCTTCCTATCCAAATCCTTCAAGTTCTGTCTTGGAGTGTTTTAACAATTAATCTAAAACATATTAATTCTCGTTAATGCTTCTCTCCACACAATGGCTTTTGTTTGGCTTCAAGTTATGGGGGGGTGTGCGTGTGTGTGTGCATGAACTTCCTTCCAAGCTCATGTTCCAAGCTCAGATTCATCTGAAGCTGTAAAACCTAGCATCGCCTTTGGGGAGTTGGAGCCTGTTTTCCCATCCCAGAGGAATTCCTCTGGCACTGCGTATCCTGAGCTTCTGAAAGTTGCTGATACAAGAAACCAGCTCGGTTTCTGAGCGTCAGACTAGGTGATAACAGTTGACCAATATTCATTCGTCTTGGAGACCAAGTTTGTATTAGGATTGAACCAATATATTTAGGAGCTTGCTTTATTCTCCATCATGAAATTCAAAGTCCACCATTATTTTTGGCTCCCTTGCGCTTTTTGGGCTCGATCCTCAGAGCTGATCAGCTGAAGTGGATCTGTTGCTGGATTGTTCTTTTTAACTGATAGCGTGTGGACAAAGGCACATACATTATTATTATTTTTTTTTAAGAAGTTGGTCTGTGCAGACATCAACAGGATATTATTAGTCCCAAGAACTGACGACAGTTTGACAGCCTGATGCGTAGAGGAAGGAAGTTTACAAACATCTCAGAGAGAGCCATGTTGAGCAGTTGAAGGAAATGAGGCATGTCCTGCTGTTATTGTGCTTATAGCACTGGGATTCCCAAGGGGCAGAACAAGCCCATCTTGAGACCTCAGTCTGGCAAAGAACAAGTTGACTCATATTTTATTTTTGTTGTTTTTGTTACTAGTCTGTTATTGTTCCAGTTGTGATGTTGCTTGTAAACAAACTGCTGCTATAATTTTATTTGCAGCTATTGAATGATAGCTTAGGCACATACAGGAAAACAGGCATCTAAAGCTAGTCGTTATTTTTTTATACACTTTTGATGTTGCAGTGCATCAGCTATGGTATCTCTCAGATTAATAAGTGCAGACACTGAGTCTGATTTTGTGTGTAGAGAGCTCTGCATACATTGAACAAGCAGCTCAGTGTGAAACATGGTACCCTGAGAGCTCCTGACCAACAGCCCCTTGTCTTCCACGTGGGGTCACCAGTAAGGGCGAAGCTTGTCCCGTACGTGTGGGGACTGACTCTGTTGCTCAGTTTGACTAACCACAACAGAGGACATTCAGTGAAATGAAAAGTAGGAAGCTAGTGGCAAGTTTTCTATAAAATAAAAGTAAGTGTCTAAGTGACACAAAATCATCAGGGCTGAAAGCCTAAATCCACTCTTTGTGCTGAATGAGAGGAGCGGTGGCACCAGCGTTTCTAAAGCTGAAGCAATAAAAGTCTAAGAAATTAGATGTCCTGTGTGCAGAACATGCTGGTGCATCCTTAGAGACATGCTTAACATATGCTCGCATTTCCACTCAAAGACTAATGCAAACTCCGTGTCTCTGACTTTTTCATGGCTATCTGTAGGTGTTTGCCAAAACCTCTTCCTGCATTCAAAAGTAACGGGAGTCCTCTGACTAAATCTGTGCCATAATTACTCCTTTCTAAGTTACATTTGATCAGCTGAAGTGTTAACTGACGTGAGCTGATCTGAAGTCCTTTCTGCAGCACTCACGGTGTGCCAGGTCATTCACAGTTTGGAAAGAAGACATGCGAAGTTTTAATAAAAAGGCAACAGCTACAGCTGTTTAGCGAGCAGTTACAGTGATGGTGACACCGTAGTCACCCAGTAATGTCAGGTATCGTAATAGGTGTAACAGCAACAAATTGTGGCAGGGGAGGTTCAGACTGGGTGTGCAAACCACCTCCCCCAGGCAGGTCCTGCGGCGCTGGCGTTGGCTCTCCGGGGGCATTGCGGGACCGCAGTCTGCTGAGGTTTCTGAAGCTGGGATGGAGAGTGCCGTGGCTGACCTGATCCAGTCTTGGATGCAGTCCTGCTTCTGGTGGGAGGTTGCACGAGACACCTCCAGAGCCTCTTCCAACGGACAGTGCTGCAGCTCTTCCTTTCCAGGCTCTGGCGAAGCCAACAGGATGGCTGCCATAACCTCAGCGAAAGTTCGCTGCAGCAGGCAGCGAGCCTGGGGAGAGAGGAAAAACGCCGCACAGAGCAAGCGCTCAGTTTGACTTTCCCTTTGACTCTGTTTGTGAATAAAACTTTCCCTTCAGTTGTGTATTTTGGATTTTTGGGGTGGTTTTTTTAAGTATTTCCTTACTTGGAATTTTAATCTTATTTTCTCCTTTTTTATTTTCTCTCTCCCTACTTCTACTCTACGGCTGTCTTGCTGTTCTCTCCCCACTCTTCAGTATGACCCACGTTCAGAGCAAGTTCTCAGGCAGTAACAGCATATAGCATCTTCGGGACTACGTGTTACTGGACTAGATCTGGAGACCAGATGTCATGCGATGCCTCTGTGTCATGGTGGCTAGTCCAGCTGGACAGCCAGTACAAAACTGCCCCCAAGCCTGGTCCCGGAGCCGCCAGCTGGGGTAACAGCATCTCCTCCCTCCCAGGGAGGTGTGAGGGTAAGGGAACGACCACCGTCTGCGGCCAGGTACCGTGCTAACCAGGGCCAGAGGAGTCCTTACGTTATATAGATTGGGATTAAATCTCATCAGATACGGCTCAGCCAGAAATCACTCTGTCTCAGAATAGTGAGTCAGCTGTTGTCATTTCCAATGTTGCTTTGGGTTTTGTTGCAGTATTTTTTTATTTCAGTAGTTGAAGTGATTCAAGAATTAAACAGTCGTTCATGGGAGTGAAATAAACTAGACTTTTAATACATATATACTAAATAAAAGGCTTCACATTGGCATGTTGTGAATATCTACAGGTTTTTTTTTTAAAGCCAGTAGATTATCACTTGTGTTACAAAGAACAGTTTAAAAAAAAAAAAGGCAAGGTTAAAGTGTATCCCAAACTCTCTTGCTCATGTTTATAGTACAGTTTTATTACTGAAGGTAAGACAGATAACTGGGCATTACTCCAAATTCCTGGCAGTCTTCCCTTTCCAAGGCACTAATATTGGGATTAGCATGTTGTTTTAATGCCATTACCTTTCTTCACCTTCATAATTGCTTGTTCTTAGGGGAGAATACTGAAAACTCAGTGCTCATAAAGTAGACTTGTTATGCAACACGTGCAAAGTTATATTTTGTTATCAGTTGGATTTACTTTAATGTTTCTCTGTGTGCATTTTTGTATGCGCATATATGATTTGTAGGTTCTTTGATTATTTAAGTGTATATATGGTACACAAGTAGCGGACCAAAACCAGAACTCAAAATCACAGTGGTTTTGAGCTTCAAAAAGTTGGTATGTCACCTTGTGGTAATAATTTACCATTCATATATGAACGCTGCTGCCCTGCCCATTTCTGGCATCGTGATGACATGGCCTGCTCTAGAAGCTGTGAAGGTATATGAAAGGGATAACTTCCATATATGCAGGTGGAGAAGACATTGTTCCTTGTGTGGCTTAGGGACATTTTCTCTATAGGCTCAGAACTGAGCTCAGAAGCACTTGAATTTCTCCTCTGGATGCTCGTTCCCAAGAAGTCCCAGAGTAAAAGCATCGAGACTACGGTCAGTGAACTGTCTCCCATTTGAACCGTGTGGGTAGCTGGGAAACAGGTATAATATATATCAATTCACAGGGCTGCTGCTGCCTGGGGGAAAAGCCACCTCTGACCAGCGATATAACGATGGTCTGACTGCAAACAGGAAAAATGGGGTCTCAGAATCGGAAGATGACAGGTAGTCAGTAGAGCAGCAGCAACCTTTGCTGACTGCAGCTAGGAGAATCTGAAATGGGCTGACAGCGAGAGAGAGACAGCAGGCGAGAGCATTTACTGCTAACAATTGACTAGATCCCATGCCCTTGGGGAAGTTTTTGTTCTTTTCTTGGTAGGGGAAATAGCTTGGATGAAAGATATGAGGATATGAAATAAGTTTTAACAGCAGGAAGTTGTGTAAACATGATTAATTCCATTAATGGAAACTTTCAAATCGAAGGTTGTCAGTCCTTGTGTATATACCTCTTGTTTTCTTGTGAAATGTCACGCAGAGTATTGAGACGCTATCATAAGGGAAAGCATTAAAAAAATGAGAGAGAAGAATATGCTTGGTTAGTTGCCTGGAAAGAGTAAGAAAATGCTGCTGCCTTGCCCAAGACTATAGTAAGATTTGGAAGGGTTTGTGTCATATTCTCCTGCCATGTTTTACTTGTCCTGTATGAATAACAGTTCGTTTGCAAAGCTTGTCTGGGAAGAAGGTATGCATGAGAGCACCAGAAAGGGAGCTTCTCCATGGCTGCTGGCGAGAAGATTACTCGAAGCAATGCAAGCAAGAAATTCTAAAATCAAGAAGCCGGTAGCATCACTCAGCAAAAGGACAGCTTGCAATTTTGAGTTATAATGATACTGTTGGAAAAACACCCAGTGGCATTTAGTCTGAATTCTGAGGTGCTAAGAGGCACGTATGCACTATCAGACTAACATGGGAGAAGTGACACCAAGTGACTCGTCTCTCTCTCTCTCTCTCAAAAAAAAAAATCATAGCAATGCTGAGATTGCAGAGCACAAGTGTACAAGGTGCCATTCCCTGTGGCTTGGAAGAGATCGTGAACCTGTGTTCATCTTCCCTGTTATTTAATCAATTTTTCAAAGACTATAGATATACATTTGTCATGCATGTGTGTGTATATGTGTACATATATATGTGCAAGTGCGTGAACTCGTACCCTGGGCTGTGGATGGTCTTGCTTACCATCCACAAAGCATCTCCCCCCTGCCCCGTCCTGCACAGTTGAAATAAGATGCAGCTGACATCAGTCTCTTTGGCTTTTTATGATATGGGGATGCGGTGGTATCAAAGCAGGCAGGATGAAAGCACAAAAGCTTCCTGTTTCCAGCTGTTTTCCTCAGCAAAGACTTTTTTTTTTTCCAAAGATGATGCTTCCTTTTAAGGGGTTTTTAATCTGCAAACTGTTTCCTCAGTTTATTTCACTACAGTAAAATGTGTTCCCTTTAGGTCATATCTGTCTCTTTTAAAAACCAACCTGCCCTTTTCAGTAGTTTTATTTGCTACTCAAAAGAACAAACATGACTTTATAAAAAAACCCCTTTAATGAAGTACAAAGACCAATAAACCTTTTGCCACTAAAGCTGAAAATTTATAGTGATTTTTTTTTTTAAAGAGAAACCTTGAATAAATTAAGTGGGGAAAATATACTGACTTCGTAACACTTCCAAGTTTTTAATACTGAGATTCTTGCATTTGTACCTGTGCTTAGTGTACAAAAAAACAGGTTTAGATTTATGTCATATGTAAAAAATGCTTTATTTAGGGACAAGAGTAACTTTAAATAATGACAGAAATAGTGATTGGGATAAAAAAAAAAATCTTCCAGCTGCTTCCATTATGTTAGTCTCTTTTCATTAGACTGATCTGTCCTTGTTTGCTTTCTTCTAAAGTAAACATGTATAATTAAAATACACGGTGCCTCTCTACGTCTCTAATTCTGTATGTGGGTTTGCCACAATCGGAAATACCCTAAAATGCTGCCAACGCCTCAG
>NW_008824676.1:1164812-1166052 GCF_000699105.1 Pygoscelis adeliae
TTTATTGAGGTAAAATATTTATGGGGGAACTGGACGGTGGATTTAAGCTCTTGCCCAGGTTGGGTCTGGCAGCCGTGGTGCCTCGCTGGTGTTGCGGAGGTGTCCACCACCAGCGCCGCGTCTTCACGCGCTTGGCCACCCCGATGTTTTTGCTGATGGAAACCCTCTGGTGGGTTCCTACCTGCTCCCTTTGCAGGGTGGATGGGGAGTGAGCGGAGATCAACCACTCCGGGCACAAGCGGTTGTACGGCGTCGCTGGAGGTACGTGGCAAGTCCTCAAACTGCAACAAAACTGAAAGCATAAGGGAGAGAACCACCTCGTTTCGTCTGAGCTGTAAAGCTTTCTCTGACATATGTTTTGAATGGAGATGGTGTCCCAAATGCCAAGATGTGTTGAAGGATAGCTGGTTGTTTTTGGATGATTGTCCTATATTTACTGCTTACAAGTTCCATTGTTGTTGAAAGTCTGCTGTGGTCTGTAAATATGTTCTGGAGCTGTATAAAAATATCACAATTAACATATTCAGAAGGACAACAATTGTCATGGTTGAATGACTTAGAAAGTAGCACAGGCTGTAAACAGGATGTGCTGAAATGAACTAGCACACAGTTCCACTGCAATGGTCTTTTCAACGAGCGTCTGCTTGTTATCAGCACTTCTGAAAATAATCTTTGGATCCTCTAAAGGACATAATGCTCTGGTTTTTAAATCAGTTCTTCTAAGATGAGAAGCTTAGCTGGCATTGCTACCATTAAAGATATCCAGGTTTGGTTTGGGAGTGATGTCTGGGTTCTTGCTCTCTTGCTTAGCGAAATGCTATAAAGGGAAGAAGGGAGAGAGGGGGAGGAAGGATGAAAATTCTCCTCCAAATTCTGCTGGAAAAACCCTTCTATTAACAAATTCAATAGCTAGGAGGGAGGCAGGATGTCCTGAGAGGAACTTGTATCTAGACATGGTGGGTGTAAAATTTCCATCTCTTGAGCTTGTGGTTGTTTTTCACTCAGTAGTGTTAAGGTATGTAACAGGAAAAAATATTTTATCAGAGTGGTATAGCATACTCCAGTGAGACACTGCTGAATATATGCTTGCTTGGTGGAGGGACATAACTTACTTGGTTTCACATCTCTGCAGTTCTGAATGCTGTAACTTCATTTCAAAGGATACCTTTAAGGACAATTTCTTTCTTAATGACCCATCAGATGAAAAACTACAGAATTTACTAAAAGCACCTTTCAAAAA
>NW_008824676.1:1166182-1170817 GCF_000699105.1 Pygoscelis adeliae
TCTTTAGAAAGATGACTTGAATGATGATCTATAGACAGGATTTCCAACGATGCGCTGAAACTTGTCCTTTTGGAGTCGTTCCCTGCAGCAGCCTCTGCTTCCCCTGACGTTCGCAGGAGCAGTTTCCCTTAGTGTGGGCAACTGGGCCTCAAGTCCAGCAAGGAGGATGGGACGCTGAAACGGTTTCCATCCTTCCCTTACAGGTGGCTTTTAAATTTTTTCTTTTTAATGAGTTCCTTGCAAAGGAACTGTGGCCTTCTCAGGAACGGCAAGAGACAGGGAGCCCTGTAAGTTTCTTATGAGCATATGGTCAGGCTGAAAAATAGCAGATGCTGCATGAGCAAAGGGCAGAGCCTCAGAAGGTAGGAGATGAATGCAGCTTCAAGAGACCCTCGCTCAGTGATCTTTCAGTTCAAAATCAAATGCTGCCATTATGTAAGTTATCCCTGGCAAAAGCTTCAAGGTTTGCAGTCACGCCTCAGCTGTTCGTGGAAGAGTGGAAGTCTTCCAAAAGTGACAAAGAATTCCTCAAACTTCCATTTTATCAAGTACAGTTGAGTTTTACGGTGCCTCGAAAGAGTCCAGTTGAAAGGGCCTAGCAGTCTGAACGCGTTTGATACAAGAAGCTATGCAGGGCAGATATTGAAGAGTGAAGAGGTTTTGCAGATATATTTGGTATTCATTATTATCCTGTAAGAAGAACTAAAAGCCATGAGAAAATTAATGAAATCATCCTGTTTGAAGAAAGGAGGTTTCATTAGTGGTTCCTTGCCTACCGGGAAAGGAGTGCGTGCTGTGTGTTGAGGGTAGCCCTGTTCCTCAGCTGGCGGAGGCTGACCGGCGCTCAGAGCCTGTGTTTAAAAACGGCACCGCGTGCCAGGTGCAGATGGATGGACGCCGTGCGTAAGGGAAGGATTCCTTGCGAGTGAGCAAGTCGCTGTACCTGTGGTCAGCCGTCCCTGTCACCACCTCCGTTGTATCTGCTGAGGATAGGCATCCTCTTATTTTTCGTCAGTAAGTATAATGAGTGGGTAGTGCTTTGTGTATTCTGCGGTGATGAATTAATTTGGTGTTCGTTGTGGTAGCACTGATCATAATGAATTAATTTTGGCATTCATGTGGATGTTATGCTTTTTTTTTTAAGCTTTTCTATTACAATGCAGAATTAGTTAGTAGACACTTAAAGCATTACACATCCGATTCAGTTGTCATCGTAACCTGACTGCACTGTTCCCTTGTCTGGATGTTGCAAGTGCATTGTATTCATTTTGTGGAGAAAGGCTTACTGGGTGGTGGCAGGGAAGTTTCAGTTACAGTGATGGTACAGCAGTGATACGATGTTTAAAAGTTGCTGTTCCTCTTCTGCTTGCCTATTTTAAAGTCCCTGAGCAAACTCCAAGGGTGTAATGTTTGATTGATTTTTACACAGCTTGGAATAAGAAAAAGGCATTTATTTTTGCTACATAATGCCCAAATCTAAATGCATTGTCAGTAATTTGTGGCATCGTTGAAGACAAATAGACTTTTCCTTGTGTAAATATTAAATAGTGAAAAAGCCATGAAATGTAGTCCTTTGCTCCTTCTCTTCTTTTTTTTTTTCTCTCGAAATGTACTCACCTGATAAATACGTATGCCTATATTATTTATCCCTTTTGAAGAGGCATATGATCGCACATGCATTTTCTTTTCCATTAGTAAAGTGTTTCGGTTTAACTGGGAGACGTGCTGGTGAGTTGAAACAGTAAATGTTGGTTTAAAACTGAACTGATGTGATGTTGCAGGAAATGTTTACAATGCAGCTCTCGCATCAAGGGAGTGTTTTTTAAAGCCTTTAAACAGATATTTTTTTATTTGTGGATGTTCTCATATTTAGTTCTTTCTGTGTATAGTGTATATTAAGATTTGGGATAAAATATGAAATTCTCACTGGACATGTTCTGTGATGCCTTATAGACACAGGGCAGTTACCTGGAATTTCTTCTTCATGAAGTGCCTAATTATTAGCGTGGTCTGGACCTGAGAAGGTATAAACAGTGGAAAGGGAACAACAGGGGTTTTTAAGTCAACAGAGAGCATTATGATCCTCCTGTGCAGTGTTGCCAATTTGACGTTGCACCATGAGACTCAATATTTGGTGTTCAATTTGGCCAGGGGAAAAACAATGCAATCATCTTGGCATTTGGGTTTTTTTTCTTAACCAAAAGGAAATCTCTAACATTTGCTTGCAGTGAAAAGCAAAAAAAAAAATGAGCTGAGCTTAGTGCACCATAAAAACTAAAGAAAACAGAGAAAGCAAAGAAAGTAACCTTCATTTTTAACCAATCATGAGTTAAGCTATTTGGGTTCAGTAATGTGTAATATGACGTAATTCCTGCATCAACTTTTGGTGGAACTCGCATGTATTTGAGAAAGGAGGGGTTTTCAGCCCAAGCAAAATCTAGCCCACTGCATCAGAGTGTAATGGTAAGAGACAGAAAAGACGATTCTTGACCGATGATGGAATGCTTTTGTTCAATCTTTTTCAAGCCAGGTGCTTGAAACCCATTTTATTAATGTCTATGACTGGATCTCTATGGCTTTTCATAAGGGGTGTGTGAGCAGCTTCAAAACAGGTGCATGAGGAAGGGTAGGAGTCATTTCCTCAAAGATCAAGGGAAGCCTAAAAAGCTTTCCTGGAAACTTTGGAAATATGCATTCTGGGGAGAAAAATAGAGATTTATGTTTTTAGTAGTAGTGGAACATTACAAATAATGCCACATCTCAGAAAAGCGTTGAGCGTGAACGCATTGTATTTTGGCATGCTCAGAACACTTATGCGATGGTTAAATGTAAACGCTTTATTTGGTGGCTTTTAACGGAGCTGGCTCTTCAGGAACCCGAGCTTCCTTACGTGCATGGGAAAGCTCATCGCGGGGCTCCCGTGTGCGTTCATCGCTTCTTCCCTGCTTTACTCGTGTTGGAAGACACAGCACAGCGCGCCGAGTGTGTGTGTGCGAACAGGCAGCTTGGGGAAGGACAGAAAGCGGGCTGGAGCACCGGGACCTCAAGGGGTTGGGATGTATCCCCGGAGGGGGAGCGACCATGTCCCTCTGGGGACTCCAGCAGCTGGCCGGGTCCCCAGGAGAGCAGGGCAGGGCAGCATGTGGGGCTGCTCCGCGGGAAAACTTGCAAAATGCCTGTTTAAGTATAAGAACGAGCCATTCTCTTCTTTGTACAAGGTGTATCTGCATCCGCTGCAGTGAGGATCTCTTTCAGCCAGGACAGCGAAATAATCGGGGCATGCAGATACTAGGCTTTTGGGGTTCGTGTTTTCCAGCTGAGAGAGTTGTGGAGAATTGCAACATTGAAAATTAAATGTGAAATCTTGCATGCTGATGGCTGTTGGAGAGAGGACGCATCTGGGGCTGAGGTCTCTCAATCCCTTTCTCTCTCTACTTGTAAATTCAAGTCTGAGAGTGAAAGAGTGGAAAGAAAATATACCCATGCTTAGGCAGTTTGTTGAGATAACTACCTGTCTAGAGCCCCTTCTTGGCCATCGAATTAATCCTATTCAAATTTACAGCTTTAACGAACGGATGTCAAATGAATTTTAAAAAGCTTTGGGGATGGTGGTGGTTGCTACAAGCCCAAATCTGTACCAGGGCCAAACGTGGCACAAGTGCCAGTAGCTTGCCATCGCAAACCTTTTACCAGTGGTTTATCTTTATCACTGAAGGCTGCCTTAAACTGGGTGGATTAAGCCAGGTGAAGTCACAGCATGTCCTTGAAAATACAATAAACTCACTTTGCTTTGAAAATCCTTCTGCACTACAGTGTAATAGATCACTTAAAATTTCTGTAGAATTGATTTCTGATTTTTTTCCCTCATCGGTTGGTATTCTTTGCCCAGAAACATATGGATTGTCTTACAATAGCAAGTGTCCAGTAAATAGAAAGTGTTTGCTAAGGGCTGTCATAGTACACTTTAAATGCAAATACATCTAGGGCAGTTTTAATGTAATTTTCATATAGATGAAGTCATTCTAAAATAGGCTTAAATTAAAGCGCTGTTCTCCAAAGACTACAAGTTTAGCAGAAAATGTCCTTTAGTTTCATTAGATATTTTTCTTCTGTTTACGTTTGATTTCCCTTTCATCAGATTTGTATGGTTTGCAATCAGGACAGTATCTTTTATTCACTGCAGTTGGTGTAATTTGTGACTCTTGCAACAGCCAGTTGGAGGATGAGCTGGACTAGCGGGGGTTGTTTTTTGGTTGTTTTTTCTTTCTTTTTTTTTTTTACCTCAACTTTTTCCAGTTACACATTCCTCGCTAATCTTTCTGTTTCCAAGAAACATAAATATTGGGAATTAACCAGTCATGTACTGGCCAGAGAGGTACAAAACCCAGCTGCTGGTGTGGTCTGTAAAAAATGTGGTTTAGATAACAGCATCATGTTGAAGTGTATACAGAAACAGCTCTAGCAGATGCACTCCTGATTCCGAGCTGCCCATTCAAAGGGAACGAGCTGATCGCTGAATTTATTCCCCACCCGTAAGCGAAAAAGAAGTTTGCATTTTTTTAATGCTTGAATTTATTTATTTTTTTTCCTTCTTTATAATGAAGCAAGAAGCCAGCCTTCACCCCATGAGTCACG
>NW_008824676.1:1170868-1176429 GCF_000699105.1 Pygoscelis adeliae
TAGCGGAGGGGGAAGCTGCAGAAATGGGTTAGAAGATGAGCGAAGCGAAGCAGAGGGGAAATTCATGGGCTCTGGCTGGTGGGTTCGGTGCCACCACCGTGCGCTGAGGATTTGCCCGGCCCTGCTGCAGCTCTGCCTTGTGCCAGCTGCTAACGGTCCCGCGGGGAAGACGACGTGGGGATGGTGCGGTGACAGCTCCTGCCCCCCAGCCCCACGGCCCTGCAGCTGGCAGCGGCCAGGCATGGCCCGAGACCCTCCAGCCTTGCAAGGCTGAGTGTGGCACATCAAAATGGCAATGCTCCTGTGGCTTCGCAGCCAGCACAGAGGGGCGAAAGATTAACCCCTTTCCCCCAGGTTTTGACAGTATTTAGAGCTAAATTCTGCTTTGAGATTTTGCAGGCAGAGAAGAGAGAAATTAAACCCACTGGATTTGCTTCCAATAATTACAAGTTTCATTTATTTGCTTTTACGACCTCAAAGCCACTAGTCAACTTTAACAGTTAGTAGTTAGGGACAGTTTAAGTCAAAGCAAAACTGCACACGAGTGAAAACAAATACGAACCTTTTTTTTATTATTATTCATCACTCAAAAACATATAGGGAAAAAGCCCTGTTCTTGTAGTGCCTTCACCATCAATCTTTCTGCGCGGTTGGTTTGCAGAGTCAGGTCTCCAGTTCAGTTACACTTTCCGTAAAGTTGTCCCAGACCGAGCTCTTCTGTGTCAGATTTCATCCAGTCCTGTTTAGATGCCAGGACCCTGGTTTTTATAGAAGTTCCTGGATTAAACTGAGGGTGCCTGGATTAAGTTTTTAATGAGGTATTTCAGCACCTAAACATATTACCTAATTTTGAAAATGGCCATCTTCCTGCTTCTTCCCCTGGTTTCTGCTGGAGGCAGTGGGTCTCTTCTATACTTATATTTAAACATAAAATTGCGTGGTTAAATTGCCTACATCAAGTTTAAGAACATATTTTCAGGCATTTTTTCTTTTCAAATGGGGACAGGTAGTTTTTCGTGAGAGCACCTACCATGTGCTAAATGTGCCGTTGTCTACATGATGCTATAAATTATTGGACTGACTTATTCCATGAAATCTTGATGTATACGAGCAGAGCATCAACCTGGTTGTTCTTTTCCCTTGCCTTGTGGGAGCCCTGGTGCTCTCCCCAGATTGTTGTGATATATTGCAGCATTGCTGCCAACTGTTAATGAGATTACTAATGCAGTGTAACTGGGTAGCAAATTATTAAATGCTATTCCATACCATTATTCAGCTTATTTTAGCAATTTGTGAGAGAGGCGCTCCTTTTAAATCAAACTCCTCGTATATTATTTTTGTTAATTAAGAGTTAAATTAAATCCAGCATTTTAAACACTGCGTCACTGACAACAATACCGGACCACGTACTTCACAGTAAGCTGCAGGAAAAAATGCTCTGCTGGAGTGTAGAGGAAAGACTGAGTAACTGCTCTGGTCTCGCCCACGTGCCGTGTCCAGACACGGTGCAGAGTGTGCTGTGCAGTCATTGCGCGCTCTGCTCGCGTGTTCTCTGTGCATGTCTCTGCATTGCCAAAAGGATTTGGGGTCCTTGTGCAGGGAGTTAATGCTAAGGATGCAAACCTTTGGAATGAATTATCTAGCTTTAATTACTAAAGCATAGGGTTTCCTAATACTTCATGGCCCAGTAAACCATATATCGTGGTATTACTGATGTGCTGGCAGAAAAAGTGGCCGCTCAACTGAAGAAAAGCCCAGACCCACCTGCTGCGGGCGCTGCTCTGCCTCGCCCGGCTGGGGCCGGGGCTGCTGCGGGTGCCTTTCCTTCTGGAAAACACTTGGTGACCAATGCTTCACCTAACGATAGCGTTGGGCATGACTTTCCGGGAGCAGGAGAGGGGTGGCTTTGAAGCCGGGATGCGTTCTGCATGTTCTGCTCTGTTACCTGGAGCATTTGAGTGCCTTTACTTGTATGACAGTGTGTTCGCTAAATGATGCCGCATCTGAAGTGTAATGTTTCCCATTCATACAACATGCTTCTGGAGTGTTGTTGTATAAGTATACACAGATGAAATTTTTTAGAAAGTTATGTATCTGACTCGTGGCACTGTAGATACTTGGTGTCAAAAATAAATCATTGAAGGTTATTAAATATGACATTATTCATTTGGTGTTGGGTGCCTAAGTTGGATTTCTGCAATGATTTTCTCTTCCACATGTAAACGCGTTATGTTTGTAGTATGTCTTGTCACATGGTTGTATCTCACAGAAAATCAGAATGTTCTAGCTGCATTCAGATTTTCCTTATAAAGCTCATATTTTCTTAGACTACACAAACACGTGCAAAAAAAAAAAAAATTTTTTTTGAGAATTTATTTATTTAGAAGCTCGATGCAGATTTCTCCCAGAAAGGGAACAAAGCGAATGTTAAAATAAGAAGGTAACCTTTGACTCTCAGTGTCACTAGCCCTTCTCAGTGCTACGTAGCTGAGATGAGCATCCGAGTGTTCCACAGCAGCCTTGGGAAGCAGAGGTCTTCAGAGGTGCTGGGTGGGCAGATTGGGCAGGGCGGGTGGGTGAGGCATAGTTTAATTGTTGTTTGCAAGAGAAGACAATGGACAGTCTATGTGACAATGATACTTACGGTTATGGATACAACCCCTCTGTCCTCCTTGCTTGCGGTCCTTTGAGATGCGCGTGGTGTGCCGTGGGGTCCGGAGGAGCTGTGGCTGCGCGGGGCTGTAACTGGGAGAGCGCTGGAGCATTGCATCGTGCAAAGGGGTGTCGGGGTGCTGCCGCGGGAGGAGTGGGCACATAGAGAGGAGGAAACAAGCGGTGTAGGAGTTAGCCGTGGAGAAGAATGAGGGTCTATAATGAGCCCTCCTGGAAGTCCACAATTGTCTCCTAATTAGCCATCTTATCGTAAGTGGCCTGGCCTCGGGTGGGTTTTAATCAAAGCTTCTACCATCGCTTTTTGGATTACTAGTTTGGAACTGAAATGTCCATTTGCTTCGTACTGAGACCTTCATAATCTGTTATGCAAGGAGAGTTTAAGTAAATCTGTCCTTACTTATTTTTAGGTTATGGTGTAGAAAGTATGCACTTTTCCTAGAGCAGTGTGATTAATTATCATAACTTTGGAGTGCTCTACGTTATTGGGTTTAAGTAAAAATCAAGTACTTTAACATTAATAGAGACTGTATATGAATATACAGTAAATTAATTAGATAACCACAGTTTATAACCCACATTCATTTTGTAACTGAAGGAGTTCTGAGAAACAGATGCTTTCCTACTAAACTGTTATCTCCTCTCAGGTTAAAATAAATAAAAAAAAAGATTAATTTTGCTCAGGAAACCCTTCTCCCACAGCACTTCCTACCCTCAAACTATCCAAAACCAGAACAAAATCAAACCTTCAGTAACCTGATAAGCCGGAAAGGGCAATATAACTAGAACCTTAAACTTTTTCTTATAGTTCTAGCAGATCTGCTAAAAACTGGTTAAATGCTGAAGTTACGCAAATGGAATGGATATGTGAGTCATCTGTCCTTACAAGCACAAAGTCTGTCATAAGCGTGATAGAAAATAGCTTATGTAATTCTACTAAATACAATGTGAGGTTTTATGACCTCATCCGACGGCAGGACAATGCAATTCTTTGTTATGAGTATTAAGATTGAGAAGAGTTTAGATTTGTTTACACTGTTGACGTTTTATAGCAAATGCTGTCAAGTGGTGCCTCAGACTCTCCGTGGATATTTGTATAGACTTTGGAAATTCAGGCAGAAAATAAAATGACCATCTGATTCAAATGAATTTTCCAATTATTTGTGGCTTTAACAGAAGCGATTGAAGTGTATTGTATATATCTGGCAGCTGGTCCTACTTCTTTGGAAAAAAACAAAAACCTAAAGCTTTGTATCTAATCCCTTGAGCAAACCAATAGTAAATTGTTTATCAAATAAGTAGTAGAAATGTCCCATTTTGAATCTGTGCTTTCTTTACATTGCTGTCATGGAAAGGATAATTATATGCAGCTTCCCTCATGCTGGAGGTGCATGGATTCGCAGTTTGTCTAGTCCTCTTTCCTTGTTCAAGCCCGAACTGTTGCCTGAACTTGGTGCAACTTCTCCCCATCCTGTGCCTGCAGTCTGGCAACATCCCCTCTATTGTCCGATACTAAAACCACGTTCGATTCCTCATAAATCCCTTTATTGTCGTCCTCCTGTTTCCCATGTCATATTTAAGTTTACGTCACTGGTTTCCATGGCCCGTCGCAGCCTGTGCTTTTTGTTTGTGACTCCATCTCCTGGCTCCTTTCTCTCGATGAAGTCAGCCCTTGACTACTTCTGTTACCTTCAAGCTTCGTACTGCCCTTCTTCCAGATCACCTCGCTGTCTATTTTTTTTATCATGTCCTGATTATATTTAGATCAAAATCTTCAAAAAAGATTGCATCAATGGATGTGCATTTTAAATTTGCCAATCCTTTAGCTTACCAAATGTCCGGGTTACTAACTTATTCTTCCCTTGATCTACTGCTCTTTAGGCCTCCTTCTGTATTTTGTCATTTTTTGTTGAGCTCACTTGTTTTTTAAGAACTAAATAAAATAATACTTGGGGGGGGGAATTCTTCTGAAAAACGAAACAGCAGAAAAGGTCTCAATCCACAAAATGGGTGTGTTTAAATTAATTTGTATTAGCAGTATCTGACGTACTGTTTGTAAGGTGCTTCAGAGCTCAAAGAGGAAATAGCAATGCCGAAGTATCTGTTTATCGTACCTGTCTAAGTATGATAATTATAATGAGAGTCTAGGATTTTTCCCACCCTTTTCATTTTTGACACAACTGTAATTCATACAATGACAAATGCTAATTGTGTGTTAGTATGGCGTGTGTACAGAAAGTCTCTTTCGTGTAGAGATCTTGGTCCTTTTCCTTCTCATTTGAGGATATTTTGACTGTTAAATCCCATATAAAATTACTTTCATTGGTTAATATACTATTTAATATACTATTTTTTTCCCCTTGAAGATAAAATTCAAATCTGAAGATGTTTGTCTTTCTCCATTTACTGTTCTGTGTATTTTAGATCATGTCAGCAAATCAACACAGTTGGCAGTCTCTTCTGGGGAAATACTGGGGGTTGGCATAAAAGAATTTACTGATGCAGGTGAAGATATACTGGCTGAATTACTGTGGAAGTCAAACACCTGTTTTGCAAACAGACCACTGCTTGCCACACACATTCAGTGTTTTGGCGTATTTTTTTGTGTATTTGTATAATATTTTTAGCATATAAGACTATCTTTGATTCTCTGTGTTAAAATAATTAAAAAAGCAGCTGATGTTTTGTAATCCACACCCTTTCTGTCATCTCTTTCTCCACACAACTTTCTTCCAAGACCTCGGTGTTGAGGACCCCTCAGGGATCAGCCCATATCCCGAACCCACCCCGCTAACCCAGTCTGTCCCAGCCTGTGAAGGAGCACCCGGTGTGCCAGGAGCAGAACTGCCATCAGCTTTTTTGAGCTAATGCAGTAGAAAACAGGGTCTAGC
>NW_008824676.1:1176445-1202325 GCF_000699105.1 Pygoscelis adeliae
TGTCATCTGCTGCTGGCAAGGGTGGGGTGCGTCCTTTTGTTCTCCTCCGTCACCCAAACTGGTACCATAAAAACCAGTCCAGGGAGGGGTTTTCATAGCTCTGAGCACCCTTTCCTCAGTAAGCATGGGCTACCCCCTCCCGTCCTCCTCAATTGTCGCTCCTGCTCCTCTTAGCTGGCTTGGTTACTCTTCTCCATGTTCCTGTGCCATGTTTCTGTAGCAGCTTCACAGCTGGATTTTCCTTTGCAGTCCGTCTGGTGTCTTCTGTGCCCTCTGATTGTCTACTGGGGAGAGCACAGTGTGTAACAACACGGTACCCTGATTTTATGATGGTACGAATGAAATGACGGTCTGAACCAGGAGCCCTTACTCGGCCAGTCCTCTGGTGGACAACCAGTTACCTCTTTATCTGCCCTTCAGCTCTTCTGGAGAAGCTAGACTTTCTGTATCCATCTCCGAATCGCAGACCTTTTGTGCAGCCAGGCGTGGATGGGGGAGATGTGCGTGCAGGGTGTGAGGGCTGGGAGACTTATAGGGGTCAAGGCTGGGAAGGACTGCCAGGCCACCTGCACTGGCCTGTGATGGATGGCAGGCCGGTGCGTGTCACCGGCTACCCTTGCACTGAAGCAGAAAGGCTTGCCTGACAGGAGCACGGTGTCCAGAAGACGCCCGCTCTTCGGGTGCAGGAGTCAAGTGCTGGGAAGGAACCACCGTTTTCCTTGGCACCTTTTCCCAGAGCAAACACATGACGGCATTTTTGGGGAGGTTAAGCAAATGTATTCATTTTGACTACAGTATATAACCTTTCTTCTTTGGAAAGACATCTTAAATAATTTGACTTGGAGATCACCAACGAGCACTTGGAAGATTTGCCTTTCATTCTGGTCTTCCACAACTGATCCCATTTGTTGTATAGGTAAATTCAGGAACACAACACTTGGCTTCTCTGAAATATATGTTCTAGTTACTCACGAAAGATAACGTCATCAATTTAAGCGTTTTCATGCTCTTATATGTTAAAATATTTTCCAATAGTATTTTGGAATTATAGTAATGCAGTTCTATTTCAGAGCCACAAAGACCAAATAATTATATCAATAAATATTATTTTGCACTTATGCACATGAAATGACCATTCTTCAAGAATTATCTTTGGCTTGATATGTAGTTTATTCAGATCCTTTAAAAGAGTATGGCCTAGCACTGAGTTAAAGTAAAGTTAAAGAAACCTAATTCTGTATTTCTTGCTCTGAAGCTGGTAGATAAAGGCCGGATTTTTCACAGGCACGCGTCTGAGTACAGGCTGCTCGCTCAGCACTTGTATTACTGCATTCGTTAAATGTCATGATTTTGATTGTGCTGCTTTTCTGAATGTTGCTGTTTTAAATGTGAAGTATTGTTTATTCTGAGTTAAGGGAATGCAAATACTAAAGATGACGTTTTAGTCTTTAATTGAAATCAAATGGAAAACTCCCACAGAAGTAGAATTTCACCTCTGTCTTTTCATAGCAAGGAGGTTTAGCCAATGAAAACTGAATTTGCCCTTTCTCCTCACTTTACTATTTGAACATCTAATAAAAATCATATATATTTACAGATGTGTGCTTCTCCTACTTACTCTCATGAGCATAGTGGTCAGGTTATTTCATTTGTGTGTTTGTACATGTGCTGGGATGATGGCGCTGGAAGGGTGGAGTGAAGCTTAGGTTCTTGGAGTGCACCATGAAACACCTTCACGCTCTAGAAAGCATCATATCGTATGGCGAGAGCTTGTGAGTGTGCTCGGGTTTTATGTGGAAAGGTTGGGGTAGTGATCTGTGTGCTTTAATAAACATCCTCAGTCCCCCGCTCGAATAATACCAGATTGAGTACGATGTTAGCTGAATGCCTGTTTTCCCACAAAATTGCTCAAAATACTGCTCAGACCAATGGTGGGAACCAGAAACACTCTCTTGGTGCAAATCCCAACCTCCGCTCCCATCGCTCCAGTGGGAAGCTTCCTCCCATGTGACGCGTGGTTAAGCACCATGTGTGTATGAATGGCGGATAAATCAACATTCCTAATCAAATTTGCTACAAAACTAACAAGATCCACCACTGTGCTTTTCTTTCTTCTATTATCTCACCTAGTTGCTAGACTACTGTTACTGTGTGTAACACCAGGTGCATACTTCTTTTTACAGGGGTTTTTCATATGTATCATCTTTCAAATGACCCCCTCTTTTTTTTTTTTACTTCTTTTTACAGGGGTTTTTATATGTATCATCTTTCAAAAGACCCCCTCTTTTTTTTTTTTGAAACAGTTCTTAATTTCTTAGTTACTTTTGCTACTCTGAGTCATCTTTCTTCTTTTTCTCTCCCCCTGCCCCCCCCCCCCAGCAAAATGCCTGTGATATCTGTGTTGCTGGTTACCAGAGTAAAGCATGAGAATATAATTTCCTAGCCTGTGATTTTAAGATTTTATGTATGTGCCCAAATTTGTTATTGGAGGTGGCGGGAGGTTCAAACAAAATTATATTCCAGAGTTATCTACTTTATTGTCCTGTGTTATTGCTGCAGTCTTGGATGATTTCCCAAGTATTTGTTTGGATTGTTTTTGGATTATTCCTGCAAAGAAGAGTTTGTTTTGGTTTTTTTCCGGGTTTGGGTGTTTTTCCAGAAAAAATACTAATTTTCTAACTCTAAAGTCTCTGTTTGGGAGCACCTCAAGGGATTCAATGGGACTTTTACCAAAGAAAGTTCAAGGGACTGGGCATTACGACCAAGGTCGAGTAGCCTTGCATGATGCCTCCATTTTATGTATCACAGCCCCTTGAAATAAAGTAGGTGTTGGCCTGAGAGAGTCCCACAGCGTATCGGAGCCGGTGGCCTACCGTGAAAACAATTTGAAATTACACACGTTAGGCAGTAACTTGCCCTTTAGGTCACCTAATTCTGAACTTTTTCCTTTTCTGGAGCTGGGAGGTGCGTATTAAGCAACTTTAGTCGTTTGAGATCCTGAGCATGGAGGCTGTTTAAAAACACCTAATGATCAGGCTGATGCTTCTGTAAAGCGCGGGTGGTGGTGGAGGTGTAATAGCCATCGCCTGGAGTGCTCAGACCTCAACATTTGTGGTGGACCACGATGTTATCTGCTGTGCTTTTGCTGAACTCAGTCTGTATTTGCTGGGCACATTTAGAGCCTACTTAGCAGATAGGGAGCACCAGGAGGGATGGGCAGAGAGCAAGCATCTCTCAGCCTTGCTGATGGAGGGCCTTGGAGCCTCATGCCCGGCTCGGTGGCTCCCAAGGCATCCCTCCTTCTTTTAGATGTCAAGGGAACCTTGGTGCAAGAAGCAGAACTCTGAAGGCTGCTGAAAAGTACTTTCAGGGTTAGGTGGCTGCTCGACTGGAGGCTTGCTGGAACTTGTTCCTCTGCATAAGTGCAGCTTTTGGCCCCAAAATCAGCGGTCTGGATTTCTCCCTGCTTCCTTAAGCATTAGTGGCCTCTCTGAAGTTGCAGTACCTTCCAACCCAGGGGTATAATCAATGTGGATTGCAATTCTTTTTTCCCCAGAGCATTAACAGAGGTAACATGATTTGAATCCGGCCAATCTCAGTCTACAGCACTGAACATCTTTTCTAGATTCAGTTGAATATGCTTTTTCCAGGTTCTTTGCTTAAAATGCTCAGAGTGGTTTGACTCCATTTAAATGCCGGCTTTACTTCTTTTAGATAGAACTTCTGAGATGCTGAGTGAAGCTTTAGTTATTTAAATCACACTGTATTAATCACGTATGAATCGCGTTCTGAAAAACTGACCAAATCTGTCTGTGATGATTTGCTCTTTGTAATGTCACATTGCCTAATGCCTGTGATTAAGTGAGGTTAATTTACAGGAGCCAGATTCTGGAGAAAATTACATATGTGTTCAAGTTTATGCACTCTGGGATAAATCCAAGCTCTGAGAATAAGTCACTGGAGAATTTTGCATTGACTTTGGTGTCATTAGGGTTTCACTGTCCTAATTACCGAAGTGGCAGTACTTACAGGGTACATAATAAATTTCTGGAATTAGGTTTAGGAGCTTACAAACCTTCTTACAATATCTGTCATACTAAATTGTTAGTAAACTAGGGTAGATTAACTAGGTAGTAATTAGTGAGGTTTCTTTTTTTTCTGCCGAGGGAGAAGTGCTGTTGATCTGAGGGCTGGTTCGAGGGGGACAGAAGTTAGCTGGCTTTTGGCTGTTGATAGCTCACTGGATCACACTAAGAGAATACTTGTAAGCTAGATGAAAAGAGGCAAGGAGCACGCATGCAAGGTGCAGACGCCCATCTGTTCATCGAGCACTCCGGTGTTGTACCCCACCACGTGACCCCTTCATGGCCACAGGCACACGGAACGGCTGAGAGCTCCGTGCACGGCATAAGCCATCACACGGGCGCTGAACCCGCTCCGGTGACACTCCGAATCTGCTCACAGGCTGAAGAAGTTGTTGAGCCTCTCTGAGGGTTTGCAGGCAGTTGCTGCCTTCTGCGTGGTGATAGCGGGGACGGTGGGAGACTGCCATGGTACCAGCACAGCAACAGCGGAAGGCTTTGGCCAGCTCTGCTTCCATTGAAAAAATATTTTCCAGCAAATTCACAAATGCAATAAAACTGTATTTTATTATTTGCTCTTCATAACTGTTTATGTGCAAGAACAATTTTCATCTTGCTAAGCTCTCAATTTCCCAGCTGAAGATCTAGGGTATTTTTGAAAATGCATCTTTTTCCCCAGCTAGAGCTTGCATTTTTATAGAGCTTCATGATACGTGTTTTAGACTGACTTCCTTCTTTTTGTCTGTAGCTGAGATAAAGAATTAGTAGTTTAAAACAATAACTACATGTTCCACTATGATCAAGGAATTAGATAATCTGGCATGTTTGCTTAAGGGGTCTGTATCTTGGGGCTTTTATAGGGCAGTATTAAAGCCCTGAGCCTTCTTATTATGCCAATACCCAGAAGATTGCTTTAATGAGAAGTAAAGGGCCTTTTTCCAATTACAAGGGAATAACTGTATTAAGTTCCTGTGTTATGTCAACCTGCTTTGATTTGATTACTGCGAAAGAAATGGATTTATCTGTCAGTGTTACTTAATTAAGCCTTCTCATTGATGTTTTGCAGAGTAATATAGTGTAGTTTGCACATTTAAGTCTAAATACAAAGAAAATTGGTCGAAAGCTAAGACGCGACCCCTGAAGATAAGGCACAAGGGCCCTTGCTTGTCATTTTCTCATCAGAGTCCAGAACTTTTAACTTTGGTGGAAGAACTTGAGCATCATATGGGCTCAGATTTAAAGCAAGCTAAAGGTGAGGGATGTTCAGCCAAATTTGAGATGGCTAAAAATTTTGGAGTCTAAGCAAATCTTACAGAATTATTCTGTGAGGTTAGTCTCCTAATCTCTGCCCGATATAGTATGCTTGGGTATGTGGAATGATGTCTGCGTACCTTTAATGTCTGTCTTCCCCTGATACATCCCCAAAAGCTGTCCTTCTGCCTGCCCAGGAGTGTCCTTCCCACTTGGTAGTGCTTCCCCCTGCCTAGGCAGGACTTTCTCTCTGGGTTAGTATCGGGTGTGCCCAGAGACTCGGTCTGGGATGTTTGCAGAAATGAGGAATACCCCAGCCCCAAGGTATGTGTTGTTCCTGTGTTATATTAAGCATCTGATAGTCCCCTCTGGTCATTGGCACCCTTGGCTCGAGGGAGAGGTAGGGATAATGCAGCAAAGAGTGCCAGAAAGGACAGCTGGGCAGGAATTCAGCTCACCACAAAAACATATGTTTAACTGTAAGCATGTAGATGGTTCCTTTCACATCATTGGGGCCGTCCAGCGGTTGGTCATGAAGCCAGTATTTCCATGTGCTGCTGAAAAGTACTGGGCATCTTCGGGAGCGTGGCACCCCTTCCCTGTGTCTGAAAAAAAGGGTTTTGAAGAACATGACTCAGAAGAAGCACCATGAGTGGGTTAAATCGCGTGTAGCAGCCCAGCATGTGTTGAAGGCATGATGGTGGATTCTCAGCTGGAGCTGGGTGGTGGAGTCCCAAAAGCTCAGCAACCGAGTGCACCCCTTGCCCAGGCTGATGTGGGGATGCCCCCTTCCCTCTCTGCTGTCCCTCCTGGGTACTGAGTGCAAGAGAAGGATTACTGCTCAGAACACAGCCCTGAAATGTGTTATTTTAGGTGACGCATTAGCGTGCCCAAGACCACAGCATCTATATTCTTAAAACGTAAATAAAAATGTACAGTATAGCAGTCTGAGAACCTTTATTGGCATGTAAATCTTGCTCCTAGCACTGGCCGTGAGCCAGTGTAGGAGGCCTTGACAACATGTATTATTTTAGATTAGCTGACTTTTACAGAAAGTAAGTATGTTAATAAATGAAGTTTCTAACAGGGAGCTATGTGAATAATGCCTCCTTGTTAATGAAAGCAGAGCTCCCCAGGCGATGCCCCGTGCAGCACCGTGCAGAGCCCTTTGCTGGTGTTGCTCTGTCCTTTACCCTCTGTTTTACGTGCGCGCGAGTGGGCTCGTGGGTCTGCACAAGAGGGCTGCGAGCAGGACGGGGCTGAAGCCGAGCCTGCAGGTGCTGGGTTTATCACCTTCTGGAGGTGGGCTCAGAGCTGTTGCCCAGTCCCCCAGGTGCTGTTCCCGAGGACTGAGCTGTTCTGCTCGCTGATGGATTTTGGAAGCTATGCTCGAGGGTGGGACGATGCCCATCAAAGTCAATGGGATAATATCCACTGATTTTTAGCAGGCAATGGATCGGGGCTCTACAGAGTTAATTGCCTGTTACATAACACAAATGATTTTTAAAAATATGCCTAATTAACCTAATAGAATGGTTGATCTGATCTGTCAGGTAAATGATACACATTTTCTTTCTTTTTCTGGAGCTTAATTAAATATTTACCTAAGAGTGTCTTGTGCTATTAACACATTCATCTGTTATTGAGATAATAGGAACTGTAATTGGGGGAAAGTATTAAACTATACAAATGTGTGGTATGGAGTTTTTTGGTTGTTTTTTGTGGTGTGTTTTTTTTTTTTTATAATCTTGGAAATCGACCAGCTTTGGTCACAGCACCTGTATTTTAAAGTGCTAATGACCATATCTGTTTCTCAGACAACTGAAGTCCCCACTGATCCTAGAAGTCTGGATGAACCAATGCACGGGTGGAAAGGGAGCTGCTCGTGTGCCTAGTCTTTGGCAGCACTCTGAGAAAGTTTCTCTGGCCAGCAAGACCAAATACGTATTTTTTTCCAATTAGATTAAAGCTACTGTTTGTGCATGGCAAAAGGCAAGCAATATTATTATTTCATTAGGATGCTAGTGGGCACACAGGAGTAAGTTGGAAAATAGCACTGAAATGTGCAATAATACTGTTATAGATCAATGTCAATCACATTTCCTGATATTTAACATACTGTAAGTAAAAAAGTAATGGATTTAAGCAGTATGGTCCAGTCCATCGATGTACTAAAGGATGTGCTTAACGTTAAGCACGAGTGATCTCATTTACTTGAATTAACAGGAGAGTGAACTATGATTTCAGTGGAATTATTCACAGGCTTCCATTAAACCTGTGCGCAAGTGCCTCGCTGAACCGGTGTTATGTTTAGCCATTAAGTTTTTAGCCAAGTGGAAAGTCTCGGGAGACTCCCAACTCGTTTTAGTAAAGGTTTCGTGATGGCAGCGGTTGTGCAAGCGTATCCCAGCATACTTGAGTGCACTGCAGAGGGTCTTCTGCTTTCAGTGTCAGCGGAGTTGAGTTCCTGGGCTTGGCGCAACCTCGGAAGTAGCGCGGCCAGCCCGGAGGTGCATGTCACTGCTTAGGGTACCCGAGAGGGACAGCCCCCTGCCGTTGGGGTGTCTTTGGAAGAAGTTACCGTGTGAGTCTTTTCCGGGTTGGTTTTTTTTTTTTTGGCCCCATTTGAAAGAACATTCAGTGTTACAAGGAAGTTTTAATAACAATAAACTGGGTTAATGGACAGTACTGGGAAAGACTTGGGGAAAGTGGAATAAAAATAGTTGCATCAGAGAAGAAATACTGGGAATTGTGAAACATGGAGAGCGTTCATATGCAAAACGTGTCTATGACCTGATTTTTGTCAAGGAAGATGTAGCGTTGCGGTCTAGCTAGCCTCTTGTATCCAGTGATCTGGAAGCACGCTGCAGTGGCTGACTAGCGAAGCTCACCTCTCCTTCCTGGGGTGACTGTCAAGCTGTCCCTTTGGTGCACAGATCAAATGCACACAAGAAAATGGCAGGCTGAGACACTCCTGTGTTTTGTCACAAAGTTAAGAGGAACTCGTAGGAGTCCTGGTTCTTTGGTCCATACCCTAAACGGCAGGTTTCACCACGTCCTAGCACATGTGCAATGGGATGTGTTATTCCTAGAGATAGCCTCTCAAACGGAGGAGGGAAAATGATTAAAAACACCCTGAAACGGGCTGTCTGAAACTACTGGAGTGATCCCACCCAATGGTTGCAGTGAATTTTCTGTCAAATGATAGAGGAAAAGACAGAAATACCCCCTCTGTGCTTGGCTTTAGGAATGTGCTTTTATCTCCTTGAGATACAAATACGTGCGTAAGTGCTGTTCTGCAGTAGAAGCCTAGGTGAGGTGATGAGAGGTACGTTTATCCCAAACATGCCTTACTTTAACTTCTAGGTTTTGTCTGTTTTATCATGTTTTCTTTTTATTGTTTGACAATACCTATTTTTGTGCTGGAGATTTTGATAGGATTTTAACTGGTACAGTGCAGTCACTTTTTAAAGTGTCGAGAAACACGGAGCCGCTGAAGTAATTTTTATGTTCAAACCTCAGGTTCCTGAGGGTCCGGTTCATTTCTGCTGTGAATTTAAATGAGTTAATTTAAGCAGTGGGTCAGAAGCCACTACCATCGTAGTAGCCCTGTGCCTGATTCTTAATTAAAGGCAACAGGAGATTAATTTGAAACATTAATTTAAAAGTGCCTATACAAAAGGAAAGAATTATTGCAATAAAGCCTAAAGAACTTTTTTGTCCCTAGATGTAGAAGACAGAACTAGCTCAGGGTCCTGGGGGAATACAGGACATCCTAGTCCATCCAGGGTAAGTATATCTAATCTTTTTCCCCAAACCAGACTTCCTGCATATGTAAATTTACAGTCTTAAATATGAGTTTTACACCTGATTGCATAGAAAAATGGGCATGCAAAGTTGGCCGCAGCCTGTCTTCTCTTTAAAATTGCCCCTTTCTTTTTTTTTGAACATTCAAACCTGATCCTGTGATTGAATTTGGCACCTGCTCTGCTACTTCTAACAGGTAGCGAGAATATTAATTAACCATTTTTTTTTCGTGCTGGGCCCTATCAACCACCACCCGGAGTGCAGGTGGAGCAGAGATGTTGCTGCTGAAGGTTTCACTTTCTGCAGTTGGATTTTTAGGGATTGCGGGTGTCGCCAAACCTGAGGAGAGGGCCAGCGCCCCCGCTGTGGGCAGTGCTCGTCCCCGTGCTGGGGCTTGCTGGCCACCCCAGGGCCCGAGCTCAGGGCAGCGAAGCTGGAGAGGGGCCGCCAGGTCTGTCCCACCATGCCAGGGCTGCCCACCTGCAGCTGTGCCCCTGCCCTTCCCACAGCGTGCCTCAGCCGCTCCGTGCCTCCGGTGAGGGGGTTCCAAACCCTTCTCCTCGGGCAGGGGCTGGCAGCAGGGCGTTTCAGCACGTCCCCCTGACTGCTGGCACCATCCGAGCTCCGGGGCAGGGAGCCCAGCTGCCAGCCACCCGCCCAACGAGTGGGATCCCCCTGCGGGGAATGCAGACACCGAGCCGCTATCTGGCACGGCAATACTCAGTATTTGCTGAGATTTGCAAGACAGCTGGACTCAGTCATTTCGATCGTGGCTGTGGACGGTTATCCAAATTCTTTAGACACCTCAGCATCGGGACGCTGGTTACTTCGGTAGGGCAGAAGTGCTATTTCCAGCAGAGCAGCTGCACAGTTCGCCCTGAGCCGCTGCCGAGCAGCGCGGTGCGGGCCGCCCCGCTGATGGTGCTCGCGAGCCCCCCCGCGCCCCAGCCGGAGCATCGCGGCTTTGCCCGTCCTCGGGGCTGGGCACGGCTTGTGCTTCAGTACCAAGATGATTATTTCTGTTTACTTCCTGCAAATGCATGAAGTACACTTATCTTGGGCAAAAAGTGGCTTCGCTCTTACTTATGCCCTTATTTAAACAGTTTGTTTAAATTGCTTTTTAATTGTTTTCTAATTAACATGAAGGATCAGGGCTCGCGAGCAGCGCTGCCGGGAGCTCCGTGCCCTCGAGTGTCTGTCTGGCGAGGAGAAATGCGGTTGCCCTGTTCATCCTCGGTCTGTCCTTTCCCCTTGGGGCAGGTCCTGCCCTCGGCGGACCTTACGCCAGCTGAGGTTTTAAGTGGATGTCTGCAGCGCTGCACCGCACCGTGGGCAGCCGAGGGGGGTCCCCCATTTATGGCATGGTGGGGGGGACCCCGGCCCTGCCACCGAGGGAGGGAAGCCCGACACCTTTTCTTATTCCATCCTGCTTAGCATCCATTACGTCATTACTGCTCACATCTGTCAGTTTTATTTTTATCCCTTTTTTTTACTTGACACTTGTATTGCTTCCGAGGGAAAAATGTTTTGAAAAGTAAATTCTAAATTTGCACACACAATTATTTATGCATGCAAAAACTTGAATGTGAGTGTACAATTAAGTTTTGAGATATAAAGAAAAGAGCACGAGCCTGGGAAGAATTCTGGGGTTTCAATCAAGACTGTGCATTAACTTGCAGTGTTGTTCTGCAAACAGCCTGACCTCGCTCTCTCTTTCCTTCTTTGTAAAATGATGATGGTATTTCCACATTGGGAGAATTAGCTTCTCGCGCGTTCTTCTGAACCGAGGAAACAAAACATTACGTAACTGCTGCGCTTGGCCAATATCTGTAGTTAAATTTAAGATTTTGCTAATTGAGTGACCGACAGCAGAAGGTCACACCAAGACCGTTTCAAAAATTCGGGGCCCGATCCTGGCAAGATCTTTATACGTCCTTGACTCTGTGGGTAGCGCCTGATGCTGTTGATCCCCAGAGGAGATGAGGGGTAACAGGGCAGCACGGCGTGCTGGGCAGGAGGGGGTCACTGCCGCTCGCTAGCCACGCACAGAACTGCACGCACAAAGGATGAGCACTATGCAGGGTTATTTTTTCAGTGAGAAGTAACTTTCCATACCCACTGTGAAAAAAATTCTAATTTTTTTTTATAGCTCAGTGCATGTATATAGCAGTGAGGTGATTAAGACGGCAAATTTCTATGTAAAAATAGATTTAAAAACCAAAATGTTAAAAGAATTATTTCTTTGCTGTTCTTGCATATGTTATGGGCAAGACGACTTCTATGCTAAGAGAGGGCTTTATGCTGAATTGCACAGCACGAAATTCCAGGAACATCATCTCAGTCACCCATTCAGGATTATCCACACAGCAAACCAAAGTCAATTACTAATGAAATAAAAATTTGAAACAGCTTTAAAAATGTTCTGGAACACATCACTTCCAGCAGAATCAATAGGGGAAAACAAAGGGAACAATATTTCTTATTGGTGGCTTAAAACTTAGGAGGGAAATATGGATGTGTAGGTTTTGAAAAATGCCGTTTAAACTTGTAAAATTGTGTTTTTTCCTGATTTGTTAACAGAACTATGGAGATGGGACTCACTATGATCATATGGCGAGCAGAGACCTTGGGTCGCATGACAATCTCTCTCCTCCCTTTGTCAATTCCAGAATACAAAGTAAGAAATCAAATTTCCTAACTTGACCGTGTTGTTGCAAGTGGAATAAGCGAACCAGAAATAAAATTCTGAGGGCTTAAATCCCTCATCCTCATTTTTGGGGTTGATTGTACTCGGCATACGGGTGGGAACATGGATTTTTTTATTTTTTTTTATTTTTTAAGCTATCATGCAATTTCAAAAAAGTACACCGATGATGTTTATTGAACAGGCTGTGTTTTCTTGCTGTGAGAGGGATATGACTTTTGATGCAGTAACTGCAATATTTGCTGAAAGAGGGAAATGGTTGTTTCCTCAGGCTCAGCCTTTCCTTCTCAAAGACGTGACCAGTTGGCAGAGAAAATAAGGACGTGCTCTGAACAGGACTTTTAAAGTAGAAAAGCATTTCTGAAAATATGATAAATATATGTTCACAAAAGGGAACAGATAAATAACTGGTGAGGGACACTGAGCCTTTGTTTGTTTTGGAGCATGATGGATCGCTGCCTGCTGGGACCTGTGAGCTGCAAACTCCTGGATTTCAGGCGAGGGTAGTTGCAGTCTATTCTGCTTTAGAGGAGTGAGATTTTGCCCGGGGCGTTTGGCAAGGACCCTCCTCCCACCCCACACCCCATGATAGAAAGTTTTGACACCCCTGAATAATCATTTAGCTTAGCAGCAAACACCGTAGCAGTATGCAGAGAGGCTATAATTATTTGTAAGTGAATGATAGCTACTTTCTTTAATTATGGTTGATAAATGAGTTTGGTTAAAGTAAATAAATGATGTAAAAATATTAGTAATGCTTACGCTTGGCCAAGATCACACCCTTCTTCTGCAGTTGTCAATGAACTAACCAAATGCTTTGCTTTAAAGGATTGAATGCAAGCCAAAAAAAACATGGACCTGTAACTGTGATATATCATTCTTCAGCTCTAATATAAGTCCCTAAAATATGCCTTGTCTTTTAATATTGGGAAATATGTGAGTTGTTTAACATATGGGACAATGTTGGAGCTTGTAGTCATTTCGATGTATTCACGTACAAAACATGGTTACAACAGTTTTAAAGGGTCTAGTATAAGCCAAAAAAAGCATGGAAATTTCAACACTCCCTTCTTAACTCACGCCATGGGGCTTAGGTAGTGCGCAGAGACACTTCGCAAGTAGCCACACACTTCTGTGAAACCCACTGGGCTGCATGGTGCTTTCAAGTTTAACCTTTAATTTGAGTCTTTAGAACTTAAAAGTCTCTCTCTCTCTCCTGCCTGCCCTTGGGTTACAGAAAAATCTCCTGCTTCTGATTTTTTTTTTGCCAATCTTAGTGAAAATACTGGTTTCACTTGGTTTAAGAAATAGTTGTTTTATAAAAGCATGTTTGGAGGCACCCAGTTAAAGAATTAAACCACGTAAAACTCTGATTTGGAACTTTGGAAACCCTGATGTTTCTAGAAGGTCCCGCTTGTCACCATCAGAGGGGTTTGCACAGCCCCTGCTGACCCAGTCGTGGCTCTGCAGACCTGAACTGGAGGTGTCTGCTCCAGCCGTGGGCGTGAGCCGGGCAGTGTGGCAGCGTCCTCACAGCGCGTGGTCCTGAAGTGCCCTGACACTTTTCGGTTTTTATGAGATTTGGTAACTTCAACTGGAAATAAGACCGGTGACGTTCCTGCACACACGGATTAATGCGTGTGCAAGCAACTAACGGCTTTTGACAAGTGTGCTATTGCGCACTAACGTGTGTGTGCTGCTGGGGCCGTCAGCTGCCTCCCGCAACCCACGGCATTTTGCAACCGTGCTTTAGCATAATTCTCTGATAACTAGAGTGGACTCTTCTTAACTTGTCCTGTTGGGGCAGCCCTTCGCTCCCCAGTTCTGCTCCGCTCCTGGGCGCAGGGCGTTGGTGCTGGAGGAGAAGGGATAGCCGCTGGGATGCGTGCACGTTTCCCTCCCGCTCAAACACCTCTGAGGGCCTTGGCCGGGAGGTCTGTTTCTGTGCCGTGTGGGAATGGAAGCCCTTCACCGGCAGCGGGACAGGCGCTGCGGTTGCGAACGCCGCTGTGGAGGACTGCGTGTGTGAGGCATCGCCCTAACGAAGACCGCTGTCAGTCTGCGCTGGTCACGTCTCTATTTGTGATTTTAGGAGAAATCTAAGTATTGTGGTGATGAACAATGCGCAGTGCTGTTCACTTGGACGGAGGCCGCCCGGACTGCCAGCTCCCGGCTCCTGTAACTCCAGATGTATTTTATCATTTCCCTTTTCCTGGCAGGTCTTTGAACTCCCCCAAGGAAAGGTCCCCGTAAACTCTGGTGTTACGCAGCTGGCACCTACAGAGCCACACTGTAGCTTTCTTTCCATGCTCCTCTTTCTCTTGGCAACTGATAAAGAGCCTGATGATCATCCACCTTGAACTGGTTTTATACTGGTGTATACTGTTGACTTGAATGGAGTTGCTCCTGATTTGAGGTGGTTTTCCAGGCAGAAAGGCTTTGTTGTTACTGGGGATAGGTATTACTGACCCCATACCTGTGAACCGCAACTGTTTGCTGACAGGCTGTGCTTAAATGAGGGCTTATATTGTATTTTATTTTTCAGATATTTGTTTTTAAAACACATTTTTACGTGTCCAGTGTCTAGCAGGGAGCCTGTGCATTAGGCTTTGGAGCAAGCCCTGTAGGGAGGAGCTGAGAGAAGTCGCAGAGCTGCATGCATTACTCAGCTCCTCAAACTGCTGCTCGCGTGTATTCAAACACAGCTTGCTTTGTGCATGTCTGGAGGCCCACTACCCTGCTAGGTATTTTGTGTTTTCTTAAGAGTATCTGAAGAGTAATTATTTGGCCCGGCAATGAAATGTGCATGGGCAGATAGCTGGGATGGGTATGACGCATCGGCTGTCGCTTCTCACCGCTTCTCCCGCTTCCAGTTGTGCTCTTTGGGAACGTTTCTTATCCTACTACTCGGGATATCTTGCTAGCACATTAAATCATTTACCAATGTACAGTAACTTGCTCCTGAGCCCCCTGTAGCTTAATGGAGCATTTCACTGCAAGGATTAGATTGAGGTTTCAGGCGCTGCTGAAGAAAGCTGCTGGCTTATGTGGTGACCTTTGAATCTCATCTGGGTTAGTGGTTGATATTTTGATTTGGTTACTGTGGTCATATTGTGACAGCTGCTGGTTCATTATAATTCAGTTCCTCTCCTCGGTTTGCCTACCAGGAATATTTAGGTTTCTGTTGCTTCAAAGTGCTCTAACCACCCTGAATGTAACCTGGCACGCCGCACAAGGTGAAGCGTTGTGAACGCTTTTGGTCACCGGCCGCCCTCCGCCGGACAGGCAGTCACAGTGGAGGGTGTGTGTTGGTAGGGAGAGACTTGCTGCCGGAGAAAACTTTCCCTGGGGTTTACAAAGCTGATTTAACCCAGTTTGTTGAATGTAGTAAAAATGGGAATAGAAAAGATCAAAAGCACTTTTCTTATTTTGTTGCACGGCTAGTTTGTGTACTCCTCCCCTCCACATGTAATATTTCTGGTGTTCACAGTAGTGTTTTTATATATCCTATTGAAAAAGTTCCTACACTACTAACTAGAAGACAGTATTTAATTTCTGATATTGCTTTGAGACTCTCTAAAAGGACGTAAGGTCACTGAACGTAGATCTCTTAATAGTTGTAGGAGTTGGTCATTGATCTAGTATGTGAAGACAAAATATTTGCTTGTGTTTATTTTCTCTTTCCATTGCTAAACACAAAATGAAAAGCAGATAGAACGACTTACTCTTACTTTCCTCCCCGTTGTCTACTTTCGATCAGTGCTGCACTGCTTCGGGTTGTGCTCTTACACGACCACTTGCCTGACGTGCTTTTGGGAGGGTTGGCGTGTGTGTTTGCCAGAGACTGGCACTTGTATCGCAAAATAAATATTTTCCCCTCTAGTTTTTCTTCCCTTTTCCTTTTAAAAATCTCCAAGTCATAATTTTCCTCTCAGCATTGTTATTTCAGAGAAGGTGGCGTTTTCTCACAGTTGGAGTGACTGAGCGGTGCCGGTGCCAGTGCAGTACTGGGGGGCTGGGGTGGCATGGGCTGCCCGCCGTGCCGGGAGGCAGGGCTCGTGCCTGGGGTTCCTGGGGAGCCCGGCTCGGCCGCCGATCTGCGGCACGCTCTTGGCAAGTTGTTTAACGCCTTTGTGCTCAAATGTGCCTTCCTATTTATCTGTCTGAAGAACGCGCGCTATATATTTTGCAGGAATATTGTGAGATGTGATGAATTACTGTCCGGAAAACATCCAAGTTCCTTGGGTACTCTGTATACATGCCAGTTTTTAATATTATTTTTAATGCTATGATAGCACTTGTCTCCGTACGAATATTGCTGTGGCATTTGCTTTTAATCCGTACGGCTTTGATTCTGTTGCTGTTGTTATAAGTAGAACTGGAATTTTTGCAGATTAGTTAAGTGTACCCAACACGGCATTATAAGGCCTTGCTTTCAATTGCTAAACTATAAACATTTGGGACGAAATTTTCCATGCTGTGTATCTGACTCAGCCTGATTATTATTTTTTTAACCTTCTGCAGGAATGATTTCAACATTTCCTAAAATGAGATTACATTTCATCCTGGCAGATTTTTGATTTTCTCAGTTAGTGTCTGGCACATCATGAACATTAATTCTTTTTCACACCACCTCTGTTATGTCAGGTGGCTTTGGTTCCCGTTTTGCAGCTGGAGGAGTGAAGGTACGTGTGGAACCATGAGGGAAAAGTCAAACTGTCCAGTAACTTTCAGTTGTAAATTTGAAATGCAAAAGGGTTTGGTCTCTCGGTTCTTGCGTTCAGTGGTGCCCAAAGATGCCACCACTTGGGGAAATCACGGTGGTGATGCTTCGTGTGGGTCATCCACATTATGGGAACACACACTCAGTAGCCACTCGCTTATCTTAGTGGTGTCTGCTTTTTTTCTTATTATTTCCTAAAGCCTTTTCAGGGCAATGCAGTATTAAAGGAGTCTGGCAACTTATGGTGAATAGGAAACAAAGAAACGGCTATTATATTTGGAAAAAAGTAAATTCTGTGTGACATACAGAAAGAAACGTGACAACTTTTTTAAAAAGCAGTCAAAGGTGAATTTTCAGGAATCGCAAGCAGAACTATGTTTTCCAGAAAAATCTGTGACTGTCTGACTAGCTATAGCATTAACTAAGATGAGCTTTAACAACAGAAAATCTGACTGTAACAAATAAAAGCCAGGAAAGGCCTTCAGAACTGGAAGGCCGAAGAACTGGAAATCCCAGACTCCAGTTTTCATTTAAAGTATCTTACATTCGTGCAGCTGACACAACCCGGCACCTGCAGTTTTAGGAGAAGTCACTGGCTGGATGATGCACGACAGGCGAGTGCTTCCAAAGGGGGAGAGCGTTATCCCATCGAGTGCTCTCCCAGCTGCTGAGCACCCGGGTACTCCCCAGCCAGGTGGAAAATGTTTGGAGCGATTTTGACCATACTCGTTTCTGTTCTCAGAAATGAGGCAGTTTGGGGTGGATGCAGCAGGGATCCAGCTGCAGTACTGCTGGGGAGGGGACAGGTACTGGTATCCCGGTTCCTTATCAAGCATGATGACTGCCACAGCCCCAGAGGAAACTGGAGTGTGGTGTGGCTGGACTACAAGAAGGCCTTTGATTTGGTCCTGTGGTCGTGGATGGAAAACGTGCTGGGGCTGCAAGCAGCGTTGCTATTCTATAGATACCAGCTATGACCTGGAGAAGACAGGTCCCACCGTGCAGAATTGCTTCCCACGGCTGCAGTACTCTCTGGCTTGGGGGGGGTGGGAGGGGAAGCTTTGGGGCTGTTTAGAGAAAGGTCTGAAAACCTGCATTCAGCTGCCAAGTTTGAGCTATTTGGCTTGTTTGGCGTGTCGTGCCTCCAAATCTGCATCTGGCATCTCGGGTTTTTTGGTTCTGTTTTTATTCACCTCTAAACTCACTTAACTCCCCTTGCAGCCGCTCTAGTGAAAGCTGTAGGGATATACATGCCCACCGACCATTTTGTTCTTCCCATCCCCATGTGAGTACAGAAGGGAAGATCTGAGACAGGGTATTCAACCTAAATGCAGGAAAAGTAATCTGTTGAGTTTTTTTGCCAAATCTAGAATTGTTTCACCAACCAAAATGTCTCATTTTCGATGTCTCCAAACTTTAAAAACGGTGCTAATTTGGGAAAAAAATGTGCCCGCTTGCATATTCTGAGAGCAGGGCACTGTAAATGCATCTCCAGCAAAACAGCAACTGATTTCAGACATGGTCGATTCTGCTCTTTAATGGACGTGTATCTAAACTTAGGTGTAAGTTAAAGCTCCGTGTTCCTTCCTCCCCTTACCCAGGAACAGCTGGACAGGATTTCTTCTAGCCTTTTTTTCTGGATTAGTTTTAGTGGTTTCTGCACAACAAAATAGAAGTGCTTCTGGATAACCCTGAGCAACAGTTTGAGTTTAACTATGCAGGGTGTCAAGGCTGAGACCTGAGGAGCTTAGATGTAGCACTTTAGCTTTCTAAGATAACCACAATGAAAATCACACGATTTACTGTCAACTGGGGCCTTGAAAGATGCCTTAAAAATGCTTTGTAGAAGACACTGGCTCACGTATCCCTTCTTGCCGTGGAATATGCCTGCTGCTTCTCATCTCGCTTGCCTGTGAACAAAATTAACAGGAAAAAAATCTGTGCTGAAAAGCATTTTGTAGATGTAGATATAAATATGTTACAGTTCTCAATCAAGAGTTTATATATTTTGCAAGCGCTGCCAGTCAGGGTTCTGAGCTTCAGCATTCAACCCCAGCCTCTCGTACTGTCCTGAAGAAAAGAAATTACAAGGACATTTCCATTTATTTGGGGAACGAGCAGCAGATGTATAAATAGAAACTGTAGACTGTGGCAATTAATGTCTGCATACTGAGCAAAGAATTGAAATATTATTTTGTACTACATAGTTTTCAGTGAAGTTTACATTCCATTGTATTTTGTTCTTAAACAAGTCCAAGCATTTTTAATAAGTTATTTTGTGCGACAGTTGTGTTCTGCGTAGCATGGCGTAGACTAAAGCTGTATGAAAAATTGGCATTGAACTGCAAATGTATTTGATCTGTATTTGGAGTACAAACTGTAAGTTTGCAAAATATTGCCTGAAGTTGTCCTCCCTGTAGGCAGAAAGGAACATCCTCCTGCTAATAACCCAGCCCTCTCTTCTGCAGTGACCCTCTGCAGACCTGGAGGCTTTCAAGCCTGCCGTTGGGGTGGCCCTGGAGTGGGAGTCGGGTCGTGCAGCGTGGAGTCGCCGAGTTAAAACCATGGAGCGTGTGCAGGCGTTGGGTAATTGCTGCTCCTGGTGCAGCAGGCTGCAGGGCTGGCTCGGAACGCTCCGTCCGGCTTCACCGAACCGAAGCACAAACGGTACAGAGCTACACAGGTTCGGCTGGGCTCCACGGCTCTGGTTTTATCTGCTTGAGACACTGCATTCTTCTGCATTGCAAGCACATCAATAGAGAAATGGCTTTTAAAGTAACATCCAGAAGGCACTTTAATGGTTAATGAGCTTCTACCCTTTATATAGATGAACATAGTTTGGCTTTCAAATAAGCATTTGCTGCTGTTCTCCAGCTGAGCTGGTATTAGTGGCAGAGGGAATTTGAGCTCACACCTGTTTGAGCGTTAAAAGGAACCTATAAGTGACTTCCTTGAAATATTCATAGAGAGGAAAAAATTCAATTTCTAGAAAACCTTCCCCTCCCGGGAAAACCATTGATAGGCATTTTGAAAACAACAATAGCAACAAAAAAACCACCCAAAAAACCAGCCACCACCAAAAAAAACTGGGTTTGTGAATCAGTTACAATCTTCCTGTTTTCCCGAGTTGTTTGCAGTCACGTAAGCGGTGGGCACACACCTAAAGGTAGTGGCGTGCTTCTGGGGGACACGACTGGCCTGGATGTGGAATAGATTTGCATTACAGCTGGAAAGTATACATGTGGGAAAATCTGCGAAACAAAACAAATTTGTTGAATTACTAGGTCATTTACATAGCTGCTCCAGTCATGGTCCGTTAAACAGGCAAAAACAATGGTTTTGTTATGCTCTCTAGTTAAGGCACAGAATGTGTAAAACAATGCCGAGTTAGCTGGATAATTAATAATTGTTTTGAGCCTGTACGTACCTTAAGTCTGAACTTCACAGTGTATAGAGATGTTGAGTCGAGTAAGGCGTTAGCTAAATAAGATCAACTTATTTTGTTAGGTCGTGGTGTATTCTCCTACAAAAAATAGATAAAGCTGCAACCGTCGGGGCTCAGAGGTGGCTGGGCCCTAATGCCAGACTACAGTCAAGCTCAGCCAGGGGCAGAGCTTTGGCTGCGCATTGTCGGTCTCGAAACTAACTGCTGTCTGCACTTCTGTAACAGATTTCTTCTAAGGCTCTTCTCTTGTGTCCAGGAGAGAAAATCATCATTGCTTTCTGTAGAAAGATGTGATAGTCTTGAAGCAAGCAATCGTTTTTATTTTTGTAGCTAAATTTTTAATTCATTTTCCCGAGACTGCTTCCGACAGTTTCTGTAAGGACTTCTCTATTCTTGTCCCCAGCCTTCAGCCTCTAGTACTGCTCTGGATTTAGCACATTTGGTCAGATGCACAGAATATACAAAATCAAATATAAAACAGTTCCAATGAAAATGATAAAAAGGGTATGACAGGAGGGTACAGTAATTCTCTTACAGCATCATGCCAATAGATACATCTTACCATATGGTCTGAATTAAGGACGGCACCAGTTCTCACACTATACAAGGCTGACAGTATACTAGGTCCATGCTTTGATCCTTGTACCATGTGAAATAAAAAGATATGGAGCATGCATTTAACAGGAACCATCAGTATTTTAATTAGATTATATTTCTTTTTAACTAAAATCAGAGTACTCCGATACATTTCTTTATTCTGCAAACTTTTACTATGTGATTGTGGTCTTAAGCATATTCAATAGTTCTAAAAAGAGTACAGAATGAGAAGTGATGGAGAGGGATATTCTGGGAAGCAAACATGCTGACTAAATGTGATAAAGAAGAAATTAGGCCAACAATCAAATATTAAGAAGAGTGGCATTGTATGTGTGTGTGTGTGTGTATATAGATCTCAGTGTGTGAATTATCCGGAAAAAACAGTTTTGATTAATTCTTGGATGAGGAAGCTATGTAAACAGATCAGCAAGAATTTAGTTGCAAGCATTTTTAATTTGCTGTTTAAATACCTTTTAATTATGATATCTATATCAACATGTTCATATCCTTTCTATTATTTGTATTTTCATTTTTATATGTCACTAGAATTGAAGATGCCTGGTTCTGGTTCACACTGCCAGCAAATTTTGTTTTTCCAAATACGCCTTCTAAGAGAATATTTTTTTCCTTCCTAAATTTTAACTTCCATGTAAATCTCATAGCCAGCGTATTGATTCCAAAGCCAGTTTTGACCTGGATTTGCAATTGGCTGAGATTACAAATCTCCCATGGTATGTGGAGCAGCACCCAGAAGGTAACTGAAAATCTGAAGAGAGAGCTCGTTTTATGAACTATTACATGGAGAAGTTTGCAGGCGTCAATAGAAGTTGGCCCAATGGCTGTTATCTGCTTAATCATTCTTTATTTCAACTAGCAAAACAAAACAAAAGAGAAAAAAAGAAAGAAAAAACATAAGAAAATTAGTGGAAATTTGGAGTAATTGTTATTGACTGAGCATTAAAGTGGGCTTAAAGCCAGGACAATACTTGTAATAATTTTTAAAGCGCTAAATTACCTGCTGATAGTAAGGTGAGGTGTGCAGTCGGAGCAGCTGTCATGTTCTGAGTGTTGCTCACACTTAGCTTTGCATATTAGAACCAGTTTTCACAGGGAATAGAAAGATGATGCCATGTAAATACACAACATCAAGGGGAATTGGTACCTATTGAAAAAGAAGCGTAGCAAGTATATTCTACACAGCTATGCTAAGAATAAATAGTATGATGAAAAGCATACTAACATCCTAATACAGAAGAACAAGCATGGCAAAAGAAAGGAAGGCAAGAATATAAGATGTAAAACATCAAGTTCAGAGAACGTGTGGAATGAGGTTCAATGTTAAAAAATAATAATCTGAAAGCAAAGAGAGAAAGAAAGGAACAACTGTACATGAGGTTAAGATAAATAATCATGAAAGATTATTGCAATGCATAAAGAAGAGGAGGTCAGTAAAGTAGGTTTTAGGACCTCTTGGAGATGGAAAGGGTAATTTATTGGCAGATGATGTAGACACTGCTAAAAAATAAATGGATTTTTCGCCTCAGTGTTCACAAAAGAGGATGGGGAACAGATGCCAGAATCAGATATAAATTTCCCAGGAGAGAGGGAAGAAATATTGAAGGAAATAGGGATTATTCCAGAATGGGTGATCACACGGTGGGTGAGAACATCAGTAGATGGATTAAACTCTATAGAGGAGCCATCACAGAATTCTTAAATAAGAAAAGAGAAAGGACTATTTCATGTTCATGGGGAAAAAACAAACAAAGAAACAACTCTCCTCCATTCCTTAGTGTCCTCAGCTGTCCACAGAGATAACCGGGAGGGGAGCTCTGTGTTTCACCATAGCAGCACAATGCCTTTGTCCCATAAGGACTTTATCAACAAGTTTTGTACTTGACTGTTTTAGTTCTTTTAAAATAATTTTAAATACTTAAAATATATTTTACAATGAGGCGTCCAGTCTCCACAAAATGTACAGTCCTGTACGGAAGGGAGCCTGAACTTGGGGCCATCCATGAGCAATAGCTCAGCTGGGTCAGGAGAAAATTTTCTTTGAGGCAAAGGTCAGATCAACAAACATAAGGTGAAGCGTTTCCAAATGGTTTCTGCTATATGGTGTGTTCTGCCTCCTCAAAGAAAACCTTTGTTATCTTCTAGTTCTGCCAGAATAAACACATTCTTCATCTGACAGGAAGGTTGATACTGCGTGGTTTGATGTTCACGTTTGAAGGTGAGATACTTCAAGCCATACATCTGGAATGTTTTCGTCTTAGTGGTCTGTAGGAGTATAGAAGACCAGGGCAGATAGGCCTCTGTTTCGTTGTTGCGTTTACCCTCAGGTTCAGAGTTGACGCTCGGCCAGTCTGGGCCTGGGTCTATGAAGAACTAAGATCCAAAGTTTTGATGCACTTCTTTCTGAGCCTCTTAATGATCTAGAAGAGTCATACTCTTGCTGGCACAGTCTTCAGTGTATGAACTTGAGTGAGCTTCATGGTTTTGTGAATGACTGAACTTAAATGTTCAATGCAACAATGGAGTTTCATCTTAGTTGTCGACAGCCTCATCCTCGAGTCTCATGTTTCTTCAGAGGCATTTTTGCTTTCACAAATTTGATATCAAAGGTTCTCATGCTTCTTCCCGGTCCAGTTTCATTAGTTTCTTGTACTCATGAGGTTTGGCTGTCTTCGCAGGAATGATGTCTGAGTGACTGGCAGGCAGTAGCACTGAAGCTGGAGGCAAAATGAGATGCTTGATTTCCATTGAACAGGCAAACGTGAAAACTGAGGGAGGTAACCAGTAGAATATTTAATACAGACCTAAGCTGTTGCGGGCCTGTGGACTTAAGACTTGTGGTCTTCCTCAGCGTATACATTAGAAGGTCATCAATTAAAACTTACCGATATTTGGTGGATTGTGAAAAAAAAACAATGCAAACTGAAACTGAACTTAGGTTGTCCATCTGGCAAAGATCTTTAACATTTGGATACCCAGCTGATTCAGCAAAACACTTCATTTTTAAAATCTTGCAATACTTTAGAAATAGAATCCAGATCAAACAAAATTTCACATCCCCCAGGCAGAAGTTTCTCTCCAATACTTTGGATAGCTTTTGCAGAAGACCAAACCCAAACCCTTTCTTCTGTTCCCTGAGTGGAGTCTTACCCTCTTCCCAAATGCAGCTGCTGGCAGATTTTCTCTGCTGGTTTCTTGTCTTTGCAGCTGCAGGGCAAAGGTTCCAGCAGAGAGACAGTTCTGCCTTCATCTCATCTTCCTCCCTTGACCTACTGACTGGAAACGTGCTTTGTTTTTGCTGGTCATCCTGAGGAGACACACCTTCTGGTACCTCCACCCATCCTCTTTGGTAGCATCTGAGATGATGAAGGCTAATATCTCAGGAATGGAAGTAGGTTTGGTAGATAGGCTGATGGATCTCATGAAACTTCTGACTAAATTTAACTAGACCTTCCTTTTAAAGATCTTCTCCCAACTTGTTCTGGAATAGTAAAATATCTCGTAGATGCACTGTAACTTGGATAATACTTTGTAATGCCTGCTTATCATGATGGGAATATGCTTTGGCTTCAGTAGCCTTCTATTACACCACCGACCTCTGAAATAACGTCTCTTGAGATGCAAGGGATTGCAGAGGAATCTCTGAATAGGTGATAAATTCTCTCATAATCCCTGTTTTGTGGATGGAAACGCCCAAATGCAGCCAGAGACTGAGCTTATTGCCTGTACCCCTCCACTTGCCCGTGTTTAAATTCCTAGAGCTTCCTGCTACTTTCCTGGTCGTGACCAAATAGTGTCCTTATTGCTCAGTTTAGTCAGCGTCCTCAATCCACTCAATATAATCCTAGTTTTCTATCGACGGAAATTGCAGAAAACCAGGAGCTTTCAAAGCATGAATGGCTACAGGAAGAAGTCACATGTAAAATTTGTCCTTTTTTCTACAGAGCATGCCCAGGTTACGTTGGTGTGATAGACTTATGGGTGTTCACTTGAGGATGAGTTTCGTTACAGAGGCACTTTGGCCTTCTGTTGTTAATACAAAAGTCATGTCTCTGTGCCCATAAGCAAAATTTTCCATATGTATAACACACCCAAAGTTACAGCCATCTTAAAAAATATTCTGTGCCTTTTTGTTGTGGTTGGATTCAAGGCAATGGAGTTCCAGCCTTTGCATCTTTGAGCTTCTCTTGACTACATTTTGAAAATTCACCTGAAATTCACTATTGAATTGTTTCTGCTTTTCTGCAGAATGGAGCAAGAGACTTTTATCACCTCCAGAGTACTTGGCTTACACACGCAGAATATGCTTGTTTTTAGGTCAACCTGGGGAGTTCCCTTCCTTCCCCCCCTTTCTGGTGGTAAGCCAGGTGGAGTGGCAGGTTAGCGAGGCAATAGTAAAGATCTGTTTGGTAGGCTTATAAATGCTAGTGAAGCATGGCAGACTGAGCTGTGTCTTGTTTAACTTGATCATTTAAATAGCCAGTCCTTTTCAGTGTGTTTTGTTTGACTAGGTTTCACCTCTTTGTATGGCAGAACTATTCTTTGTCTAACTTTGATATTTTTTTTTAACATGTGAAATGTTTTTGATCACATTATATGGAGCTGTCATCACACCCTGAACAGTTGCAATTTCTGTGCCTGCTCATGTGGTGCACACCTGTAACATGTTGGGAACGGACTTGGCTTTGAAGCTAGACTTGTTCTCTCATAAGAGTCCACATATTTCTTCCATCATGTAATGAGATTTGCTGATGATACAAAACTGAGGGGAGCAAGCTGCACTTAAAAGAGAGGCAATATAAAATACAGCTTTGGCCGCAGTCCTGCAGTTGGATCCGTGCAGGAGGAGTCTTGCCACAGTGCAGAGCCCCGTTGACTTGAACACGGCTCTGTGTAGTAATAAAAATCTGCTTGCGAGTTTCTATTGCTATAGTTTATTTTTTTTTAACGCTTTCAAGATTTTAAAATGCAGAGTAAAATAATTACTTAAATGTAGAGGGAGAGTAAAAGTAAAAGGGGAGGAAAGGAAAGATGTGCTGGTGGAAGTATTCGAAAAAAGCTGGTGGTTCAGAGAGAGTCCGTGAGATTATTCCAGATGTCAAGGAGTGGAAAGTGGATGTCCCTCTCCTCCTGACCAGAGATGGAGAGCAGCCAGCCGTGGGCCCGTGATAGGAACAAGGATGATGTGGGATCTTAGGAGGTTTTAAGAATGTAAAAAGGACTTTTCTGATTCAGCTACCGAGACAAATAAGGAGG
>NW_008824676.1:1202372-1207282 GCF_000699105.1 Pygoscelis adeliae
GAAAGAGGGTAATGTGAACCTGCTGCTTCTCTGATGCGTTAAACAGAAGAGGAATAATGCCAAGCACCAAAGTGAATAGGAACCCGGATTCTGCTTTCATGGCTGGGGCGTGGAGTCGATCCGGGAATTTGTCAGTAGAGCTAAGAGCAGGCTCTCGTCGTAGTGTCCTGTTCAGGCTGAACGGGGCTGCAAGGTGAGGCCCTTCCGCATTCTCTGTAGGCTCGTGTTGCTGTTTAATGGAGAGAGACAGATCTGAGGGCTGATGGAAAACAGCGCATTTAAACCTTCACCCAAATACAAAACAGGTTTGTTTTTTCTTTTGGGGGTTTCTCCCCCCGCCCCCCAAAGCTAATGGTCTGAGATTCATGAGCAAAGGTTGAATAAAAGTCAAAGGAAACTATTTTGGCACTTTATAAGGGATGAGTGAGGCCACATCCGTAATCCTGTGCACGGTTCTTGTCACCTTATTATTAGAGCTGTGTAAATCTGGCAAGGATTTGTATTTGCCAAATATACCTCTGGCCTAGATTTGGGCTTATATTTGGAATTCAGGCCAGTTTTAACGCCTGTGCAGTTTGTAATTTTTGCCAGTTTTAAGCAAAATAACAGGAAAGAGGATAATGAAGGACAGAGGAGTCAGGAAAGGCAGAAAACTAAGAAAGGGAGGAACTAGAAAAAGAGAAGGGAAAAAAAAAGGACAAAGGAATATGGAGCCCATTCCTTCTTTTCTACTTTCTCCACAGCCTTCCTTAACATATCCTCTCTTTTCCCTTTCATGCTTCCTTGTTCCTCTCTCTGAATTTAGAAGAATTAAATAAATTCAGCCACTATCTTCTGCTCTGCTTGTGCTCTCACATTTGTGTTTTAATTTGCAAACTTCTCCCTTAACATCTCTCTCGTACATTCCCCCCCATCTCCATTTCTTTTCCTGTGCCCCAGAGTCCCTTGGTGGATGTGCTGGCTGTGAAAATTTTCCTGGCCCACATATCCTATCCTGGTGCACAGGCGCTTTGATGTACATGCATACCAGCAAGATTAAAAATCTAAGGACTGAAAAGTATTGCGCTCGCATTCATGAAATAAGCCTCGCAAACACGCTGGTGAGACAGATAAATATTATTCGCTGATGTTATCTCATCCCGTACACAGGTTAGGTGAAATAGGCAGAGATACACTCCATGACAGTGGAAAGCCCCACTTGACTCTCTGAGGGTCTCCTTGCTGTACTGTCAGCGTGAGAGTGTAGGCGTTGCTTTCCCCATGGGTTGGCCACGTAGGCTGGTCCAGATGGAATGGTCTGAGCGGATTTTGCTAAATTAAGGGTAGAGAAGCTGTGACTTCCCCAAGGTCAACAGGAGAATCAAAGGCAGAACTGGAATAAAACCCAGTAATGAGGTGCAAGAAGCCCAGATTCTGGCTGTAGGTAATACTGGTCTCCTGCTTAAGTTTGCTATTTTATGTTATTGGGAGCTCAGAGATTTAACTGAAGGCACTTAAATTGCAGGTTTTAAGTACAGTCTGAGCCTGCTGCTCCTCCTCTGTCTTGCTGGCTGTCATTAACCATCCGAGAGACCCCAGCACAGTCAAGTGCCCTGTATTGGTTATCCACCTTCCTTCAGCAGCTCGATGGGAGGCGTCCGTGCCGTGTGCCTCATCCTCTGTCGCTCAGCTGCTGCCCAGCCAGCCCGCTGGCACGGTGTGGAGGAACGGGGCTGGAGACACTGACTGCAGGTGTGGGTGCACAGAGCACCCAGGTCTGTATTGGTTTTCATTAGAGATAATGATCTATCTCATACGGTTGCATTGGAAGGGTGGAGCTGGTTTATTGCATTATTTGGTTGCCTTCTTCAGTGATGATTCACTGATTATTAACACATACAGATTTGTATGTGGCATAGGAATAACACAGGAGTATAGAAGGTGCCACAGCGACGAGCTAACATGAGCATCAGCTTTGAGAACTCCTCGCTTAGAGAGGGGGAAAGGCAGGTTTGGCTCCTGCAGGGAGGACGGGATTGCAGAGGGTCCCTTCTGAAGGTTGGGGGGACGTTGCAAGGCTATTTGATCTAGTGGCAAATATGAAGCTGGTCGCAAGCCTTGAGCTGAGCAAAGGCCAGATGTGAAAGGAATTACATGCAGAAGTTCTCATACAGAGAAAATAATATAAGGACGTGATAATGGCCAGCACTAGAACCAGATACTATCGGAAGTTAAAAATAGAAATGTGTTGGTATTAGGAATAAATGTCCTGGTTAGTGGGTTGGTCACAAACACAAACCAACCCGGGTAGGTTTGTGTATATCCTGAAATTTCTTCTGTTTTACGTGCCCTGGCCTCACGCCTGCTGTACCACTCCATACCGTCTCTGAGCGAGTACTGTGGACAACAGCAGAAGAGGGGTGGTGTATTTTTCTTTAAAAATATTATCTTTGGATATCTCTTGTGTGCTTTTGTGACTGTGCACTTCTTTCTTTAGAGGCATGTGGAAAACTGCTACGTTTTCATAACTTTTTGACAACATCTGACCTTGCAAGACTCCCTTGCCCTCCCTTGCCAGTTTGCATTTTATCGGTGTTAAAAGCTTTGCTTCTCCCCTGCCCCCAGCCTCCTCCAGTCCTGCCAGAATACAACGTGTAACCTAGTACGCTCCTCTCAGCAGCTTTGGCATGAAGCTCAGAAGGAAAAGCTATCTCCAGGAATAAAGCAGATATTTCCCCTCCCCGGTGCGGGTAGCCGAAGCAGCAGGGGTGCGGCGCGGAGGTGCACCGCAGCACGGACTGGATCTGCAGCAGCAACTGATCATTATTTTTCAGGTTTTGAGATTTACCTGTTGTGCTCAGTGTAACAAAAGAAATGAAATCTCTGTAATTATACTGGAAGGGGGAGGAGATGGCATTTTAGTGCCTTTGATCTGGAGCTAGAATAGGCTCAGCTTTTGGAAATTCAATTTGAAAGAATCCAACATGCACATCTGCTTTTTGTACTGCAATTTCTTTTGAGCCAGAAAATAGAAATTTATTAATGCAAATGTGTGGATTCTGTTCGTTGGAAGAGAAGGAAGCCCATTCAAAACATAAGTTGACTTTTTCTTTATAGCACTAGAAAAATCTTAATAGGTACGATGGGTGCTAGCGTTACGGAGTTTATAGGCAAAGTTTTGTGTGAGCAAGCAGGCGGCATAAAATGGTAGGACACTTCTGGGAGCATAAAAATTTTTGGGAAATACAATATGTGAGTATTTCCAAGGTACTAATGGAAAGAATGGGCGGAAAATTCTCTCAATAAGCAGTTTAAAAACAACAACAAAACAAGCGTGTCGTAAAACTGCTCTGTGAGCTTGCCTGGAGTGGGAGATGGAAGATGCCCGTGGTGCTCGCAAGGAAGCAGAGGGTTTATTTCAGTTGCTCTGCTGATGGCCGACGTGCTGTAAAATTAGTTGTGCCTTGTAAATCAAACGTGACCCAAAAATCCAGCTAGATACCTTCAAAACATTACTTAAGAAATGTGACTTGTGTTTTTCAGGGTTTTGCATAAAAACCGAGAAAAGACACATTGGACAGAAAAGTGTGCAGGGGCTCTAGTAGATAATCCATCAGAATTTCCCCTATGCACCCTTTTTTCCTATTCACTGTCAAAATCTGCCAAACTGGGGCTTGGTCAGTCTCTGAAATAACACCGTATAAATGAAAATGTACATCTTCAAGCATATGTAAAGAAGCCCTGATCATTCTGTATGACAGCAGAGTGCTAAAATAAACCTGAAGAGTTTTGTTTGTTTATTTTTAATTTAACCTGTTTTCACGCCTTGTGACTGGAGTGTATTTTCAGATTTTAAATGAAATTCATTAGGCATTTGCCTGGACAAGACAAGACCTTTCATCAGGTGAGTGTTTCTGTGACAAGAACATCTTTCAGATCTACACGGTCAAATAAGATGACCAGCTTTAGCTTGCTTTTGAGAACTGGACATTTTTATCTCAGCCATCTTTATTTCTTCCTTGTGTCCTTTCAGAAATTACACTTTTCTTTATATTATTAATGCAGCAGGGTTCAGGCTGCGGTTCAGGCTAGTTACAAAGGACTGGCAAATTCTGTCCAACAATGGGGAAAAAAAAAGGTTTGTGTTTCAAGTGGTGTAGCTTTAGGTTTGCTTACGGGAGTTTCTGGGTGGGGAGCCGGTATCGCCACGGGGCGAGTGTTCACTGGTCGACACTGGGAGGTGGGTGAGTTACCCAAGTCATCGGCCGGCACAAGGGTTTTGATACTTCATATTTCCCCCCCCCGTGCTTACAAACGGCATTCTCCTGGTTTGTTTTACAAACACAAATCATCTTTCTTCCCCTCTCTGGCTGCCCAGATGATGTGGCCGTGGTTGGATAGGATTTCTGTTGCTGCTCTTGGGCGTTGTTGGTACACAGGAGGTGGCTGTCGTTGGTGCAAGGTGTGAGCCCGCCGGGGTGGCTTTGCTGCGTGATGACAGATGATGTTCAGGTTGTGGTGGGTGCTGTGACTTGAATTCATTCTCCTTCCGTCCAGCTAAACAGTTTGAAGAGGATGAGGCAGCGTTTGGTAAACGTTACCCACCATTGCTTCTCGGGCAGAATAGATTTAAATACCCCCTTTGGTTGCGCACCTCCTGCAGCAGTTCCCCGGCATCCCCCCCTCCTGGCGCTCAGGCAGGGGGGAGCGGGGATGCAGCACTTGCAGCCGACCCCACCACAGGGGACCCCTGGTTTGGCATGGGGCCGTGGTCCTTCCTTGGTGTCCATCCGTCCGCCTGGGGTGTCGGGCTGCTCTGGGGCGGTGGAGCCCTCCGGGAGCATCTTTGAGTGCGAGGCACCGTGGGTCATGGTACGCGTGCACACCGTGGGCACCGGCAGGCGCCGCAGCCCGTGTGTCCCCCCGCGCCT
>NW_008824676.1:1207394-1210554 GCF_000699105.1 Pygoscelis adeliae
CCTCTCATAAAAACTTCAAACTCTGTTGGAAAACCCGGCGTGGACAGGGCGAGGGCAGGGAGGGCAGCAGGGCGTGAGCATCGCCTCCAGCCCTGCGCCCTGCCCTCGGGATGCTGCTGCGGGGGCGGCTTAGGGCCGGGGAGCCCCGGCTCTTGCCAGCGAGGTGCCTTCTCGCCCCCCTCCCCGCGCGGCAGCGGAGCCGAGACAGGGCGATTATGAAGACGTCAGTCGGAGCGGAGGCAGGCAAGAGGGGAGACGCGCTCCAGATGAGGTCCTGGGGGAGCCGAGGAGGGTCATTCATGTACGACCATGTGTATGTGTCTGACAGACTGTGAAATGGTGCGTTGTTGCGCGGCTGCGCTGCACCTGGGCCCTTCATCTGTGATTGATTGGTTTGGTCATGTGTAATGGTCCCATCTGCTCCATGTTGTTTTTCTTTTTTTACTTATAAACACCGTTCCCAGCGGCTGGGAGAGGATGAGCTCGGTTTTGTCATCTTCACTTACACTTTAGCTCAAAAAAGTGGTCAAGGAGGTGAGCTCCAAAGGCTGCCCGAGGAGCGCGGGGCCACGGTACTTCTTATTTTTTGTGCCTCGGCTGCTTTTTCCTCCCGCGCGGGATTCAATCCCGGCGGAGATCCGGCTGGTTCACGAACCGGGAGAGACCTCGAACCCGAGAGTGAAGTGATTTGCACAAATCTGCGGATAGTGACTCTTACTGCAGCAAGGAGTTTTTTTGTAACTGAGCCAATACTTAATTAAAACCGCTGACATCATGGTGTTATAATTAAGCGTGGCATTAATTAAGCTGGAATAACGATTTTTTTTTATTAAGAGCTGCTCCAATTGTATAAGCGCACGATCGGCAAAAACAAAATAATTTTTTATTAAAGGAGGAGAAATCCGTCCCTGCGCTCGGGCTTGCCGGGAGTGAGCTGGTGGCAGAAGTAGTGTTGGCAGCACAAACTTTGGGGGGCTTCGGCGCGAGCGGGGAGCGCGAGAGGTTGAAGGGAAATTTGGGGTTTTTTTCTTTCTTTTTTTTTTTTACCCAAAAATGCTGATCGGCTCCTGGCATTCTGATGGCTAATTATGCATCGGAGAGCTTCGACAGCTGCATTCATCATCATAAAATGTAATAATTAATGACATTCCAACAAAGAAAAATATGCAAATGAGAACTCATTAGCATTTTCATATTCAGCTTTGATAATGCTTTTGCTGACAAGGTTGTAATTAATGAAAATTCATGTCGCAGTCAGGAGATTGGATCGGTTTCATTCCGCTCACAATTCCCAAATGCTTGCATTATGGAAAATCGGCAGCTCTGCCAACTTTTCAGGGAAGAAAAAAACACACACACACACACTAAAAGCACCAGATGCAAATTAATGGTAGGGAGCCTTTAACTCTTTAAAGTCCTACCCCCCCCAAATGAAAGAAAAACAACCACCCCGATGCAGAAATAGTTTGATGCACAAGCATCAGGGTCTTTCAGAAATAACTCTCGGTTTCTTCTCAGAATATGGAAATTTCTGTAAAACTTTTTTTTTTCCTCCCTCTCTGTTTTTCCTTTTATTATACCTGTGTCCTAATAAACTCTGAGAAAATTAGGCATCTTACGTGGTCTGTTCTTTCCCGGCCTTATCTAATTAATTCTACAGTTGTTTATACTTCCAAGACTTCCTCATGCCTAAACAGATCCATTGGCATCAGCTGGATGGTGGCTTAGCGCGGAGTGCAGGATACGGCCCTGGCTGTTTCGTGCTCCTTAGAGGACGGGCATTCGTATCGGTTATTCCGCTGCCGAGTTTCTTATAAGGCCTCCAAGAAATCCGGCTTTGCTCCCTATTGCAGCTGGCTTGGTGGTCCAAGTTAGCTCGGCGTTGGGAAATGGCTGGAGTCGTGTCCCCATCGGTGACACCTGATGGGGCTCCGGCGCCTGGCTGGGTGTTTCCCTTGGGGCAGGACTGTGCTGTGAACCGCGGGGTCGGGGAGGTCCCCTGGCACGTTGTGGGGAGCGGAGCTGGGCTTCCCCAAGCCCCCCCGGGGACCTGGCTGCAGCACCTTGTGCCGTGCCGTGCCACGCCGTGCTGGCTGTCGTAGGAAGCTCTGCTGTGACAACAAAATTACAAAGGGAGAGATGCGTAAAGCGTCCCAGGCGGGGCGGTGGGAAGATGGAGGCAGTCTCAACATGCAGCGCTGCCCGCGGTTGGGGTAGGGGTAATCCAACCGCTATGGCCAGGATTTCTTGTAGAAAAGGCAAACTTCAAGCTGCTTCTTTCAGAACCTAGCAGCAAACTGCAAATGTTCCCTGCCCGCTGAGTGCCTGGTGGCTAACGCAGACCACTTCAGCCGTCAGGAAATGCAATTCCCTGGTTTGGGTTTTGCATTTATTTATTTATTGAAGCCCCAAACCCACTACCCAGGCGGGACTGGGCAGAGCAGCACGGGTCCCTCTCCAAGAAGGTGTCCCTGCTCGCAGGGACATCTCGGCAGAGGGGATGCCGAGCCGTTCTGGTCCGGGGCACTACTGCACCTCCCAGGTCAGGGAAAAGAGCGTTCTCTCTTTGCCCACGAGCTATCTGAGCATCAATTTTGCACAGATCATTGGATTTTTAAGAACTTCTTGTAGCTCAGCACTGTGTAACTTAATTTGTACTTCTGTATAAAATCGTTTGTATTTTTTGTATAGCTATTTCTTTAAAATGCCTCAGGTTTTACTTTTTGGTATAGTTTCCTTTTGTATGGGCAAACTGCCCAAGCAGATGGTGTAATGTCACCTGTAAGCAATCTGAATAGATAGGTTCTTTCTTACATTTTAGAGAGCTTTTTATTTCTTTTATATACGGTACAACTATTGCTGAGAGACTGTTCAAGATGGTGTTTCTTTTTGTGTTTCCTTTTAAAGAGAAAACTGCTGTAAAGTTCTTTTTTCCTCCCCAAAGTCTGTGTTTTTGGGCTCAGTGAAAAATCTGTGACTTAAGAAACTTTCCCGGTATTGTTGAAACAACATCCTGTGAAATCCTTGGCCATTTTTAAAAAGTGTAAATGAGGAAGTGATAGAATAAGTTAAAAACACATTTGATTGTTTAGTCACATAACATTTTAATTTGAGAAGTTTAACATTTGCTTAAAAAAAAAAAAAAACAAAAACCAAACCA
>NW_008824676.1:1210627-1221509 GCF_000699105.1 Pygoscelis adeliae
TTCTTTCTGGGGGTGCCAGATCGGCACCCCCTGACGCTGCCGCTCCACCTACCCATGGCAGGGAGAGGTCTGGCAGCACCGCACTCCCCTGCCCGGCCAGGCTTGCCCACCCCACCGGGGCATCGTGCCTTTGCTGTGGGGCGTGGGGACCACGGCGGCGGCCGACGGGCGGTGGAGACCCGTGCCGGCTCGGGGGGCTGCAGCAGAGGCGGTCGTTACTGCAGGTGTGGTTTTGTGATGCAGCGGGTATGCTTCTGCTAAGAACCGGAGTGAGGCCGCCAATGTATTTCCTGTACATTGCAGTTTATCCTCGTTTTAGAGAACTACTGGGAGACAGATTTATATTGCGCGGTTACCCAATGACTTAAAAGAAACAGCAGGGAAGCATAAAAGCTTTCACCTGCATAGTTTTTCCACGATTAGCCCTTAAAACGAGGGGCCATTTTTACTTTGTACAGCACTTCATACAGTGTGTCCCCGGTCCTTGGTGGGGCCTCAGTGTACTGCGGTAATGCCGGTCTTAACAATCTGAGCTGGTGGTGTTACAGGTGAGCTTCACCTTAGTTCACTTTCTACTAGTAGGGAGTTGGAGATTGCCTTGGTGAGGGCCAGATACCGCTCGTCTCACTGTGCAACCAGTCCCCTTGACTTCAGCAGAGCTGCTGGCAGGAGTAAGGTGAGATGTATTTGTACTTAGAAAGGTACAAAGAAACTGTGAATACGTTATCAAGCTTAAATACATCTCTGCCATACAAGCTCGTTAAAAAAAATAATAATCATAGAGGCCTTATTTGTATGTTTTTCCTTGGGGAGGAGCTGAATAAAAGATTTTTTTTTTTTTTTTTTTATTTTATGGTGAATGGAAAGCAATGGGATCTTGAGTGGACTGAGAGAGATGGTTTTGTTCTTAGCATGAAGTGAGAGAAGCCTTTGTATATAAGCACACCATATATTTTATATGTGTTTATTTGATCATTTAAAGTCACAGGGCGCTGTGGGTAAAATATTGAGAGCTGACTGCTGATTTCAGCATACGCTGTGTGATTCAATTTATGGTGAATGGAAAGCAATGGGATCTTGAGTGGACTGAGAGAGATGGTTTTGTTCTTAGCATGAAGTGAGAGAAGCCTTTGTATATAAGCACACCATATATTTTATATGTGTTTATTTGATCATTTAAAGTCACAGGGCGCTGTGGGTAAAATATTGAGAGCTGACTGCTGATTTCAGCATACGCTGTGTGACACTCTGGGTCTTTGAGGAAACCGGAGTGCTCTCATGAACTTTATTTTAAGTTATGAATACTTCATTCTTCTGAAAATCAGGCCTTGAAGTGGTGCATCTGAAATTAGTGTCTGTTTCCAAGGCGAAAAAAAGAATTTACCGTATTAGACGAAATAAACAGCTCAACAGTGTTAAGGGGGGAAAAAAAAAATCGGATAATTTTTTCATCATTGCAATATTTTGTAGTGAGAAGCCCATTCCCATAGCCGTCCTGGCAGGCAGTGGGAGCACCGGCTACAACAAAGCATTCATGGGTTCTCAGTGCTTTTGCAGGGGAGAAGAAGAAATTATACCGAGCTTTTTCAAACCCTGCTAAAGGATAAAAACCAAGATCAGATTGTCTTCTTATCCTTCTAATTTGGGATTTTTTTTTTCAAAAATACTTTTTTTCAGGTCCATGTCAGTATCTTCTTTATTTTTATAGAAAATAAATTTCGTAATTAACGAGGACATTTTATACTTTAATTCCAGAAACCTATACAGTATTTCTTCTGTTTTCTGGGAAGTAATACCATTTCCTGTGAAAGATGGCCGCCTTTTTCCAATCCACAGATAAGTCCTGATTTGATTGGCACTTCTGGTTTACCTTAAAAAAAATGCCCTTGCAATTTCTGCGCGAGTACTCTTAACACTTGCAAAGCTTGTTCCAAGTTCTGCCCTGGTTTGAAATTTTACCTTTTCAGAACGTTATCATTCCAGTAACAATTCGCCTGGGGATGAAAAGCAAACTAGCTAACAATTTATTGTCAGAAGTAGAAATATTTGCTGCGGTTGCTAAGGCAGAAAGTGGAAAGTCTGGGGTGAACCAACCCTCGTCTTGCCGTGAGTTGTTCCTAATAACAAGAAATTACAGCACTATCTTAAAGGGTTTTGAAGATGGCTGAAAGTTAAAATTTTTGGAACTTTCTTCTGTCTGGCTGTTTAGCAGGTGACAGTGATACCCAGCTTCTCTGTGTTAAGTCTACCAGCACCTTCCTGGGAAAATTTTCTGTAAGAATATTTTTTCATGAAAATTCATTAGTGTAATAATTTAGAATTACTGATCACCTGCAGAAGGAGTTATGAGAGTTCAAAGTTTCTGAAAATCAAAGCATATTTGTCATACATACATACATCAGGGTGCTTAACGAAGTGCGATTGATGTTTGTTGAGAGTGATGATTGTTATTTCTCAGGGGGAAAAAAAAAATTACTCTTGCTGGAGTTTAACGGGTTCTTATGGCTCTAAAGTCCACTTAGGTCAGTTGGGAGCTTTCTGTTTTCCAGCAGAAATCAGGATTGGTACACCTCCCCCTGCACAAGCCTGAGTAGATGTATTTTGTGCAGATGAAGTAATATGGCAAATAGACCCGTTTTTTCCGAGAGACAGACACCAAGGGTTTGCTGGCTGGGAGCAGACTGATGACTGCCGCGTTTCCCGATGCAGCTGTGTGCGGCCAGCATGCTGGATGCAGAGATGCTCATAGCTGAGCGCTTGCTCGATGATGGAATTTAAGGCGAGCAAAGTTTTCAGCTGCTCCTGCTGCAAGCAGTGCTGAGACCATCCTTGGAGAGATGCCGCAACCGACCTCCTTGTCCCCTATCACCCGTTTGACGTTGCCAGAAGGACCGATGAGACGAGAATGGCCAACGGTGCGTGCCAGGAGTATCGGATGTAGCATGGTTTTCTTTCCTGTATCCCATGCCTTTAAAACTTGCGCCTGAGCGTGGACTTGTGTCCAAGCGAGGTGGCTGCGGTACAGCCCGGGGCTTGGCGGCGGCACTAGGACTTCTGAAACGCTTTCCCGTGGCAGGTTCTCTGCGTTGGGTCTCCAGTGAAACTGGGTGAATTTTGGACATTAACAACATACTAGGCTTGTACTAATTTTTAGCTGCATTAAATTTTGTATCTGCTATATTTAACTTTTTGATGAGAAGAAAAAGCATAGATCTCGTAGTTGGGGTTTTTTCACTTTGCTTTTCCCTTCTTTTTAAACAGGTTTTGTTTTAAAACCATGATAGAGGGAAAGTAAATACTTTGCCAAAGTTTTTATTCTCTTTCATTAATGGCTCAGAAAACAGTGCATTTGAAAATAAATCCAGGCCAAAATTTCAGATTTGCTAACGAAATGCAGAAGTTCAGCACTGACAATTGCTGTACTTAAAAGCTCCTTGGATCAGGTGGTGTTTTACCATATGGACATTTTAATTAGTAATAAAAATGTTGATTGGGATTTAGTAGTGGAATCTACAAAGCACAAATATCTGCCTCGTTTGCTTTGCTTTGTTTTATGGGTGTGAATTTAGCTGTATTTCTCATCTCCCTTCTCTGCTTCCTTTATGTGTACACATCTATTGCTATTGATAGCCAAGCAGGTAGTCACATCGGTTATAGTATCGTGAAGCAACGAGTTTATTCCGTGAGCCCGTAGAGCTGTATTACAGAAAACATCAATTTTAAACCATTTGTCTTCTCGATGGTGCTAGCCCAGTGGCTCACCGATGCCAGGAGTGTTTTAAAGAGCCATTATCTATTTGGTATGTGCCCAATTAAACAATAAATAGTTTAGAATGGCACATGCGCTTTCTGTGAGGGTGCCTGGGAATTTTTCTGTGAAAACAGTGAAATCACATACAAAATAAACTGCCCTTCAATGTGCAAAGTACGCGGGAGCTGAGGAGGGCTGTCTCCAGACACGCACCTTGGAGCGGGATGGTTCCCTTCCTGCCTCCGCATCCAGCTCCCGTGGGCACATCGAGCAGGTTTTCCCACGCGTGTCCCTCGTGGCAGAGCCGAGGGAGGCCACGATTCCCGCTTCTCCCCAGGGCTGTTGGAGGTAAATTCCCCATCAGGGTGGCCGCCTGTCCCTGTGCCAGGATGAGACCCGCGGCTGGCTGCAGCTCTGGTATACTCTGTGACAGCCCCCAACAAACCAACCCAGAAATCCTTCTCTGTCATCTCTGACAGTAACCTTAATTTGTAAAAACACATTTTGAAAGATGTGTGACTTTTTAAGAAGTTGATGTCCTTTTAATATGCAGGATCTTTGGGGGAAAGAAAGTACCCTTTTTAAAATTAAAGCATGTGCCACAAAAGCATGCATTCATAATCATAGGGGTCTTTGTTCTAGTGCCTGTAGTACTAAATGCTAAATCAATAATAAGTTTAAGATCTGTGTGAAGAACTGCAGCGCTGGAGCCATGGATCCGACTCTTTTTCAGCATTGGTTTCATAACGGTCTTTGTTCTGCCAGCGCGTCGGGAGTACTGCCTGCCGTTCACCTGGCCTTTCTGCCTGGGGTAGTCCTGAGCCTATCGAGTTCAAAATAGCAACTTCTTGATTTACGTAAAGATTTCCAAAATTTCTAAAGCGTTTTTTCGATTTTTCTGCTTTAATCTTCGTTCATGGTGGCAAAACCAATAGTGTTTTCACAAAAATATAGAAATAACAGATGTTTAAAGTAATCTAAAAACATTTTCTTACAAGGAATAACAAAATACAAATAAATATATTTTTGAAAAATTACATTCTCTTTCCTACTCAAACTGGTGTTTTAAAAGTTCATTAAGGACTGCTCCAATAAGGTGACCCCCAGTATTCCTATTAATGATTTTTTTTTCAAATCCCAATTTCCCAAAATCTTAAAATCGGGATTGCATTTAAACTTAAGTTTGTATCCCGTAACACCAATGGTCTCTGTCAGTGTAGACCATGGGGTTTTCAGAGGGTCTTGTGAGACAGGCACAGCACTGTGTAACCCCCTTTATAAAACTACCAAGGTCCTCCATAAAAGAATTCCCGCTGTTCCCCAGCAGACCCCAGAGCCTCCCTGGTTGTCTGACGGCTCCTGCCGGTGGGATGGCCGGCGGGCATCAGGGCAATGCTGTCCCTGGAAGGGGACCCTGGCACAAGCTGTGATAAGAGGTAGAATGAAAGTCATTTGGAAAACTAATGGGTTTATGCCTTAAAAATGGTGAGAAATAGTCATTCTGAGTAAGAACGCATTTCATACTAGAAAAAATAATATTATACTGCAAGCCTACTGAATAATTAAGCAGTGATGATATACTATTTCGGGCACGGCTTGGCCACGGGCGTATCGAGTTCAGCACCCCTTGGTTTCAGTGAGAACCTTTCCCTGTTCCCGTGTGATCCCTTTGGAAATCTCTGGGAAGTGTCTGTTGATCCCAGCAGCGGGCAGGATGGGCCCTTACTGGTAGCAACATTGGCTCAGCCTTTACAAGGTCGAAATTGGAAAAAAAGGGATTACAAAAATAAGTGCTTAAAATTAGATTCCCAATTCCAGAGCCCAGTAAGTGGTTTGTTTTGGTGAGTTGTGCACCAGCAGCTTCCGCTGCCACCAGTGACACTGGCTTGGATTTACTCCTGCCTATGAGACCTTATTTAAATGCCTAAATAAGGATGTAGCTTTGGTTACCTACTATATTTTTGCATCGTGACCCTAGGGCATTGCCCAAAAATGGTTACGCAGTTATTTCTGCAGATTTTATTTCTGAACGATAGCAGGCCTTCATGATATCGGACCAGAGTAACGACAAGGTTATAGAAATCCTCCTGTCCTCTTACACAGAGGACAGTCTTCGTGAGGAGTTCTGGAAATACTAGTTACTGTTTTCAGCGCTGCATTTCCAAATTATTTAGGAACTTCGTTACACACAGCTGATTTGCATGGTTTTCCTTCTAATTGGTCTATTTGTTATTTGTGTCAGTCAAGATCAATCTCCATAGGTGTGGCAAAGCCGGTATTGCCAGTTCCTGCGGTTTCCCAATCCACTGCTGCAGCAGCTGGTTACAAGGATTCCTTTATAAGAGCCCAAGATTTTGGCTCTTCAAAAGAGAGTGATTATGGGTGGTGGGTGCCTTACAGAAAGGGTTAATTTACTATTTGCGTCTTTGGTTAATTCAATAGTATGATTTTGGTAATCAAAACAGAATAAAGAAGGACCGTGGCAGCTGTGGGCTCATACGTGGTAGTGGCTCAGTCGGATCTAGTTGTGTGTGTAACGAACATATACGTAACCTTGAACGGTGAGATGGCTCGGCGGGATGCGTATAGCTCTACCGCTTGCACCAGAGACCGTAACATCACGGACCTTGAAGATGGAAAGATCTTTCAGACCATCGGTGCTGTTATCTTGCCTGTGTAGTTCTCCTGACAATAAGGGGCCAATCTGGTAAAAAATACACACCCCCAGATCGCGGTGGGTTTCGGCAGGATGACTCCAGGATGACTCCTTCTGCTAGCCCTCAGCCTCAGGGGTCCGTGCTCTTCGTTGGGGTGACGTTTCTACGGAGAACTCGTTGCCGAGGCTTTGGGGTGGGGACAGGGGTTTTATGCTGTTTTCTTCTTTTTGTCTTGTTTACTTTTTCTTTGGTCTTTACTAAACTACTGATAACATTTATGCTTGTTAATAATAGGAATGCCCTGCACTTAACAAATTTACCAGGTATAAAAACGGCTTAATCGTGAGCACTATTTAAAGTAACTAAGATTTTGGAGAAAATAATTTTGGCGAACCACCTGTTCATGTATAGCTAGCGTGGTGGATCGGGTAGAGGCTTTGGAAGGGCTATATGAAAATTGAAAGACTACAATATCCAAAATTTAATAAAAAATAAAGTAAATCAAAGTAAAGTCTATAGTCAAACTCCTTAATTGTGATGCATTTGCTGAGTTTCCCTCTTCCATTGTCGGCCCTGCTCTGATGCCATATGGTCTACCATGGAACATTTAACTTGTCAGATATAATGGATTGTCCTGGAAGCAGATTTTTGCTTTGAGCGTTCGGCTCCTTTCTTGCATTTCACTCTCAGCTCCAGGCTGCAGGATGAAGGATTGTGGTGGAAATGCAAAGAAGAGACACACAGTTGATTCCCCTTAAGAGAGTGACCTATATGCCACAAAATTTTACCCATGTAAAGAGGCATTATCCCTGTCACTGACCCTAGCAGGCTGCATGTCAGAACCATTTAAATTTGTCTGGACTTAACAGATTGTGCAAATGTCTCAGAATCAAGTGCTTAGGAATAATAAAGGCTTGTCATTTCAACTTAGGCAGTGGCGGCGCAGCTCGCGCCGGCCAAGGGATGAGTATTATTTATTGTGACCTACATGTAACCTAAGCTGCCTGCCTTGTAGACCTTGTAAATTAAGTTCATCTCCCAAGGCTACTGGAACTTAAAAAAAATATATTATCTGATAAGGAACCCAAGTAGCCATTACTCTGTGCTGTAAAGTAGAGGTTAAGGTTGGGAGTGATCATTTCCATGGATGGGCCAGTAGCAGTTAATTACCGTCATACCTTTTGTGGTTGCAAGAGGAAATGGAGGTTTCTCCTTGGTGCGTTTGTACCTCTCTGAACACAGGGAGCCTGCTGTGGTTGGGAGAGGGGACTTGGTTCGCCAGCTGTGAATAAAATGCTTCCGCTGGAGGACTCTAAAGCATGGGTAGGCATTAGAAAGTTTTCTGTAATATAAACTTCAGCAAGTGATTTCTGAAACAAACATGACAAATGACAAATTCTTCCCTGGATCAGTTTTTTTTAGAATTTCCTCTCACTTAAGTATAATAAAAAACAATAAAATATTGACTAGAAACCGTAGGTAATATTGCTGTCCTATTCTGTGAAGTAAATAGAGAATCTAGGATAAAAATCTGGCCCTGCTAAAGCTACTCAGTTTTACTTAATATTTTGCTCTTCAAGGTAGCATTCCTTTCAGGTGTGAAGTTTGTATGAGGAATGGTAATTTTTTTTGCATGAAGGTTATTGTCTGCATTTGGCAGCAAAAGGAAAATTGTCAGCTGGTAGAGGTGGGAAATCCCCCTCTCAAGGACTTTTTTTTTTCAGTGTAGGAATCAACATTCTTAGGTGTCTGTTCACGAGAGAGCTTTATCATTCTTCATCTGAAGGTGTTGGAGAGCATGTATACTGATGCTATGAGTTTGCCTGTATTCTCAGCCCAAATTGTTTGTTCCCAAAATGTTCAGGAAATGTTAGTTCTCAAGTGTAAAAATCTTATTAGGGTATGCATGCCCTCTGCTGGATATTACCGATTTGAGACTATTGGGTATTTCATAATGTTACAGTATATTTACCACATCATTCCTGATGTTTTGCCATACACTGAGAAGCTTGTAGTTTGTTTTGTCTGCTTAGCTAATCCAAATTATCTGATCCGTTGTTTTTAAAATGTCAAAATTACAGCAAAAATAAATGCTAACTTTTTTCTTTTAATTTTCTGTACTGAAAATTAATGTATTATAGTACAAATAACATTTCTGTAGAAGCGTATAATTGAGTATTTAATCTCAATATAATGCAGCATTAGAGACTCAGGTAGTTCTGTCTATATATGCAGAGAGCATGTGAAGGCAGGGGAAAAACAGGAGGTAAACTGCTACAAAGGCATTGATGCTTTCGGTACTAAAACCTGAAAATGTATCTTTGCCATCAGGCTTTTAAAATGGGTCCGCGTGTGCTTGTGGTCAACATTTGTTTCCTTTTCTCTGGTGCGTAGATGATGCTGTAGACTTAATTCAGGCTTCAGGCAGGAGGGGTGGGCTCAGCAGCCGAGCGCTGGGATGCGGAGGGCTGGCCCGCTGGGTTTGGTGGTCCTGCTGCCTGAGCGCAAAGTCACCCAAAGTCCCGAGATTACACCTTTTCTGTCACTTTGGGACAGAACGCGGCTGTCTAATGAGAACGGTTTCTGTTTATCATGCTGAGGTGTAGATTTGATTCCCCAATCTGAACGATAAGGCTTTTGATCTCTTTATCCTTGCTTGTGTCCAACATGGTTTGTTTTAGTAGCCTTTTAATAAATGCTACTAGATAGGGGTAGTTTACAGACCAAAGATTTAGAGCCCAGACTTGGGCTGTAGGAAGGTTTATCGTCCTCTTTCAATTCTGTGTCTTTCATGGCCTTAGATCCTTATCTAACTTGTTTTAAAGTGATTCTGTTTTCATGCTTGAGTGAAAACCCAGGTTTCCAGATACATGATAAAGATCTCCTGAACTGGTCCCTGAACAAATGATGAGGGATCACCCTGCAGTGTATTTCAATTTAAAATAGCCCTGTGAGGCTTACTTAGGATAAAACAATATCCAGTGCTTTACATTCAATTCTTATATATTGCTTTCAGGTCCAGAGTATTACTACAACATGTTTTTGTCTCGTATCTTTATGCTTTTGATTTTTTGTTGTTGTTGTTCTCTGATGCCTGTCTTTATCCCCTGCCCATCTTTTGACTGTTGTATGTTCCAAGAATGAGAAGGGTAAAACATGGTGAATGGGTTTTCTTAGAGTTTTCGTTTCTCTCCAGAATAAATTTGCCTATTTCCAGAGTGATACAGGTGTTCAGGCTTAGATGATCATAATTATTTCCTCTAGACTGAAATTCCATGCACATATAAAAAGGAAAGGAGACTAAAGATGTTTATGAAGTCAGATGCATCTTCACTCTAAATGAAGGATTGTCTCTTAAATGTTCTTCCGTTCACAGCTTTTGAGTGTAGGTGCCCGGTTGCTCTGGGCTTACTGAACGTGGCCATTCGTGCATCATCAGGCTCTGTGAGACAAACGTGGTGGCCCACGACAGTGATGAGTCTTTAAGGTTTCTTCAACTCGTTAAATATAATTCCTTCAGACGGCATTGAAACAAACAGTTGTTTTGTTTAAATACCTAATTTAATTATGGAAGTTTATTATTCTGGTCTCAATTAGTGCATGTACTTGATATTAAGCTCATTAATGTTCCTTGTCTGCAGAACGCAGTATTATTTATTGGTTGCACAATTGCAGTGATGGCTACGAAATGGCAATACCTGTGTACCCTCTGATTAACTTCAAGGTGCTGAAAACCTGTTGCAAAGGGTGCAACGAGCTTGTTCTGACTGGATTAGACACAACTGATCCTGTAATGCAGCTGTATCATCCAGGCAAATAACCAACTATTAGCGTCAAACCTTTCTTTTATGGGATAGTGTGATAATCTTTACAATCTAATTGATTTTGGTGGGACTAGTCAAGGACTAAGGCGCCATTTAATATAAACCTGGTAGAATATGGTCTTCGACTCTAACAGGAGTTAACAGGGCTCATTGAAAGAGCTTTAAACTAGATTTGAAGGACGGAAGGAATAAAACCAGGCTCGCTAGAGATAAGCCTGGGGGTGGCACGCCGACGTTTGAGGGATGGTGTGCTAGCGAGGTCTTTCAGTCTGCCGTCTCAGTGGAAGGTAGGGGATGGAGATCCATGTGGCAGCAAAGATGCAAAGGTTATGGATGTGTTAGAAACCATGGAAGAACCTGAGAATGGTCATGTAGGAATTATGGTTTCTCCCCCCAAAAAGGTGGCGGGATCAATAGCCCAGCTGAAGTGCATCTACACCAGTGCCCGCAGCATGGGCAACAAACAGGAGGAGCTGGAAGCCATTGTGCAGCAGGAAAACTATGATATAGTTGCCATCAGGGAAACATGGTGGGATGACTCACACAACTGGAGTGCTGCAATGGATGGCTGTAAACTCTTCAGAAGTGTTAGGCAAGGAAGGAGAGGCGGTGGGGTAGCCCTGTACGTTAGGGAGTGTTTTGATTGTCTA